>NC_140994.1:9694784-9922752 GCF_052327205.1 Somniosus microcephalus | reverse complement strand
CCCTTCCTCCACCCTCCCCTCCTATCAGGATCCAAGGTAGACAGTCGCAGCAGAGGTCAGGAATGATCAGAGATTCCTATTTTTAACGTGCTGCAAAATCTCACTGGAGATACAGGAACATAAGAAATAGGAGCAGGAGTAGGCCGGCCTTGGTGAGAATGGCGCCCTGGCGAACTTGTATACTGGCGCCCTCTCCATGAGTTTAAGTCTGTGGTAGTATTAGCAAAAGTTTCAGAAGTAAAACTGTAATCTCAAAAGTTATTTATAATTTAAATAATAAACGATTTAAGTCATAAAATAATATTATAGCTAGGTGATAAATAAACTAAACACTAAACTAATAAATAACAAAGACAAATAAAAAATCTTTTGTTCAAGATATTTTGAGCCACATCATTCTCGATAGACAGGACAACCAGCGAAGATGCCCTGTCGTCTCCCCTGGTCGATTGTAAATATAGTTTTATGAACTTCAACTTTTGTGAAGCTCCATTCGTTGCTCGCCAGTGATACGGGCAGGGTTAACAGGATCCTGAGTGCTGTCCATCGCCAGTGGTACGGGCAGGGTTAACAGGATCCTGAGTGCTCTCCATCGCCAGTGATACGGGCGGGGTTAACAGGATCCTGAGTGCTGTCTGTTGTGTATGTACCTTTAAGAGAATAACTGGTCTCAGACTGCAGTACCAGCAGTGACCACCCCTATATAAAAGGCGCTAGAGAGCCTCTGTTGGTTAGTTTCGTTTATGCCTTTCACCAGTAAAGACTTGTTTGTTTCTCTCCTGCTAGTTCGTGTCTCAATCATTCATGGACTTAACACTGGCGACGAGTTAGAAACGAACTTACCAGCAGCAGCTCCGACGACGTGTTGAAGGTCGGAGCCAGAAGAAAGAAAAAAAAAATAGGCCATTGAAACTCGAGAAACGGGCGTCGACCGTCAATCATCGATTTCAAAACTTGCAGGAGAGACTGTCCAGAGCCAGGCTGGGTTCCTCGGTCCGTGGTTTCCCAGCTAATCGGGCTGGTGGCAGGTAGTGCTCTGATCCTTCCTGGGCTGCAACGGGGCCGGGCAGCGAGTCGGGAAGCAAGGAGAGAGAGAGAGGGTGGAGCACACAGGGCGCGGCCGGTGTTTTGAAGCTGGGCAGCGTTCGGACCTCAGAAGAGGGAGGGAAGTGTTCCAGAGGGTCCGCTCCACGACGGGAAAATAATAAAAGAAAAAGAATATGCGCAAGAAACCGTGGAAAGCAGCGCTAACAACAGCGGGGAAGAAGGAAAAGCGCGGGAGGCGCCATTTTGTTAAATCGGAGAAGAAGGCAAAGCGCGGGAGGCGCCATTTTAGATTTGCAAGATGCCGAAGACTGGCTGTATCACTGCTTTTGATAATACATTAGAGGACTGGACCACGTATGTGGAAAGAGTCGAGGTATATTTCGAGGCAAATGAAATAGCGGAGGGGAAAAAGGCATCAATATTGCTAAACGTAATGGGCGCTAGAACGTACGGCCTATTGCGGGATCTGATTACTCCAGCCAAACCGAAGGCGAAGAGTTTTAATGAAATTGTTGCTGTTCTATAGGAGCACTTAAACCCTGCACCGCTGTTGATAGCGGAAAGATTTAAATTCCACAGGAGAACTCAGCACAAAGATAAGAGCAATGCTGAGTATCTTACGGAACTACGCAAGCTATCAAAGCACTGCCAGTTCGGAGCAGGACTGGCAGATACCCTACGGGACAAATTTGTCTGTGGACTCCTGAGTGAAGGAACAAAGAAGAAGTTACTCGCAGAAAAAGAGCTGACGCTAGATAAGGCTTTCAGCGTGGCAGTGTCGTATGAAGCAGCAGCCAGGGGAGCTGCAGAAATTCAACAAAAACCACAGGAATACGGCACCCACGAAATGACACGGGGATTTGCAAAATGTTATCGCTGCGGCAGAACTAACCATGACCAGAAGGACTGCTGGTCCAAAGACAAAATATGCAGACAATGCGGGAAGATTGGACGCGTTGCACGAGTTTGTAGGTCTGGGAAGAAGACCAGCGACAACAAAAAGGCTACTAAGGAACCGTACAAGAAAGTACAAAAGATGATGGACAGTAGTTCCGAAGACCAGATGAGCGATAGTGAATCCGAGAACAGGAGATTAAGCTGTCTCAAACTTCACAATGTAATCGCAAAAGAGGATCACCGAACCATTTGGGTCACCCTCACGATAGCAGGGTCCCAAGTTAAAATGGAATTGGATACAGGATCAGCGCTAACCGTCATGAATCGACGAGACTATGAGCGGCTATTTTCACACATACCCTTGAGAGAGACATCCATCATCTTGACGACGTATATGGGGCAAAAAGTATACCCCAGAGGAAAAATAAGGGTGCCTGTCAAATACAATGGCAAGAAAATACGGAAATTGTATCTCTACATACTGCCAAATGGTGGACCACCATTATTGGGACGGGAATGGATCATGCAATGACGGTGGACGGTGGACGTCACTCCTGGACGATTGTCAACAATCTTAGCTAACGCCAAAGAGGTATTTCAACAAGAACTGGGCACGCTTAAAGGCGTAACCGCCTCGTTAAAAATAGAAGAGAATGCAGTTCCCAAGTTTTTCAAAGCGAGACCGGTACCATATGCAATTCGTCCAGCCGTCGAGGCAGAGCTGGAGAATCTGGAGAAGGCGGGCGTGTTGTCTAAGGTCGACTGGAGCGAGTGGGCGACACCCATCGTTCCTGTCATGAAGAAAACATTAAGCAATAAGTCCGGAGAGCCAAGGAAGATTCGCATCTGTGAGGATTTCAAGGTGACGGTGAACCCTGTCCTTCACACAGTACAATATCCTCTTCCAAGGATAGAAGACATCTTCGCCTCACTGTCTGGAGGGAAGCGTTTTACAAAAATTGACCTAGCACAAGCATATTTGCAGATGGAGGTTGAAGAGTCCTCTAGGAAGTATCTCACGATAAACACTCACAAAGGTCTTTACCAGTATCATCGATTGGTATTCGGAGTAGCATCGACTCCGGCGATATGGCAAAGAGCGATGGAACAAGTCCTGCAAGGGATTCCGGGGACTCAGTGTTACTTGGACAACATCCTTGTAACAGGTGAAGATGACAGTGAACACCTTAACAACCTAGAACAGGTGCTCACTAGACTACGGGAACATGGGCTGCGAGCCAACCGCCCCAAGTGCGAATTTTTAAAGAAACAGATATCGTATTGTGGCCACGTGATTGATGAAGAGGGGTTACATAAGTCCCCTGACAAAATTGAAGCGGTTGTTAAGGCCCCAGCGCCTGAAAATGTGTCGCAACTGAGGTCATTCCTCGGGTTGGTGAATTACTATCATAAGTTTTTGCCGAATTTGTCGACAATTCTGCACCCACTGAACGCCCTGCTATGAACGGGGGTAGCATGGAAATGGAGCGATGATTGTAAGCGGGCCTTTCAGAAGAGTAAGGACTTAATCACTTCGAAGGAAGTATTGGCTCACTACAACCCAGCACTGCCAATCAGGCTGGCGTGTGATGCGCCTCCCTACGGCATTGGGGCGGTACTGTCACATAAATTCCTTGATGGTTTGGAGAGGCCGATAGCTTTTGCGTCACGCTCGTTAACTTCTGCCGAGCGTAACTATGCCCAGATTGACAGAGAGGCCCTCAGCCTAGTGTGGGGGGTGAAGAAGTTCAATCACTATCTGCACGGTCAAAAATTTACTCTACTAACCGATCATCAACCTCTTGTCTCCATTTTCAACCCTCAGAAGGGCGTACCGATAATGACAGCACAAAGGCTGCAGAGATGGTCCCTTTTCCTAGGGGCACACCAATATGACATCGAGTACAAAGGAACTAAACAGCATGGAAATGCTGATGGATTGTCACGTCTACCGTTGCCGACGGTGGAAGAAGACGACCTTGCAGTGGATCCAATGGAGTTATTCCACTCGACCATAGTCGAATGTCTCCCTGTGACGAATGCAAACATAGAAAAGGAAACACGGAATGACCCGACACTATCACGGGTCTATGATTTAACGGTGAAGGGATGGCCAGCACATGGCGAACCACTGCTGCCAGCATTTTCGCCAAGAAGAGAACAGCTGTCAGTGTGCAGAGGAACCTTGATGTGTGGATCCAGAGTAGTAATTCCACCTAAGTTGACGGATAGAGTGCTCAATGAGCTTCATGAGGGTCATCTGGGTGGGGTAAAAATGAAGAGCTTAGCCAGAGCGTTTGTGTGGTAGCCGGGAATCGATAGAGAAATCGAAGAGATGACCAAGAGCTGTGCAGGATGCCAGAAGGTCCAAAACGCCCCACCACAAGCTCCTCTGCATCCATGGGAGTGGCCCTCATCTCCATGGCAAAGGGTGCACATTGATTTTGCTGGTCCCTTCATGGACTCGATGTTTTTAATTGCGGTGGATGCACATTCAAAGTGGCCAGAGGTAATAAAAATGTCCTCAACCACCACGGAAAAAACTATCGCAGTTTTATGAACCATATTCGCCAGGAATGGGCTGCCTGAACAGATTTGCTCTGACAATGGACCACAGTTTGTGTCTGAAGAGTTCCGGAGGTTCTTAAAGAACAATGGCGTTAAGCATTACACATCTGCCCCATATCATCCAGCCACTAATGGATTGGCCGAGAGGTTTGTCCAAACATTCAAGAAGGCTATCAAGGCAATGTGTAATGAAGATATACCCCTACAACACAAGGTGGACAACTTCTTGTTTGCCTACCGGAATGCGACACATGCGGTTACCAACCAAACTCCAGCCATGATGTTCTTCAATCGAAGACTACGATGCCGCTTTGATTTGGTTAAGCCAAACGTCCGAAGAGATGTGGAGAACAGGCAGTTTCAGAATATGAATGAAAGGCCGACCAGGAGTTTTAAGATAGGTCAACCAGTTTTGGCCCGGGACTACCGCACTGAGAAATGGCAGCCAGGAACGATTTGTACACGACAAGGACCTCTCATGTATACCGTGGACGTTGGGGAGAGCATTGTAAGACGCCATGCTGACCAGATTCTAGAGTCACTGGAAAACGTCAACTCCACACCACGATCTGATACACCTGGTAATGAAACCGACGTTCCAATTGCAGCTACCGCAGAACCGGTAATATTGGAAGCAGATGAACCAAACAACGGCATTGATTCCGACTCAACATTGCCAGAAGAACCTGATACTCCAAAGAGGCGTTATCCAGACAGAATCAGGAAGCCTCCTCAAAGACTGAACTTATAATTGCTTAAACTTAACCAATGTATCTAGCAACAGTAATTGTGATTGTAATTCGTTATCATTAGTTGTTAAATGAATGTTATGTACTGTTTATCTAAAAGGGGAGGAATTGTTGTGTATGTACCTTTAAGAGAATAACTGGTCTCAGACTGCAGTACCGGCAGTGACCACCCCTGTATAAAAGGCGCTAGAGAGCCTCTGTTGGTTAGTTTCGTTTATGCCTTTCACCAGTAAAGACTTGTTTGTTTCTCTCCTGTTAGTCCGTGTCGCAATCATTCACGGACTTAACACTGTCCATCACCAGTGGTACGGGCAGGGTTAACAGGATCCTGAGTGCTCTGCATCGCTCTCGATACGGGCAGGGTTAACAGGATCCTGAGTGCTGTCCATCGCCAGTGATACGGGCAGGGTTAACAGGATCCTGAGTGCTGTCCATCGCCAGTGATACGGGCAGGGTTAACAGGATCCTGAGTGCTGTCCATCGCCAGTGATACGGGCAGGGTTAACAGGATCCTGAGTGCTCTCCATCGCCAGTGATACGGGCAGGGTTAACAGGATCCTGAGTGCTCTCCATCGCCAGTGATACGGGCAGGGTTAACAGGATCTTGAGCGCTGTCCATCGCCAGTGGTACGGGCAGGGTTAACAGGATCCTGAGTGCTCTCCATCGCCAGTGATACGGGCAGGGTTAACAGGATCCTGAGTGCTCTCCATCGCCAGTGATACGGGCAGGGTTAACAGGATCCTGAGTGCTCTCCATCGCCAGTGATACGGGCAGGGTTAACAGGATCCTGAGTGCTCTCCATCGCCAGTGATACGGGCAGGGTTAACAGGATCCTGAGTGCTCTCCATCGCCAGTGATACGGGCAGGGTTAACAGGATCCTGAGTGCTCTCCATCGCCAGTGATACGGGCAGGGTTAACAGGATCCTGAGTGCTCTCCATCGCCAGTGATACGGGCAGGGTTAACAGGATCCTGAGTGCTCTCCATCGCCAGTGATACGGGCAGGGTTAACAGGATCCTGAGTGCTCTCCATCGCCAGTGATACGGGCAGGGTTAACAGGATCCTGAGTGCTCTCCATCGCCAGTGATACGGGCAGGGTTAACAGGATCCTGAGTGCTCTCCATCGCCAGTGATACGGGCAGGGTTAACAGGATCCTGAGTGCTCTCCATCGCCAGTGATACGGGCAGGGTTAACAGGATCTTGAGCGCTGTCCATCGCCAGTGGTACGGGCAGGGTTAACAGGATCCTGAGCGCTCTCCATCGCCAGTGATACGGGCAGGGTTAACAGGATCCTGAGTGCTCTCCATCGCCAGTGATACGGGCAGGGTTAACAGGATCCTGAGTGCTCTCCATCGCCAGTGATACGGGCAGGGTTAACAGGATCTTGAGTGCTGTCCATCGCCAGTGATACGGGCAGGGTTAACAGGATCCTGAGTGCTCTCCGTGTGCTTGGGAACTTGCTCTTGAAACTTGAAGTTTGCTCATTCTTGAGCCCGAAGGTCCGTTGGAAGTGGACTTTGGAGATCGCCGCGTTCTTCGCAGAGATCAACGCCGTTAATGTTAGACCCTCTTGACCACAGCGCCCCCCTGACCACGGTGCCCCACCCGTAAAGCTGACCCTGTATACAACCCCTCGAGCCTGCTCTGCCATTCAATAAGATCATGGCTAATCTTCTACCTCAACTCCACTTTCCTGCACTATCTCCATATCCCTTGATTCCCTTAGTGCCCAAAAATCTATCGATCTCTGTCCTGAATATACTCAACAACTGAGCCTCCACAGCCCTCTGGGGTAGAGAATTCCAAAGCTTCTGAGTGAAGAAATTTCTTCTCGTCTCAGTCCTAAATAGCTGACCCCTTATTCTGAGACTGTGACCCCTGTTTCTAGACTCCCCAGTCAGGGGAAACAGCCTCTGTATCACAAGAACAGCAACTGCATCCTCCTCCCTGGCCACTGTGTCTGAGGCTGAACCAGACTCGCAACTTTGGCATCCTGTTTGACCCTGAGCTGAGCTTCCGACCACACATCCATCACCAAGATTCAATAGTAACTTTCAAAAGGGAATTGGATAAATACTTGTAAAGGAAAAATTTACAGGGCTACGGGGAAAGGGCAGTGGGGTGAGTGGGACTAATTGGCGAGCTCTTTCAAATAGCCAGCATGGAATAAACGGGTCTTTTTCCGAGTGGCAGGCAGTGACTAGTGGGGTACCGCAGGGATCGGTCCTGGGACCCCAGCTATTCACAATATATATTAATGATCTAGACGAGGGCACTAGATGTAATATCTCCAAGTTTGCAGATGACACAAAGCTGGGTGGGCATGTGTGAACATAAGAACATAAGAAGCAGGAGTCGGCCATACGGCCCCTCGGGCCTGCTCCGCCATTCAATAGGATCATGGCTGACCTGAATCTAGACTCACGTCCACTTCCCTGCCCTCTCCCCGTAACCCCTAATTCCCTTATCTGCTGTGTGGAAGATGCAGAGAAACTCCAGTATGATTTGGACAGATTGGGCAGATGCATGGCAGATGCAGTATAATGTGGATAAATGCGAGGTTATCCACTTTGGTGGCAAAAACAGGAAGGCAGATTATTATCTGAATGGCAATAGATTGGGAGAAGGGGAAGTGCAACGAGACCTGGGTGTCCTTGTGCACCAGTCGCTGAAGGTAAGCATGCAGGTGCAGCAGGCGGTTAAGAAGGCAAATGGAATGTTGGCCTTCATAGCGAGAGGGTTTGAGTACAGGAACAAGGATGTCTTGCTGCAGTTGTACAGGGCCTTGGTGAGACCACACCTTGAGTATTGTGTGCAGTTTTGGTCGCCTTACCTGAGGAAGGATGTTCTTGCCATGGAGGGAGTGCAGCGAAGATTCACCAGACTGATACCTGGGATGGCAGGAATGACGTATGAAGAGGGATTGGGTCGATTAGGCTTATATTCGCTAGAGTTTAGAAGAATGAGAGGGGATCTCATTGAAACTTATAAAATTCTAACAGGACTAGACAGACTAGATGCAGGAAGGATGTTCCCGATGGTCGGGGAGTCCAGAACCAGGGGTTGCAGTCTAAGGATAAGGGGTAAGCCATTTAGGACAGAGATGAGGAGGAATTTCTTCACCCAGAGAGTGGTGAACCTGTGGAATTCTCTACCACAGAAGGCAGTTGAGGCAAATTCATTAAATATATTCAAGAAGGAGTTAGATATATTTCTTAAGGCTAAAAGGATCAAGGGATATGGGGAGAAAGCAGGGACAGGGTACTGAGTTTGGATGATCAGCCAGGATCACATTAAATGGCAGAGCAGGTTCGAGTGGCCGAATGGCCTACTCCTGCTCCTATCTTCTGTGGGCCGAATGGCCGCCTCCTGTGCTGTCCGGTTCTATGGAGGAGGGGAGAAGGTTGCTGATGGTGTGACTTTCTGTGCTTGCAGTGGAGCCGGAGTTTAAGTACGTTGGGAATATGCACGGTAACGAGGTGCTCGGACGGGAGCTGCTGATACAGCTGGCGCAGTACCTGTGCGAGGAGTACAACCGCAGGAACCCGCGCATCACCCACCTGATCCACCAGACCCGCATACACATCCTGCCCTCCATGAACCCTGATGGCTATGAGGTGGCAGCTGATCAGGTAATGGTTTGCTTCAGCTAGTGGGGTCCAGAGACTCCCAGAGTTAGTGCTGCGATTATTAGCAACAAATTTACCCGCTGCTCTCGCCTCTGGCCTCGCATCCTTTCTCGTCTGTTTTATCAAGAACACTATGCTTGCTCAACCTTCTCCTCTAGCTCCTCCTAAACTCCAAATACACGGCCCCACACTCGGTGTGTTTCAGAACATGGGAACAGGAGGAGGCCATTCAGCCCCTCGAGCCTGTTCCGCCATTCAATGAGATCCTGGCTGATCTGCGACCTAACTCCATATACCCGCCTTTGCCCCATATCGCTTAATACCTTTGGTTAACAAAAATCTATCAATCCCAGATTTAAAATTAACAATTGATCCAGCACCAATTGCCGTTTGCGGAAGAGAGTTCCAAACTTCTACCACCCTTTGTGTGTAGAAGTGTTTCCTACTTTCACTCCTGAAAGGTCTGGCTCTAATTTTTAGACTCTGCCCCCTAGTCCTAGACTCCCCAACCAGCGGAAATAGTTTCTCTCTATCTACCCTATCTGTTCCCCTTAATATCCTGAAAACTTCAATCAGATCACCCCTTAACCTTCTAACTTCCAGGGACTACAAGACTAGTTTGTGTAATCACAGGGTAATCACACCATCACTCTCTAACTCGGCCTTTACTGGGGACACAGAACTCCAGAACCCCCTGCCCTCCCCTCCTCCCCACTCAACTCCTTGGGACTGCCCCCCAACTCACAGGGACGACTCCAAAATAACCTCACTTCTGACCTAAAAAGAGGGTGAATCCAGGGCAATGGTCAACCAGGTAAAGGTCGTTCTTCTAAAGATAATCGTTCTAATCTCTGGGGGGGAAAAAGAAAGAACTTTCATCTGTACAGAGCCTTTCGTGACCTCAAGACCGCGAATGAAGTACCTTTAAAGCATAGTCACTGTTGTAAAGTGCCCATTATGTAAAGCTCCATCTACACTGCCCCATCAAACACTCCCAGGCAGGTACAGCACAGGTTAGATACAGAGTAAAGCTCCCTCTACACTGTCCCATCAAACGCTCCCAGGGCAGGTACAGCACGGGTTAGATACAGAGTAAAGCTGCCTCTACACTGTCCCATCAAACACTCCCAGGGCAGGCACAGGGGGTTAGATACAGAGTAAAGCTCCATCTGCACTGTCCCAACAATATAGCTCAGTTTCTGTTTTTAGCACAGTGCCTCCCATACTGGTACTGGATTGACAATTTCCCTAGCCATTCATTCAGCGGGCACACAGACTTTGATCCCTTCAGCCTGGGTTGGATTTAACCCAGGTTCCAGTGGTGAAATCCTGGCCTGTCCCACTGCACCACCTAGCCCCTCTGTTACACAATATTCTAAATGCAGTGTTTAAAATGACAGGTTTAACTTAGTCAAATACTTTCAAGCTGTGTCTGCAGTATGTGGTTAGAATTAAATACTAGCCTGGTTACTTTTGGTGAGGATTTTTTAAGAAAAGAGTGAAAAGGAGAAGATTAAAAGCTTTCATAATACCAAGATCCGGAGATCTGACGTTACTGTGCTTCAGTCAGTCGACTCCTGGGGCCGGGAACTGAGCTACAGACTAACACACCCTGCAATGGCACTGTACTCCCAGCACGAATATTGGAAAGTGAATGCAGAGACACTGAGAGAGGGAGAGAGAAAGAGACGCTTACACAGGGAGTAAGGAGAAAGAAAGGGTGTGGAGTTTGGGGGAGAGGGAGGGAGGGAGAAGATTAGAGAATGAACAGAGGGAGGGAAGCATGGGAGATTCAGTGTGTGTGCGCGGCAGAGACAGAATGTGAGTGAGAAGGGGACAGAGAATCCAGATGCGAGTGAGACAGAGAAGGAAAGTGAGAGAAACCATGTGAAAGAGACACAAAGGAATAGCAAAAGAGAGAGAGAGAGAGAGAAGTAGCGGGGAAAGGGAGACAGAAGTGTGTCTGACCAGGAGAAAAGGGAGGTACTTGTTCGAGAGCAGAAAAGGGAGGTGTACCATTCGAGGACAGAGAGAGCCCACTCGGAACAGGAAAAGAAACAGACCCCAGCTACCCACTTCGATTAAATCTTCTCTTCACCTTCTCTGCTCCAGGGAGAGCAACCCCAGCTTCTTCAGTCTCTCCACATACCTGAAGTCCCTCATCCCTGGTACCATTCTCATAAATCTCTGCTCCCTCCCCAAGGCCTTGACATCCTTCCTAAAGTTTGGTGCCCAGAAACGTGGCAGCCAATTTGTGCACAGCAAGCTCCCACAAACAGCAATGTGATAATGACCAGGTAATCTGTTATAGTGATGTTGGTTGAGGGATAAATATTGGCCCCAGGACACCGGGGAGAACTCCCCTGCTCTTCTTCGAAATAGTGCCGTGGGATCTTTTATGTCTACCCGTGAGGGTAGACGTGGCCTCGGTTTAACGTCTCATCGGAAAGACGGCACCTCCGACAGTGCAGCACTCCCTCAGCACTGCACTGGAGTGTCAGCCTAGATCATGGGCTCAGGTCTCTGGGCACATGGGTGATGGACGGACGGGACTTGGTGCGAGTTAGGATACAGGCAAACCAGAGGGTGTATTTATTCACAAAGCCACTCGCCTGCTTCTCCGCATATCACAATGTTTGTGAGGGGAGTTGCTGATCTTCGTGTTTCGCTCCCCAGGGCTCGGCAATGAACAGCTACCTGACGGGCCGTGCGAATGCCCGAGGGGTGGACCTGAACAGGAACTTCCCCGACCTGCACGTGGCCCTGGAGAAGCAGAAGGACAGGAACCACCACATCTCGCTGGCCACAAACTGGCAGGAGCAGGTCAGTCCCGCGCTCCGAACCAGCCGAGGCAGGCAGACTGCCCGACTGCAATACCGATTGCTCAATGGAAGTGTGCGAGGCTGAAAGTTCTAACCCGTGCTGTACCTGCCCTGGGAGTGTTTGATGGGACAGTGTAGAGGGAGCTTTACTCTGCATCTAACCCGTGCTGTACCTGCCCTGGGAGAGTTTGATGGGACAGTGTAGAGGGAGCTTTACTCTGCATCTAACCCGTGCTGTGCCTGCCCTGGGAGTGTTTGATGGGACAGTGTAGAGGGAGCTTTACTCTGTATCTAACCTGCGCTGTGCCTGCCCTGGGAGTGTTTGATGGGACAGTGTAGAGGGAGCTTTACTCTGTATCTAACCCGTGCTGTACCTGCCCTGGGAGTGTTTGATGGGACAGTGTAGAGGGAGCTTTACTCTGTATCTAACCCATGCTGTACCTGCCCTGGGAGTGTTTGATGGGACAGTGTAGAGGGAGCTTTACTCTGTACCTAACACGTGCTGTACCTGCCCTGGGAGTGTTTGATGGGACAGTGTAGAGGGAGCTTTACTCTGTATCTAACCCGTGCTGTACCTGCCCTGGGGGTGTTTGATGGGACAGTGTCGGACACTCCAGACCCTGTGGTGTGTCACTAAATTTGGGAGAGAAAATTTATGACGGATTCTGCGTGAGCTCGAACCAGCCAACATGTTCACCAGCCTCTGGCACCCATTGCCCAGACCCAGATTTAACCGATAAACTACATGTAAAAAGGAACAGACCAAGACGAACAATCCAGAGATCGTGAGTTCCAATCCCACCAATGAGCACTTTGAATTCAGTTTAAAGATTCTGGAAATAAAAAGCTGGGATCAGTAAAAGTGACCCTGAATCTGTCGGATTGTTGTAAAACCCAACTGGTTCACTGATGTCCTTTTAGGGAAGGAAGCCTGCCGTCCTTTAATAGAGGTGTTTAAAATTATGAAAAGTCCTGATAGAGTAAATAAAGAGAAACTGTTTCCAGTGGCAGGAGGGTCGGTGACCAGAGGACACAGATTGAAGGTGATTGGCAAAAGAACCAGAGGGGAGATGAGGAAATATTTTTTTACGCAGCGAGTTGTTGTGATCTGGAACGCGCTGCCTGAAAGGGCGGTGGAAGCAGATTCAATAGTAACTTTCAAAAAGGGAATTGGATAAATACTTGAAAAGTTAAAAATGTGCTGGGCTGTGGGGAAAGAGGCGGGGGGGAGTGGGACTAATTGGAGACAATCTTTCAAAGAGCCGGCACAGGCACGATGGGCCGAATGGCCTCCTGTGCTGTAATATTCGATGATTCTTACCCGGTCTGGGCCTATATGTGACTCCAGTCCCACAGCAACGTGGTTGACTGTTAACTACTCTCTGATGTGACCTAGCGAGTCACTCGGTATCTAACCAGGGGATGGGCAATAAATGCCGGCCTTGCCAGCGACGACAACATCCCGAGAATGAATAATTAATTTTTTTTAAAGGGTCAAGACCTGCACAGCGAGGAATCTGCCACGAACACATTAAGGATTTGTGCAAAGTCTACTCACCACCACCACCAACAACAACAACTTGCATTTATACAGCGCCTTTAACGTAATAAAACAGCCCAAGGTGCTTCACAGGAGCGATTATCAAACAGAATTTGACACTGAAGCACCCCGAGATATTAGGACAGGTGACCAAAGGCTTGGTCAAAGAGGTTCGTTTTAAGGAGCGTCTTAAAGGAGGAGAGAGAGGCGGAGAGGTTTAGGGAGGGAATTCCAGAGCTTAGGGCCCAGGCAGCTGAAGGCACGGCCACCAATGGTGGAGCGATGGAAATCGGGGGTTGTGCAAGAAGCCGGAATACTCCCCAGCAAATATAGAGCCAATTGAAGGCTCGGCCGGATCGCGGTGGGGTGGGGACCAGTGTTCCCTGTGAGCGGCGCTTTGTTCTGCGCGGCCTGTTTCTTTTAACGCGCGGTCCCTTTACGTTTCCGCGCATGCGTAGTGTTTACGGTGTAAAAGCCGGTGAGCGGCCCGTGTGGGACGCTCAGGTCACAGAGCGGCCACGCGCACCTCAGCGGGGGAGATTGGTGGGGACCCAGCTTGACGTTGCTTCATTTCCCGCGCAGACAGAGCAGGAGACCTACGCCGTCATCCGCTGGATGCAGAGTTACAACTTCGTCCTGTCTGCCAACCTGCACGGAGGGGCCGTGGTGGCGAATTACCCATTCGACAAGGCACGCGAGCCCATTGGCCGAGGCCCACACAGGACGACCGTCTCCACCACCCCAGACCACCAGCTCTTCCAGAAGGTAAAGACAGACGTGCATTTATACAGCGCCTTTCCGGACGTCTCAAAGTGCTTTACAGCCAATAAAGTACTTTTGAAGTGTGGTCACTGTTGTAATGTAGGAAACACAACAACCAATTTGCGCACAGCAAGCTCCCAGAAACAGCAATGTGGTAATGACCAGATAATCTGTTTTAGTGATGTTGGTTAAGGGATAAATATTGGCCCCAGGACACCAGGGAGAGCTCCCCTGCTCTTCTTCAAAATAGTGCCATGGGATCTTTTACATCCACCCGAGAGGGCAGACGGGGCCTCGGTTTAATGTCTCTTCTGAAAGACGGCACCTCCGACAGTGCGGCACTCTCTCAGCACTGTACTGGAGTGTCAGCTTAGATTATGAGCTCAAAAAATATCACAAGGGTGGACTGGGATAGTATATATACATCCCGTACAGGCTGGAATCTAATCGGGGGGTTTATATATAGAATAACAGATACCCGGGAGTGAGTTACAGGCTGGAATCTAATTGAGGGGTTCGGGGGTTTATATATAGAATAACAGATACCCAGGAGTGAGATCCTTTCTGGTCGACTGTGATGTGGGTTTACAGGGCATTTAATAGGAATAGTTAGGTCAAATGTTTCCCAAAGGTGCTTTTTTGTGCCTGTTGTGCTTCCAGTGTCCACCAGAGGGAGCAGCTGTAATGCAGATTGCGAGCTGTCCCTTTCATTTCACAAACCCTTGCGTGGGGCAGTGTGTCGCACACTGTGACAGCCCAGACTGACTGCATGAAACTCGCCAGTGTCTGTTGGCTGTGAAGGGCCGATATGAAATGAGTTTGTGGCAGTATCGATTAGTTCTTATTGGGAGTGAGCCTCATTACAACAAAGAGTAAACTTCATTTAGAGAGCCCATTGGATCTAACCCCGTGCTGTACCTGCCCTGGGAGTATTTGATGGGACAGTGTAGAGGGAGCTTTACTCTGTATCTAACCTGTGCTGTGCCTGCCCTGGGAGTGTTTGATGGGACAGTGTAGAGGGAGCTTTACTCTGTATCTAACCCGTGCTGTACCTGCCCTGGGACTGTTTGATGGGACAGTGTAGAGGGAGCTTTACTCTGTATCTAACCCGTGCTGTACCTGCCCTGGGAGTGTTTGATGGGGCAGTGTATAGGGAGCTTTACTCTGTATCTAACCCGTGCTGTACCTGCCCTGGGAGTATTTGATGGGACAGTGTAGAGGGAGCTTTACTCTGTATCTAACCCGTGCTGTACCTGCCCTGGGAGTGTTTGATGGGACAGTGTAGAGGGAGCTTTACTCTGTATCTAACCCGTCTAGAAATTCTGCTGTTAGTTCAGGACTTTAACTTTGCTATTTGTCTCCCCCACCATGCCCTCGCACCCTCTCTCCCACGCCCCCACCCCACTCTGTCTCGCTACAGCTGGCTAAGGTGTACTCGTACTCTCATGGATGGATGCACAGTGGGACCAACTGTGGAGATTACTTTCCTGATGGGATCACCAACGGTGCCAGCTGGTACTCGCTTGCGAGAGGTGAGTCTCTCAATCTCTCAATCTCTCAATCTCTCTCTTTCTCTCAATCTCTCTCTCTCTGTCCCTCTCCTCTCTTTCATTTCTCTCTCTCTCTCTCTCTCTCCCGCCCTCCTGTCACCCGCCTGCCCTTTTGTTTGTCTGTCTCTCTCTCTCCCTCTCTCTCTCTGGAGCACCCAGTGTCCATTGGGTTTGGGTTCTTTCCTCAGTCCCTGGATTGGCGCCGAGCTCCCAATCTTTGCCAGCCTTGAGGTTGCTGCAGAGAAGGAGGCCATTCAGCCCATCACACCTCATGCCAGCACTGGCTCCTCCATCAGGGGTAATCTACCTGGAGGCTCCACTGACGCTCTGGAAGTGTGCTGAGGTGGAGATTCCGTCTGCTCCCGCCATGACCCTGGCCCAAATCCCAGGGGCGGGGTCATTTAAACAATACGGGGTGCGGAACACGGTAACCTGTCCCTCCGAGCCAGGATTATCTCAGTGAGCTGGCTGGGGCCGGAGACACATGCTGCTGCCCAGACGGCAGTGGGGCCTCCCTGGGAGGGATCGCCAATTGGCTTTTGAAGTTTGAGCCGTGCTTTAGGCCCAGAAGGGAACCTGTGTCCAGGTCTCAGCAGGTGCAGGTTCTGCTGGGCCAGTCGTGGGCACGTCTGGTGGGCTTCTCCGGATAGCCCAGGAACGCCCCCTATAAACATACCCTCCAAACAGCTGCTGGGGCGCCAGGCTGCGGGCAGACGAATCTCACGCCCCCTTCCCAAGTGCAATTTGCCCTGCGGTTAAAAGTTGTGAAGATCTATTGGGTTTGGGTTCCCCCTGCACCCAATTCCATCAGAATTGTGCAATTTCACTCCCGCAATTTCAACTCTTGTCCGCTCCAATCCCACCGTCCCTGCTCTCTCCCCACCCTCCCCCCCTCCCCATTCATCCAGTGATCATTTCTTTCCTCATTACCCCCTCCAAGCTCAGGACACTCGGGCCAGCTGTACCACCTGACCAGCTCGACACCAGATGAGGCATCAAACCTCACGTCCCTGACCTGTGACCCAGTGGGACACCAGGACCCCATTGGCTCAATGCCACGCCATGGTCCTTCCCCATTGGCTCAATGCCACGGCATGGTCCTTCCCCATTGGCTCAGTGCCACACCATGGTCCTTCCCCATTAGCTCAAAGCCACGGCATGGTCCTTCCCCATTGGCTCAATGCCACGGCATGGTCCTTCCCCATTGGCTCAATGCCACGCCATGGTGCCACGCCATGGTCCTTCCCCATTGGCTCAATGCCACGCCATGGTGCCACACCATGGTCCTTCCCCATTGGCTCAATGCCACGCCATGGTGCCACACCATGGTCCTTCCCCATTGGCTCAATGCTACGCCATGGTCCTTCCCCATTGGATCAATGTCACGCCATGGACCTTCCCCATTGGCTCAATGTCACGCCATGGTCCTTCCCCATTGGCTCAATGCCACGCCATGGTGTCACGCCATGGACCTTCCCCATTGGCTCAATGTCACGCCATGGTCCTTCCCCATTGGTTCAGTGCCACGCCATGGACCTTCCCCATTGGATCAATGTCACGCCATGGTCCTTCCCCATTGGCTCAATGCCACGCCATGGTGTCACGCCATGGACCTTCCCCATTGGCTCAATGTCACGCCATGGTCCTTCCCCATTGGTTCAGTGCCACGCCATGGACCTTCCCCATTGGCTCAATGTCATGCCATGGACCTTCCCCATTGGCTCAATGTCACGCCATGGTCCTTCCCCATTGGCTCAATGTCACGCCATGGTCCTTCCCCATTGGATCAATGTCACGCCATGGTCCTCCCCCATTGGCTCAATGTCACGCCATGGACCTTCCCCATTGGCTCAATGTCACGCCATGGTCCTTCCCCATTGGCTCAGTGCCACGCCATGGTCCTTCCCCATTGGCTCAGTGCCACACCATGGTCCTTCCCCATTGGCTCAATGCCACGGCACGGTCCTTCCCCATTGGCTCAATGTCACGCCATGGTCCTTCCCCATTGGATCAAAGGTGGGGGGAGTCAAATTGTGAGTTTGTGTTTTTGTATCTTAAATCTACACATGAACACTGACTGTGCCTCGACTATCGAATTCTTCTTCCTCCTCGGACCTTGTGCCTCGGACAGGGATGCAGGACTTTAACTATCTGCACACCAACTGCTTCGAAATCACGCTGGAGTTGAGTTGCAGGAAATTCCCGCCAGAGAACGAGCTTCAGAGAGAGTGGTACGGGAATCGCGAGGCCCTGCTGGCCTACATCGAGGAGGTGAGACTCTCGCGCGACTCCGGGTTGTTAGATCGACCGAGCTAATGAATCCACATCACACAAGTTCGGACACCAGGGAGAAATCAACTCGTTGGTTTTATTAATATTGACAGTTACCAGCAAGTTATACATCTATATACTCAGCAGTAGGCTAACCATCGGGGTCTATGCCTTACAACCAATCCAGGCAAGTTCTCCGCCCAGAAAAGGGCAAAGAGTTGGTGAAAGCGATCCTATTGATACACCTGGAGGCCCAATGTCGGATGACTTGCTCTAAACCTATCAATTCTGAGATTGTTGTCATGTGATCATTGTGTGGCATACGCTACTTCACCAGTAGATGGCGATGTGACACCCCACACATCCATTCCCATTCGAATGTGCAATAGTTGATGCAGATGATGAGACAATTTTCCATGGTTATAAACATCACATTTTAACAGCTCCAATGTAGACATGTTGCTCCAAACTCGTTATCATTCCTGCACAAGACCTTTCCTTCTTAAATTGTGTTAACCTGATGCTTCCTGTTTACTTGGAGTGTTTGATGGGACAGTGTAGAGGGAGCTTTACTCTGTATCTAACCCTGTGCTGTACCTGCCCTGGGAGTGTTTGATGGGACAGTGTAGAGGGAGCTTTACTCTGTATCTAACCCGTGCTGTACCTGCCCTGGGAGTGTTTGATGGGGCGGTGTAGAGGGAGCTTTACTCTGTATCTAACCCGTGCTGTACCTGCCCTGGGAGTGTTTGATGGGACGGTGTAGAGGGAGCTTTACTCTGTATCTAACCAGTGCTGTACCTGCCCTGGGAGTGTTTGATGGGACAGTGTAGAGGGAGCTTTACTCTGTATCTAACCAGTGCTGTACCTGCCCTGGGAGTGTTTGATGGGACAGTGTAGAGGGAGCTTTACTCTGTATCTAACCCGTGCTGTACCTGCCCCGGGAGTGTTTGATGGGACAGTGTAGAGGGAGCTTTACTCTGTATCTAACCCGTGCTGTACCTGCCCTGGGAGTGTTTGATGGGACAGTGTAGAGGGAGCTTTACTCTGTATCTAACCCGTGCTGTACCTGCCCTGGGAGTGTTTGATGGGACAGTGTAGAGGGAGCTTTACTCTGTATCTAACCCGTGCTGTACCTGCCCTGGGAGTGTTTGATGGGACAGTGTAGAGGGAGCTTTACTCTGTATCTAACCCGTGCTGTACCTGCCCTGGGAGTGTTTGATGGGACAGTGTAGAGGGAGCTTTACTCTGTATCTAACCCGTGCTGTACCTGCCCTGGGAGTGTTTGATGGGACAGTGTAGAGGGAGCTTTACTCTGTATCTAACCCGTGCTGTACCTGCCCCGGGAGTGTTTGATGGGACAGTGTAGAGGGAGCTTTACTCTTGTTTCCCTATCTGGGTCGTGATTTGCGAGATGACAAAATGTTGCGTTCTGTACCTTCTTAATTTGTTTCAGGTTCACAAGGGAATTAAAGGGATGGTCTTGGATGAAAATAACAATGGAATCTATAAGGCTGTCATCTCAGTTTTTGGTATCAGTCATGATGTTACCTCAGGTGGGTGCCGTGGCAATGCGTTCAGACAATCCGCCTCAGTATTTTACTCACTCTTCCTTCTGTAGAATTGCTCCCCTCGTCGACCCTAACCGCCATTCCCACACAGGCCGGTGTTTGACTTGTGGCCTGTGGAGAAGGTGTTATCCTTGCAGACACTTCCGATGTGGGAAGTTTGGGCAGAGGCCAGGACCACCCACACTGGAACAGAGGGGAGGAAACCTTCCCAAGAGATTCTTCCACACCCCTCTCATAAGAACTAGGAGTAGGAGAAGGCTTGCACCCCCTTGAGCCTGCTCAGCCATTCAATCGACCTCAACTCCACCTTTCCTGCCCTACCCTCATAGCCTTCGCTATCCCCATAGAGTCCACAAATCTGTCGATCTCTGTCTTGAATATAACGTAGTAAAATGTCCCAAGGCGCTTCACAGGAGGATTATAAGACAAAAAATTTGACACCGAGCCACATAAGGAGAAATTAGGGCAGGTGACCAAAAGCTTGGTTGAAGAGGTAGGTTTTAAGGAGCGTCTTAAAGGAGGAAAGAGAGGTTTAGGGAGGGAATTCCAGAGCTCAGGGCCCAGGCAACAGAAGGCACGGCCACCAATGGTGGAGCGATTATAATCAGGGATGCTCAAGAGGCCAGAATTGGAGGAGCGCAGATATCTCGAGGGGGTTTGTGGGGCTGAAGGAGATTACAGAGATAGGGAGGGGCGAGGCCATGGAGGGATTTGAAAATAAGAATGAGAATTTTGAAATCGAGGCGCCGCTTAACCGGGAGCCAATGTAGGTCAGTGAGCACGGGGTGATGGGTGAACGGGACTGGGTGCGAGTTAGGACACAGGGCAGTGAGCACAGGGGGCGATGGGTGAACGGGACTGGGTGTGAGTTAGGACACGGGGCAGTGAGCACAGGGGGTGATGGGTGACCGGGACTGGGTGCGAGTTAGGACACAGGGCAGTGAGCACAGGGGGCGATGGGTGAACGGGACTGGGTGTGAGTTAGGACACGGGGCAGTGAGCACGGGGTGATGGGTGACCGAGACTGGGTGCGAGTTAGGACACGGTCAGTGAGCACAGGGGGTGATGGGTGAACGGGCCTTGGTGCGAGTTAGGACACGGTCAGTGAGCACAGGGGGTGATGGGTGAACGGGCCTTGGTGCGAGTTAGGACACGGGGCAGTGAGCACAGGGGGTGATGGGTGAACGGGCCTTGGTGCGAGTTAGGACACGGTCAGTGAGCACAGGGGGTGATGGGTGAACAGGACTTGGTGCGAGTTAGGACACGGGGCAGTGAGCACAGGGGGTGATGGGTGAACGGGCCTTGGTGCGAGTTAGGACACGGGGCAGTGAGCACAGGGGGTGATGGGTGAACAGGACTTGCTGCAAGTTAGGACACGGGCAGCCGAGTACTCAGTGACTGAGCCTCCACAGCCCTCTGGGGTAGAGAATTCCAAAGATGCACAACCCTCTGAGTGAAGACATTTTTCCTAATCTCAGTCCTAAATGACCAACCCCTTATCCTGAGACTGTGACCCCCTGGTTCTAGACTCTCCAGCCGGGGGAAACAATAAACTACTCCGTAAGTGGCATCGGCAAGTGAGCGGGCCTGGGCTCCCCTGGGGGGTTGGGGGGTGGCGGGGGGAATGTTCTTAATTAGCAAAAGAATGAGTTCGAGTAGGAGACGAGGCGATGAGTTTTGGCTCGGTGAGGAGCAATGTACCTGTTTAGCTGCGCTGCTGTCTGAAGCACCCTCGCACCCAAAAAAAAAAGAATTGGAGGCAGTTGAGGGCACGGCCGCCAATGGAGGAGTGAAGAAGATCGGGGATGCGCAAGAGGCCAGAATTGGAGGAGCACAGAGATCTCGGAGGGTTGTGGGGCTGGAGGAGGTTACAGAGATAGGGTGAGGGCCACGGGGGGATTTGAACACAAGGATGAGGATTCTAAAATCGAGGGGTTGCTGGACCGGGAGCCAATGTTGGTGAGCAGGAGGAGGAAGAGTGTGTGTCGGACAAAGTACTGGAGCGAGGAGAGGGGAAAGTTCAGAGCAGGCGTAGTTAGCCTTGCAGCTTGGCCAAAACTGGGACTGGTCTCCGTGTTCCTGCTCGCTTTCCCCTCGGCTGGCTGCCGATGGGCCGTCCCACCATCCTGGCAGATGTAACTATGGGATGGACGGGTTTGGGTAACAGTCATTTGCTTTTGTTTTTGAGGTTTTGGCGGGGACTACTTCCGTCTGTTGTTACCGGGAAAGTACGTGGTCACGGCGTCGGCGCCTGGCTATGAAGATCACGCTGTCCTCGTCAATATCGATGACCACGAACCAATGCGGGTGAGTCTCTTTCCCCAATATTTATTTTCTTTCTCCAATTTCTGTATTCCAACAACAACAACTTGCGTTTGTATAGCAGCTTTAAAACGTCCCAAGGCTCTTCGCAGGAGCGTCATCAGACACAGTGCGACACTGAGCTCTCCCGGACGGCCAGACATCCACCTTCCCCCCCCCCCCCCCCCCCCCCTCGGAAAACTTCAGCTCATCCAAAACTTCTGCTGCCCCGAATCCTAACTCGCACCAAGTCCCGTTCACCCCCCGCCCCCCCTCCCGCCCCCCCCAGCGCTCGCTGACCTGCACTGGCTCCCGGTTAAACAACACCTCGATTTTAGAATTCTCAACCTTTGTGTTCAAATCCCTCCATGGCCCTCGCCCCCTCCCTATCTCTCTAACCTCCTCCAGCCCCCACAGCCCTCCCAGATCTCTGCGCTCCTCCAATTCTGGCCTTTTGCGCATCCCCGATTTCCATCGCTCCACCATTGGCGGGCGTGCCTTCAGCCGCCTGGACCCCGAGCTCTGGAATTCCCTCCCTAAACCTCTCCGCCTCCCTCTCCTCCCTTTTTAAGACGCTCCTTAAAACCGACTTCTTCGACCAAGCTTTTGGTCACCTGTCCTAATATCTCCTCGTGGCTCAGTGTCAAATCTTGTCTGATGACACTCCTGTGAAGCACCTTGGGATGTTTCACTATATTAAAGGCGCCGTATAAATACAAGTTGTTGTCTAGTTTGTGATGGGGGGGGGAAAAATCAACTCTGCTCTTCAGCCTGAGCTCCGGGTCTCTCTCGAGTTCTGAAGATCTGACCTTCTCCTCCCAGGTGGACTTCCAGTTGGTGCGGAAAGCGGTTGCGCCCACCGCCCGTCCACCGACTGCCTCGCCGCTGCTGAGCACCTCCAGCAGAGCGCCCCACCACAGAGTGGGCCCGCGGGCCACCAGGGAGGGACCTCCGAAGCAGAGGGAACGCCGACGCCTGCGACTCCGTTACCAGGGGCACTGAACCTCGATCCTCCCCTCCCTCCCGCCCCCCCCCCCCCTCACTCGCTCTCCCCCTGAAACAAGTCCTTTTCACTCAACCACCTTCGTGAAGTGGTGTCAGGGAAGCCCGCAGGAAGAACCTTCTTGGGAAGAACTCCACCTCAGGAACTAAATCGGATCAAAGACCTTTTTATCTTTTAAAGTTATATTGTGTGTGTTTTTTTAAAATTTGCTTTTACTTATTTTAAGTTGTGAGTAGCAGTTGCCAACTCTGGACGTATTCCTGGAGGCTTCCTCACATGACCTCCCCGCCCCCGCCATTGGCCGCCCGACACGTCCCCCGCCATTGGCCGCCCGACACGTCCCCCGCCATTGGCCGCCCGACACGTCCCCCGCCATTGGCCGCCCGACACGTCCCCCGCCATTGGCCGCCCGACACGTCCCCCGCCATTGGCCGCCCGACACGTCCCCCATCACGATGCCCCACCTCCCCACGGTCACGGCCAATCGGAAAGCGAATAAACTCTTTTGTTCCCCAATGATTCTTGACCGTCGGGCGGATCTGCCTTTGTTGCCATCTCCCAATATTTCTATCGCCAATAAACAAAAGTGTTTAAAGAAAGTTTGTTAATTTTTATTTTAATGGCCCGTTGATTTTTCTCCACGGAGTTTTGCTGGCGGCGGTGTCCAGGAGATGAATCTTAAATTCCTGGAGACTCCAGGGCAATCCTGGAGCGCTGGCAACCCTAATTGTGAGGTGGGGGGTTCAATTTGGATGAGATGGGGGGCTGGGGCCTGTGCTGAAGGCTTATTTTGCCAACACCAGTCTTCCTCATTGGCCCATTGCCACACGGCAGTGCCGTTACCCCACTTCCCAGTCCGCCAGAGTGACACCCAGTGAAGGAGTTTGCAGTAATTTGCCGCTTTCTTTAAGCGACGCCGTAATAAACCCTTTTTTATACAATCTTTGACTGTTTCCATGGCAGCAGACAAGATGGCCGACACTGTTTGGTTGGGGGTTGAGTGGGGGGGGCGGGGAGGCAGTGGGTTTATCGCCGTGCTGACGCGACTAGGAGTCTCGTCGACAGCAGTGTTTCGCGATGTGGGGGAGACGCACTCTGGCCCAGGACGCACCATCTACCCACAGCCCGGATATCAAGGCCGAGGCCTTGCCTGGAGACGGGTCACATTGGAGCCACAGGGGTCACCTTCCCCCCTGGACACTCCCGGCCTGTCACTGCTCCTCCTGTCTGGTTCTATTTGAATCTTTCATTTTAACTCTTGTGTGTCTGTAACATTCGAACGGCTGCACAAAATTAACCGCTCTTTGTTGTGTCAATAACAAGCAACAGTTGTGATATTTAAATTATCTTTTAAACGGTAATTAATAATGCAATGGTCAGGTGACACAATGCGTACATTTGTGATTGGTGTAAAGTCCGCGCCTCAATAATACACGGACTTCGGGAGAACAGTTTAACAGGTGCTTTACTGAACAAGAGGCAGCTTGAAACTGAAACTACAGAAGCCTGCTAGGGCCTTTTATACAGGGGTGGTCACTGCCGGTACTGCAGTCTAAGACCAGTTATTCCCTTAAAGGTACATACACAACAATTCCTCCCCTTTTAGATAAATAGTACATAACATTCATTTAACAACTAAATAATAACTAATTACAATTACAATTTTCTCAATATATACATCAACAGAAATAGTCATTTATAAGTTCAGTCTTTGAGGAGGCTTCCTGATCCGGACTGGATAGCGTCTTTCTCGAGTATCCTGTTCTGGCGGTGGAGTCAATCCTGGCTCATTGTCATTGGTTGGTTCGTCAGCTTCCAATACCCCTGCTTCTGAGGTAGACGCAATCTGTACTTCGGGCTCATTACCAGGTGCACATGCTTGTGGTACAGGTTTGGCTTGTTCCTGTGACTCTAGAATCTGGTCAGCATGGCGTCTCACGATGCTCTCTCCAACGTCCACTGTGTACATTAGTGATCCCTGCTGTGTGCATAGCGTGCCTGGCTGCCATTTTTCTGTTCGGTAGTCGTGGGCCAAGACTGGTTGCCCTATCTTGAAGCTCCTGGTTGGCTTCTCATTTATGTGCTGGAACTGCTTATCCTCAACATCTCGTCTTATGTTTGGTTTGAGCAAATCCAAGCGACATCTTAGTCTCCGGTTGAAAAACAGTATGGCTGGAGTTTGGTTGGTTACTCCATGTGTCGCATTCCGGTAAGCAAACAGGAAGTTATCCACCTTGTGTTGCAGTGGTATGTCATCATTATACATTGCCTTTATGGCCTTTTTAAAGGTCTGAACAAACCTCAGCCAATCCATTTGTGGCTGGATGATATGGGGCAGATGTGTAATGTTTCACCCCATTATTCTTCAGGAACCTCCGGAAATCCTCAGACACAAACTGTGGGCCATTGTCGGAACAGATCTGTTCTGGCAACCCATTCCTGGCGAAGATGGTCCTTAGGACTGCAATAGTTTTCTCCGTGGTGGTGGAGGACATTTTAATGACCTCTGGCCATTTCGAATGGGCGTCCACAGCGATTAGAAACATTGAGTCCATAAATGGACCAGCGAAATCAATGTGTACCCGTTGCCATGGAGATGAGGGCCACTCCCATGGATGTAGCGGGGCCTGTGGTGGAGCGTTTTGGACCTTCTGGCATCCTGTGCATCTCTTGGTCATATCCTCGATTTCTTTATCGATTCCCGGCCACCACACAAACGCCCTGGCTAGGCTCTTCATTTTTACCCCTCCCAGATGACCCTCGTGAAGCTCATTGAGTACTCTATCTCTCAACTTGGGTGGAATTACCACTCGGGATCCACACATCAAGGTTCCCCGGCACACTGACAGCTGTTCCCTCCTTGGCGAGAATGCTGGCAACAGTGAGTCGCCATATGCTGGCCATCCCTTCACCGTCAAATCAAAGACCCGAGAGAGTGTCGGGTCATTTCGGGTTTCCTTCTCAATACTTGCGTTTGTAACAGGCAAACATTCAACTATGGTCACATGGAATATCTCCACAGGGTCCACTGCAGGTGCTTCTTCCGCCATAGGCAACGGTAGACGCGACAGCCCATCAGCGTTTCCATGTTGTTTTGTACCCTTGTACTCTGTCATACTGATGTGCCCCTAGAAAAAGTGACCATCTTTGCAGCCGTTGCGCCATCATCACCGGAACGCCCTTCTTTGGGTTAAAAATTGAGACCAGGGGTTGATGATCAGTCAGTAGGGTGAATTTTTGCCCGTGCAGATAGTGATTGAACTTCTTCACCCCCCACACCAGGCTGAGGGCCTCCCTGTCAATCTGGGCGTAGTTACGCTCGGCTGAGGTTAGCAAGCGCGATGCAAAGGCTATTGGCCTCTCTGAACCGTCACGGAATTTGTGTGACAGCACCGCTCCAATGCCGTAAGGTGACGCATCACATGGCAACCGAATCGGTAGTGTTGGGTTGTAGTGGGCCAATACTTCTTTTGAAGTGATTTGGCATTTACATTCCTGAAAGGCACGCTTACATTCATCACTCCATTTCCATGTTACACCAGTTTGAAGGAGGGCGTTCAGTGGGTGCAGAATTGTAGATAAATTCGGCAAGAACTTATGGTAGTAGTTCACCAACCCGAGGAACGACCTCAGTTGCGACACATTTTCTGGTGCTGGAGCCTTGACTACAGCCTCAATCTTGTCCGGCGACTTATGCAACCCTTCCTCATCAATCATGTGGCCACAATACGAGATTTGTCTCCTGAAGAACTCTCATTTGGGATGGTTGGCTCGTAGCCCATATTCCTGCAATCTAGTGAGCACCTGCTCCAGGTTGGCAAGGTGTTCACTGTCATTTTCGCCCGTAACCAGGATGTCGTCCAAATAACACTGGGTCCCCGGGATCCCTTGCAGGACCTGTTCCATTGCCCTCTGCCACATAGCCGGGGCCGATGCTACCCCAAATACCAGTCAATTGTACTGGTAAAGGCCTTTGTGAGTGTTTATCGTGAGGTATTTCCTAGATGCTTCTTCCACCTCCATTTGTAGATACGCTTGAGCCAGGTCAATCTTTGTAAAATGTTTCCCTCCAGATAGTGAGGCGAAAATATCTTCTATCCGCGGAAGCGGATACTGTACTGTGTGCAGGACTGGGTTCACAGTCACCTTGAAGTCCCCACAGATGCAAACCTTCCTTGGCTCCCCAGGCGTGCTGCTCAATGCTTTCTTCATTACAGGAACGATGGGTGTGGCCCACTCGCTCCAGTCCACCTTAGACAGCACCCCCGAACGCTCCAGACTCTCCAGTTCAGCTTCCACAGCTGGGCGTATGGCGTATGGCACTGGTCTGGCCTTGAAAAATTTTGGGGTTGCGTTATCCTCAATCTTTATGGTTGCCTTTACTCCTTTTAGAGTCCCAAGTCCTTGTTGGAACACCTCTTCCGCGTCAGATAGAATTTGTGACAGATGTCCAGGTGCGACGTCATCATCTTTTTTGTCAGTCACAGTTAGTGCCAGAATGGAATGCCAATCCAATTGTAGTCTTCGGATCCATTCACGTCCCAATAATGGTGGTCCTCCATCTCGTAGTATATACATGTATAGTTTCTGTGTTTCCTTTCCGTTATATTCAACTGGCACCCTTATTTTTCCTCTGGGGTAGACATTTTGCCCCGTGTATGTCTTCAATACAATGGACGTGTCCTTTAAGGGTATGTGTGAGAATAGCCGCTCATAGTCTCGTCGATTCATGACAGTTAGGGCTGATCCTGTGTCCAATTCCATCTTCACTGGGGACCCTGCTATCATGAGGGTGACCCAAATGGTTCAGTGATCTTTTGCGATCACGTTGTGTAGCTTTAAACAACTTAGTCGCCTGCTCCCGGAGTCCTTATCACTCTCCTGATCTTCTGAACTACTATCTGTCAGTTTCTTTACTTTCCTGTACTGTTCCTTAGTAGTTCTTGTCGTGTTGGTCTTCTTTCCCGACCTGCAGACTCTTGCTATATGTCCCATCTTCCTGCATTACCTGCATATTTTGTCTTTAAACCAGCAGTCCTTCTGCTCATGGGTTGTTCTGCCGCAGCGATAGCACTTTTCGGCTCCATACGCCATTTCGTTAGCGCTGTATTCTTGTGGTTTCTGTTGTATTTCCGCAGCTCCCCGTGCTGCTGCTTCGTAGGATACTGCCACGCTGAAAGCCTGTTCTAGCGTTGTTGAGTCTGTGTTTACAAGTGCAGTTATATTGAATAACACGACACAGACAACAGAGAGTAACTAAACAGGTCTTTAGTGATTGAGGGTCAGAGCGGGAACTGAGATACATATTACTCCACAGGGTTTATATACCGGTGTGGTCACTACCGGTACTACAATGTACAGGAGCTGTTAAAAGTAGTCCTTCACCTTAAGGTATCCTCTTAAGGTAGTACAGGTTACATACACTACAATTCCTCCCCTTTTAGCTTAACAGTGGACACCCCATTAATACAGTACATGAATATATATACATATATACAATTTACACACAATGAATATTCAAAGGTTCAGTCTCTGACGAGGCTTCCGGATCCGTGCCGGATAATGCCTTTCAGGGATCTCTTGTTCCCGTTGCTGGGGTGACTCATTCAATTGATCTTCTATGGATTCAACATCATCTAATACAACCGAGTCCGAGGTAGATGCTACAGGCTCAATAAATTCTTCAACTGGTGTCTCTGCCGGAGACATGGGGTTGACCCTTGTTCTTGATCCCACAAGTTGGTCAGCATGACGTCGTATTACGTTCTCCCCAGTGTCTACCATGTACATCAAAGGCCCCTGCCGTGCACAAATTGTTCCAGGTTGCCATTTATCATTTCTATAGTCCCTGGCCAACACTGGTTGTCCTATTTCAAAACTCCGAGTGGCCTTTTCATTTATGTGTTGGAATTGCTTGTGTTCAACTTCCCGTCTCACATTGGGTTTTAACAAATCCAACCGGGACCGCAACCTTCTGTTATAGAACATGATGGCAGGGCTTTGATTTGTCACTGCATGCGTGGCGTTTCGATATGCCATTAGGAAATTGTCCACCTTGTGTTGTGGAATATGATCTTCACACATGGCCTTTATTGCCTTTTTGAATGTTTGTACAAATCCCTCGGCCAACCCATTTGTAGCCGGATGGTATGGGGCAGATGTATAGTGTTTCACCCCATTCTTTTTCATGAATTTCTGGAATTCTTCTGACACGAACTGTGGTCCGTTGTCTGAACAAATTTGCTCAGGCAATCCATTCCTCGCAAATATAGTTCTCAAGACTGCAATCGTCTTCTCAGTGGTAGTGGTCGACATCTTGATCACTTCTGGCCATTTAGAGTATGCGTCTACTGCTATCAAAAACATGGAATCCATGAATGGACCTGCAAAGTCAATATGCACGCGTTGCCATGGAGCTGAAGGCCATTCCCACGGATGCAGCGGTGCAATTGGAGGTGCGTTCTGAACTTTTTGACACCCTGAGCAGCTTTTTGTCAGGTCCTCTATTTGTTGGTCGATACCTGGCCACCACACATAAGCCCTAGCAAGGCTTTTCATCTTGACTCCCCCCAGATGACCTTCATGCAATTCTTTTAAGACTCTCTCCCGTAATTTAGGAGGAATAACCACCCTTGTTCCATACATCAGTGTTCCTTGACATACGGACAGCTGTTCTCGTCTGGCTGAGAATGCTGGTAACAGTGGTTCGCCATGTGCTGGCCATCCCTTCACCGTCAAATCGTAGACCCAAGACAGTGTCTGGTCATTTCAGGTCTCTCTCTCAATACCCGCATTGGTGACTGGCAAGCATTCGATGATGGTCGAGTGGAATATCTCGACAGGATCAACTGCCGGTGCCTCTTCCGCTGTAGGTAGTGGCAGGCGCGACAGCCCATCAGCATTACCATGTTGCTTTGTACCTTTGAACTCAATATCGTATTGATGTGCCCCTAGGAAAAGGGACCATCTCTGAAGCCTCTGCGCCGTCATTACCGGAACAACCTTCTTAGGATTGAATATGGAAACCAATGGTTGATGATCTGTCAGCAGTGTAAACTGTTGTCTCTGCAGGTAGTGGTTAAATTTCTTCACTCCCCACACGAGGCTAAGGGCCTCCCTATCTATCTGAGCATAGTTGCGCTCAGCGGAGGTCAATGATCTGGATGCAAAAGCGACTGGCCTTTCCGAGCCATCTGGAAACCTATGTGAGAGCACCGCCCCGATACCATAGGGAGATGCATCACAAGCCAACCGAATAGGTAGCGTTGGGTTAAAGTGAGCCAACACTTCCTTAGACGTGATCAACGCCTTGCTCTTCTGAAAAGCCCACTTACAGTCATCGCTCCACTTCCATGGTATTCCCGTTTGCAAGCGGGTGTTTAGTGGGTGTAACACCGTAGATAAATTTGGTAAAAACTTGTGGTAGTAGTTAACCAGCCCGAGGAACGACCTCAACTGTGACACATTTTCCGGTGCTGGAGCCTTGACTACTGCCTCAATCTTGTCAGGGGACTTATGTAACCCCTCCTTGTCAATAACGTGGCCGCAGTACGAAATTTGCTTCTGAAAAAACTCGCATTTCTGGCGATTAGCTCTTAGCCCATATTCTTTCAATCTGATGAGCACCTGTTCCAAATTCGCGAGGTGATCATTATCATTATCTCCTGTAATCAGGATGTCATCCAAGTAACACTGTGTCCCTGGAATTCCCTGCAAGACCTGTTCCATGGCCCGTTGCCAAATAGCCGGAGCCGATGCCACTCCAAAAACCAGCCTATTATACTGATATAAGCCCTTATGCGTGTTGATCGTGAGATACTGTCTCGACACTTCATCAACTTCCATCTGCAGGTACGCCTGCGCCAGGTCTATCTTGGTGAAGTGCTTGCCGCCAGATAGCGAAGCGAAGATATCTTCAATCCGCGGAAGCGGATATTGCACTGTGTGAAGAACTGGATTAACAGTGACTTTGAAATCACCACAGATGCGAACCTTCCTAGGTTCACCAGGCGTGTTGCTCAACGATCGCTTCATGACAGGAACAATGGGTGTAGCCCACTCGCTCCAGTCCACTTTGGACAGTACTCCTGAACGTTCTAACCCTTCCAGCTCTGCTTCCACAGCAGGTCGTATTGCATAAGGCACCGGTCTGGCTTTGAAAAATTTTGGGCTTGCATTTTCTTCAACCTTGATGGTTGCAGTAATTCTTTTCAGTGTCCCAAGTCCCTGTTGGAACACCTCCTTAGCATCGTCTAAGATTTTGGACAGTCATCCAGGTTTGACGTCGTCCTCCTTACTGGCATCCACAGTCAGTGCTCGTATGGAATGCCAATCCAGTTGTATTTTCCGGATCCATTCACGTCCTAGTAGTGGCGGACCTCCATCAGGTAACGCATATAAGTCCATTTTCTGACTTTCTTTACCATTGTAGACCACGGTTACTTTTATTTTTCCTTTGGGGTATACTTTTTGCCCCGTGTATGTTTTCAATACAATCTCCGTATCCCTCAGGGGAATGTGCGAGAATAACCTTTTGTAGTCTCGCTTATTTATGACCGTTAAGGCCGATCCTGTGTCCAATTCCATCTTCACTTGGACTCCTGCTATCTTGAGCATGACCCAGATAGTTTGGTGGTCTGCTGTGTTGCCCACATTATGTATCTTCAGACAACCCAGTTCCTTGCTGCTGGAGTCTGAATCAGTCTTCTGTTCATCCGAACTGTTCTCTGTCACTTTATGTACTTTTTTGTACTTCTCCTGCGGTGACTTTTTGCTGTTGGTCTTCTTTCCTGACCGGCAGACTCTCGCTATGTGACCAAGTTTGCCACATTGCCTGCATTCTTTGTCTTTGAACCAGCACTGGTTCTGGTCATGCGTTGTCCTACCGCAACGATAGCACTTTACTGCACCCAATGCCATTTCATTGGTGCTGAATTCAGGTGGCTTTTGCTGTATTTCCGCAGCTCCCCGTGCTGCTGCTTCGTACGATACGGCCACGCTGAAAGCCTTGTCCAGTGTCAACTCTTTCTCTGAGAGTAGCCTTTTCTGGGTTCCTTCGCTCAGGAGACCGCAGACGAATTTGTCCCGTAGGGAATCTGCCAGTCCTGCTCCGAACTGACAGTGCTTTGATAGCTTGCGTAATTCCGTAAGGTAATCAGCGTTACTCTCATCTTTATGCTGATTCCTCTTGTAGAATTTAAATCGTTCTGTTATCAGCAGCGGTGTAGGGTTTAGGTGCTCCTGCAGGATAGCAACAATATCCATGAAACTTTTTTCTACCGGTTTATCTGGGGTTATCAGGTTCCTCAATAACCCGTACATCTTCGCACCCATCAAGTTTAATAGGGTTAGTGCTTTCTTATCATCCGGCACTTCATTTGCTCTACAATAAACTTCGATGCGTTCCACATAAGTGGACCAATCTTCCACATCGTTGTCGAATGCAGTAATGTTGCCTGTTTTCGGCATCCTAGCTGAGTTTCTTCTTTCCCTTCGGATATTATTATTTTTATTTTTTTTAATTTAAGATGGCGGCTCCCGCGCTCGTCTTCTTCTCCGCTGGCTCAAGATGGCGTCTTTTCCTGTGCTTGCTGCTGCCCACGCCTCACAGCGGTCCTTCCTGCACTTGTTTTTCCCTGTATGTGCGCTTCCTTGAGCTGCTGTTGTTGTTGTTGTTGTTGCCACGCCGCTTTCTGCGGTCCTCGTGGCAATGGAGCGCCTTTCTGGCTGCTGCGCGTCTCTGCCCCGTGATTGCAGTCCGGCCCCTGACACCGGCTGCGGTCTTGTTCTCCGCTCTCTATGCTTTCCTCCCCTTCTCCCTCCGACAAGCTCGGCCGTCTTCCCCCGCGCCGCTCGATCGGGCTTACCCGCCGCTGCCTTAGAAGGGTTGCGCACTACCTGTAGCCAGCCCTTATGCTGGACTTCGTGGCCAGGAAACCAAGCCCGGTTCTCGATGGCCTCCCTTGCGATGCACCGCTCTGCAGGATGCTGAGGGCGGATGCCCTTGGTCGGCGCCCGTGTTCCAGGACGCAGCCTCCTTCCAATGTACCCCAGATTCAGTACTGGGGGAGGTGATGCAAAACTGCTGCTAGGTTCGATCAGACTCGTCGCCACTGTTGAGTCTGTGTTTACAAGTGCAGTTATATTGAATAACACGACACAGACAACAGAGAGTAACTAAACAGGTCTTTAGTGATTGAGGGTCAGAGCGGGAACTGAGATACATATTACTCCACAGGGTTTATATACCGGTGTGGTCACTACCGGTACTACAATGTACAGGAGCTGTTAAAAGTAGTCCTTCACCTTAAGGTATCCTCTTAAGGTAGTACAGGTTACATACACTACAAGCGTCAGGTCCTTTTTTGAAAGTAGTCGTTTCTGGGTTCCTTCACTCTGGAGCCCACAGACAAACTTATCCCGTAAGGTGTCTGCCAGTCCTGCTCCGAACTGGCAGTGCTTCGATAATTTGCGTAGTTCCGTAAGATAGTCAGCATTGCTCTCATCTTTGTGCTGGTTTCTTTTATGGAACTTGTGTAAAGTCTGTGGGTTGTTTAGTTAATTAATACACAGACTCCAAGAGTAACTTAAAACAGGACTTTACTATTCGAAGGTCAGGGCGAATCTGCCCAATAATTCCTGACACAGCACTTATATACCGGTGTGGTCACCGTCGGTATTACAGTATACAGAAGCCAACAAAGTAGTGCAACACCTAAAGTAGTTCTCTTAAAGGTGGACGGTTACATACAATAGTTCTCTTAAAGGTAGACGGGTACATACACTACAATCCTCCCTTTTTAGCTTACAACATACTGATTCCCCATTAAACATGCATAAAGTTGTATATATGTTATAATGTAAGACAGTTCACAGATTCAGTCTCTCTGGAGGTTTCCGGACTCTGTCCGGATAACGCCTCGGTGGTGTCGTAACTCCCGGCGGGGTAGCAGGTGCTTCTGGCAAGGTCGATTCGGCTTGAAGGACAGTGTCAGGTTCATCTGATTCCAGTATTACCAGATCGGAGGTAGGTGTTCTGGGTATCTCTGTCTCAACATTAACCGTGTAAGGTGGTGGAGTAGATTGGCCATTTGTGGCTGACCCTATGATCTGGTCAACATGGCGCCTTATTATACTGTCCCCAATGTCCACCGTATACATCAACGGCCCTAGCCTTTTTCCAATAGTTCCAGGCTGCCATTTCTCGGTACGGTAGTCCCGGGCCAAAACTTGTTGACCTATCTGAAAAGATCTAGTTGGCCTTTCATTCATGCCCTGGAATTGCCAGTTCTCTACGTCCCTTCTGACGTTTGGCTTAAGCAAATCCAGCCGGCATCTTAGTCGTCTATTAAAAAACATCATGGCGGGAGTTTGATTTGTGACCGCATGTGTTGCATTCCTGTACGCCAACAAGAAGCTATCCACCTTATGTTGTAAGTTAATGGCTTCATTACCCATGGCCTTTATGGCCTTCTTGAAGGTCTGGACAAACCTTTCAGCCAATCCATTGGAGGCGGGATGGTATGGGGCTGACGTGTAGTGCTTAACCCCATTGCTCTTTAAGAATTTCTTGAATTCTTCGGACACAAATTGCGGTCCATTATCAGAACAGATCTGTTCCGGCAGCCCATTCCTAGCAAACATGGTCCTTAACACTGTGGTTTTTTCCGTGGTTGTGGTGGACATCTTTATTACCTCCGGCCACTTGGAGTGTGCATCCACCGCTATTAGAAACATTGAGTCCATAAATGGACCAGCAAAGTCGATGTGTACCCTTTGCCAAGGAGATGAGGGCCACTCCCATGGATGCAGAGGAGCCTGTGGTGGCGCGTTTTGGACCTTCTGGCATCCTAGACAGCTCTTAGTGATTTCTTCGATGTCCCCATCAATGCCTGGCCACCACACGAACGCTCTTGCTAGGTTCTTCATTTTCACCCCACCCAGATGTCCTTCGTGCAGCTCCTTTAACACCTTCTGTTGAAGTTTGGGTGGAATCACCACTCTAGATCCACACATCAGGGTTCCTCGACACACTGACAGCTGTTCTTTTCTCTGCGAAAATGCTGGCAGCGTTGGTTCGCCCTGTGCTGGCCATCCCTCCACCGTTAAATCATAGACTCGTGAGAGAGTCGGGTCATTTCTTGTTTCGTTTTCGATCATCGAATTTGTTACTGGTAGACATTCCACTATGGATGAGTGGAACATCTCTACCGGGTCCACTGTAGTCGCTTCTTCTACTATCGGCAATGGCAAACGCGATAACCCATCAGCATTTCCATGCTGTTTGGACCTTTTGTATTCAATGTCATATTGGTGTGCCCCAAGTAACACGGACCACCTCTGTAACCTTTTCGCTGTCATGGTGGAAACGGCCTTGTTAGGGTTGAATATGGACACCAACGGCTGGTGGTCTGTCAGTAATGTGAACTTCTTGCCCTGCAGGTAATGATTGAATTTCTTTACGCCCCACACAAGGCTGAGGGCCTCCCTATCTATTTGAGCATAATTTCGCTCCGCGGAGGTCAATGATCGGGACGCAAATGCCACTGGCCTTTCCGAGCCATTTGGTAACTTGTGTGAAAGTACTGCTCCAATTCCATAGGGGGAAGCATCACAAGCTAGACGAATAGGTAACGTTGGGTTGAAATGAGCCAACACTTCTTCAGAGGTAATCAACGCCTTGCTTCTGCGAAAGGCCTTTTTACATTCCTCACTCCACTTCCATGGTACTTCTTTCCGCAACAGAGCATTCAGCGGATGCAGCACCGTGGATAGATTCGGCAGAAACTTGTGATAATTAATCAACCCCAAGAATGATCTTAACTGTGATACGTTTTCCGGAGCGGGGGCCTTCACGACAGCTTCTATCTTGTCAGGTGACTTGTGCAGCCCCTCTCGGTCAATGACATGACCGCAGTACGAGATCCGTTTTTGGAAGAACTCACATTTCTTGCGATTAACTCGAAGGCCATATTCCTTCAACCTAGTGAGCACCAGTTTTAAATTTGTGAGGTGTTCTTCCTCGTCTTCTCCTGTAATCAGGATATCATCTAAGTAACACTGCGTGCTTGGAATTCCTTGTAATACCTGCTCCATGGCCCTCTGCCAAATTGCTGGAGCCGAAGCTACCCCAAAAACCAGTCTATTATAACGATACAAGCCTCTGTGTGTGTTGATGGTGAGGTACTGACGCGACTCTTCCTCGACTTCCATTTGTAAGTATGCCTGTGCCAGGTCTATCTTGGTGAAGTGTTTCCCTCCAGCCAACGAAGCAAAGATATCTTCAATCCGCGGAAGCGGGTATTGTACCGTGTGAAGCACCGGATTCACTGTGATCTTGAAGTCTCCGCAGATGTGGACCTTCCCCGGTCCCCCTGGCTCGTTACTTGGTGAAGACTTCATGACGGGAACAATGGGCGTGGCCCACTCACTCCAGTCCACTTTTGACAGTACCCCTGATCGTTCAAGTTCTTCCAGTTCTGCCTCCACAGCAGGTCGTATCGCGTAAGGTACCGATCTGGCTTTGAAAAATTTTGGGCTTGCATGTTCTGCAATCTTAACCTTTGCCTTAATTCCTCGCAGTGTTCCCAGTCCTTGCTGGAATACCTCTTTAGCTTCGTCCAATATTCTGGACAACCGTTCAGGTTTGACATCTTCCTTTCCGGAATCTACCGTCATGGTGTTTAGTGAATGCCAGTCTATCTTTATTTTCCTGATCCACTCCCGTCCCAGAAGTGGTGGACCTCCCTCAGGCAACACATACAGGTCCATCCTTTGGTGATCTTTGTCCTTGTATCTCACCTTGACTTCTATCTTTCCGATGGGGTATATTTGTGCCCCGTGTATGTCTGCAATACTAGTTCCGTATCCCGTAGGGGAATATGCTTGAATAACTTTTTATAATCATGCTTATTCATGACCGTCAACGCCGATCCGGTGTCCACTTCCATTTTCACTTGGACTTTTGCAATCTGTAGTGTGATCCAGATAGCTTGTCGGTCAGCTTCATTACTCACATTGTGAATTCTCAGACTATCCAGTTCCTTGCAGTTGGAGTGTGAGTCCGAATTCTGTTCTTCCGGACTCTTCCTAGTCACCTCATGTACCTTTTGGTACCTCTTTTGTGGTGACTCATTATTGTTGGTCTTCTTTCCTGACCGGCATACCTTAGCTATGTGACCGAGCTTGCCACATTTCCTACATTCCTGGTTCTTAAACCAGCATTGGTTCTGGTCATGTGTTGTCTTCCCACAACGATAGCATTTTGTTGTTGTCGAGGTAATTTGATCCACACTGAGTGCCGCTGTCTTTAGCTGCATTTCCGCAGTTCCCTTCGCTGCGGCTTCGTGCGATGCTGCAATAAGGACAGCCCTGTCAAGTGTAAGGTCGTTCTCTTCGAGTAGTCGCTTTTGCATTCCTTCCTTTGCCAATCCGCACACGAACTTGTCTCGCAATGCCTCTCAGATTCCCTCCAACTGGCAGTGTTTCGCTAGCCTACGCAGTTCAATCAGGTACTCCGCGTTGCTTTCCTCTTTCCGTTGCGTTCTCGCGTAAAATTTGGATCGTTCCACTAACATCAGTGGTGCGGGGTTAAAATGATCCTTCAGGACAGCAACAATATCATCGAAAGTCTGATCCGCCGGTTTAGCTGGTGCTAGTAGATGCTTCAAGAGCCCGTATGTCTTCGCGCCCATCGAGTTTAGCAAGGTTATAGCTTTGTCATCATCTTCTATTTTATTGGCCTCACCATAGATCTCAATGCGTTCCACATACGTGGCCCAGTCTTCTACCTCGGAATTAAAATCGTTGATGTTACCCCGCTTAGGCATCTTCCTCTCTTCCTGATAACACCACGGATTATTTCTTTAAATTTTCTTTTTTTTTTTTCAAGATGGCGGTTCCCGCGAAAATGGCGGTTTCCCGCGCTTATCTTCTCTCCCCGCCCACTTCAATGGCGGTTCCCCGCTTCTGTCTTCTTCTCCGCCTAATGGCGGCTTCCCGCGTTTCTTCCCCTGGCGGGAGGGGTACACTTTCCCCACGGGCGACGGCCGCTGGCTTTCAGGTTCACAGCCTGCACGTCGGCTTCAGTGCTTTCCCTTTTCTCGGCAGGGCAACCGGCGCTGGGTACACCCCGTTGACGGCGAACAGTTTCAGCCGCTGGGCTGGCTCTCGCTCAGTTCCCCTTGCTCGGGCTCTCAATCGCGCCTCCCAGCCCTCTCGCAGTCCGGTGCTTCCCTCCCCGGCTGCGGCTGAGTTTTTAACATCTTCCCGCGCCTACGCTCCCGGTCGCAGCGCTTCGTGGCTTCGGTCGCTGCCCGGCCTTTTTCGCCGGTCGCGGTCTAGCTGTCTCACGACGCCGTTGCGTCCCCAGCCTGTCTGTACCGCGGCTTCCTTGCTCCACGCTGCCCCAGTCTCAGCGCCTCTGGGCCCGACTTCTGTCCGGCTCCTTTCCCCCTCGACCGTGGTCGAGTGCACCGCCCTTATCCTCCGGTTATTCTTTTTACTTTTCCCTTACTCACAGTCACCGTGGCCGGCTTGCTTCTCGTGCTGATCGGCTCACTCCTCACCGTGGCAGAAGGGACAGTCAGTGCCTGTTGCTGATGGAAGTCTTTGTCTCTGAATTCTTCCTCCTTTCCAGCTCTGCAGACTCGAGTTTTCTCCCAGCAGAATGACGAGGGCGGCTGCCTCTTCTCGACGCTCGTTAACTGCTTCGGAATTATTGTTGCCGCAGGGTACGATCGGACTCGTCACCACTGTAAAGTCTGTGGGTTGTTTAGTTAATTAATACACAGACTCCAAGAGTAACTTAAAACAGGACTTTACTATTCGAAGGTCAGGGCGAATCTGCCCAATAATTCCTGACACAGCACTTATATACCGGTGTGGTCACCGTCGGTATTACAGTATACAGAAGCCAACAAAGTAGTGCAACACCTAAAGTAGTTCTCTTAAAGGTGGACGGTTACATACAATAGTTCTCTTAAAGGTAGACGGGTACATACACTACAACTTGAATCTTTCTGCTATCAGCAGTGGTGTAGGGCTTAGGTGTTCCTGTAAGATATGAACAATCTCCTCAAAACTTTTCTCCATTGGTTTAGCTGGGGTAATTAAATTCCGCAATAGGCCGTACGTATTCACACCCATCAGATTTAATAATACCGACGCCCTCTTTCCATCGGCCACCTCATTTGCCTTGCAGTACACTTCGATTCTTTCTACATACGTGGTCCAGTCTTCTACCTCGTTGTCGAAAGCAGTGATACTGCCACTTTTCGGCATCTTGGGCGATTTAAAATGGCGCCTCCCGCGCTTTTGTTTCTTCCCCAATGGAATAAAATGGCGCCTCCCGCGCTTTTGCTTCTTCCCCAACGGGATAAAATGGCGCCTCCCGCGCTTTTGCTTCTTCCCCTTACTGCCACGCTGCTCCTAGCGTTCTACGGGGTAATGGCGGCGACCCGCAGCTTCGGCGCGTCTCGCTTTCCTTCCCCCCCGTTTAGTTTCTCTCCGCTGTCCTGTTCTCGAGCACCGACCGCGCCCTGTGCGCTCCACCCTCTCTCTCTTGCTTTCTTTTCCCGGCGCCGCTGTGCGGCCCGATTTGTAGAGCCGCTCGATCGAGCTTGAGCCCGCCGCAGTCCGGAAGGGTCAGCGCGCTACCTGCTACCAGCACGATTCGCTGGAACCACAGTCTCTCCCGCAATTCTCCAAACACCGATGGATTCTTTGGGCGGTTGCCCTTGGTCGACGCCCGTTGCTCAGACTACGACCTTCCAGGACCTTCCTTTCAGGCGAGATCCCCGTGAGATGATGCCACACTGCAGGTGAATTCGAACTTACTCGTCGCCACTGTAAAGTCCGCGCCTCAATAATACACGGACTTCGGGAGAACAGGTACTTTACTGAACAAGAGGCAGCTTGAAACTGAAACTACAGAAGCCTGCTAGGGCCTTTTATACAGGGGTGGTCACTGCTGGTACTGCAGTCTAAGACCAGTTATTCCCTTAAAGGTACATACACAACAATTGGATGTTGTGGTCATTGACTATCCGTTCATTGGTCAGTATAATCTACCTGCTGGCCACGTGACTCTGCTCCTGTTATTTGATTGGTCCATGAAGAGAAATGTCGAATTTTCTAGCATTGAAAGAGGCCGTTCAGCCCTGTACCCTCTCACTGGGAGTGTTTGATGGGACAGTGTAGAGGGAGCTTTACTCTGTATCTAACCCGTGCTGTACCTGCCCTGGGAGTGTTTGATGGGACAGTGTAGAGGGAGCTTTACTCTGTATCTAACCCGTGCTGTACCTGCCCTGGGAGTGTTTGATGGGACAGTGTAGAGGGAGCTTTACTCTGTATCTAACCCGTGCTGTACCTGCCCTGGGAGTGTTTGATGGAACAATGTAGAGGGAGGTTTACTCTGTATCTAACCCGTGCTGTACCTGCCCTGGGAGTGTTTGATGGGACAGTGTAGAGGGAGCTTTACTCTGTATCTAACCCATGCTGTACCTGCCCTGGGAGTGTTTGATGGAACAATGTAGAGGGAGGTTTACTCTGTATCTAACCCGTGCTGTAACTGCCCTGGGAGTGTTTGATGGAACAATGTAGAGGGAGGTTTACTCTGTATCTAACCCGTGTTGTAACTGCCCTGGGAGTGTTTGATGGGGACAGTGTAGAGGGAGCTTTACTCTGTATCTAACCCGTGCTGTACCTGCCCTGGGAGTGTTTGATGGGACAATGTAGAGGGAGCTTTACTCTGTATCTAACCCATGCTGTACCTGCCCTGGGAGTGTTTGATGGGACAGTGTAGAGGGAGCTTTACTCTGTATCTAACCCGTGCTGTACTTGCCCTGGGAGTGTTTGATGGGACAGTGTAGAGGGAGCTTTACTCTGTATCTAACCCGTGCTGTACCTGCCCTGGGAGTGTTTGATGGAACAATGTAGAGGGAGGTTTACTCTGTATCTAACCCGTGCTGTACCTGCCCTGGGAGTGTTTGATGGGACAGTGTAGAGGGAGCTTTACTCTGTATCTAACCCATGCTGTACCTGCCCTGGGAGTGTTTGATGGAACAATGTAGAGGGAGGTTTACTCTGTATCTAACCCGTGTTGTAACTGCCCTGGGAGTGTTTGATGGGGACAGTGTAGAGGGAGCTTTACTCTGTATCTAACCCGTGCTGTACCTGCCCTGGGAGTGTTTGATGGGACAATGTAGAGGGAGCTTTACTCTGTATCTAACCCATGCTGTACCTGCCCTGGGAGTGTTTGATGGGACAGTGTAGAGGGAGCTTTACTCTGTATCTAACCCGTGCTGTACCTGCCCTGGTGCTATAAAGTGTCCAAAGTGATCCATTCACTCAAGCTGGCTGTTCTCACCTTACCGTGTTTCTTTACCTACCACTGACTGGAATCATGAGGTTGGAATGTTGGGAGCAGCTTATTGCATGCAGCGTGAGTGTGGTGACGAGCATCATTACGGTTGTGGGTTGAACTCGTGGCTGACTGCTGTGTGTCGCTGTACTTGGACCTCAGCAGCAAACTGGACACAGAAAGCTTTGTAAATAACCCACTGCTTTGTGAAGTGAAACTTGGTGTCGTTTCACTGTGGGAGGCCCCAGATCTATAAATAACCAGCGGCAGAGGCCAGACGGGGATTGTGGCTTTGTGCTGTGTGAGAACCTATCGTCAGATTCCTTCGTCAACCGTGGCTCAGTTGATAGCTCTGTCTCCTCTGTGTCAGAAGGTCGCGGGTTCAAGTCCCACTCCAGAGACTTGAGCAGAAAATCCAGGCTGACACTCGCAGTGCAGTACTGAGGGAGTGCCGCACTGTCGGAGGGGCAGTACTGAGGGAGCGCCGCACTGTCGGAGGGGCAGTACTGAGGGAGCGCCGCACTGTTGGAGGGGCAGTACTGAGGGAGTGCCGCACTGTCGGAGGGGCAGTACTGAGGGAGCGCTGCACTGTTGGAGGGGCAGTACTGAGGGGTGCCGCACTGTCGGAGGGGCAGTACTGAGGGAGCGCTGCTCTGTCGGAGGGGCAGTACTGAGCTAGTGCTGCTCTGTCGGAGGGGCAGTACTGAGGTAGTGCTGCTCTGTCGGAGGGGCAGTACTGAGGGAGCGCTGCTCTGTCGGAGGTGCCGTCTTTCAGATGAGACGTTAAACCGATGCCCTGTCTGCCCTCAGGTGGACGTAAAAGATCCCATGGCCACTATTTCGAAAAAGAGCAGGGGAGTTCTCCCCGGTGTCCTGGGGCCAATATTTATCCCTCAACCAACATCACTAAAAAAAATGTGGGAGCTTGCTGTGCGCACATTGGCTGCTGCATTTCCTACATTACCAGAGCGACCGCACTTCAAAAAGTACTTCATTGGCTGTTTCCTGTGGTAAAGGATGAACAGGCTGGGTCTCTTTTCTCTTGAAAAGGGAAGGCTGAAGGGTGACCTAATGGAGGTCTTTAAAATTATGAAAGGTTTTGATAGAGTGGATAGAGAGAGAGAATGTTTCCACTTGTGGGGAAGAGCATAACTAGAGGCCATCAACATAAGATCGTCACCAAGAAATCCAATAGGGAATTCAGAAACTTCTTTACCCAAAGAGTGGTGAGAATGTGGAACTCGCTACCACAGGGAGTGGTTGAAGCGAATAGTATAGATACATTTAAGGGGAGGCTGGACAAGCATATGAGGGAGAAGGGAATAGAGGGTTATGCTGATCGATTTAGATGAGGAAAGACGGGAGGAGGCTCGAGTGGAACATAAACGCCGGCAGGGACTGGTTGGGCCAAATGGCCTGTTTCTTTGCCGTATATCCTATGTAATCCTATGTAAACTTTAGCGGAGGTTTGCTGCAAACCACAGTCACACGCATGAAGAAATAACTTGCATTTCTATAGTGTCTTTCACAACCTCAGGGTGTACCAAAGCACTTTTTTGGGGGGTGCCAGACAGTGAGGGGGACGGGGCGGTGGTGTAGTCAGCGACAGGGTGGTGCGGGGGAGGAGGTGGGAGTCAGTCAGGGACACCGGGGGGGGGGCAACGACAGTCAGGAACACCGGTGGGCCGGGGATGTCAGGCACAAGGGGTGTGTTGGGGAAATGGGCTCGGTCGGGGACACGGGTGGGGTGGGGACACGGGGGCGGTCGGGGACATGGGGTGGGGTTGGGAACACGGGTGGGGGGGCAGGGGACACGGGTGGGGTGGGGGGACACGGGTGGGGTGGCACACGGGCAGTCATGGACATGGGGGCTGTCAGGGATACGGGGGGGTGGGGACACGGGGGCGGTCAGAGATACGGGGGTTTGGGGACACGGGTGGGGTGGGGTGGGGGGGCACACGGGGCAGTCAGGGATACGGGGGTTTGGGGACACGGGTGGGGTGGGCACACGGGGGCGGTCAGCGACACGGCGGATTGCTGCCCCAGCAGACGGCAGAATGAAGCCCCGTTCCACTGCTGCGATGTGGGTGAGTGCTGAGGCAGCTGTGTGACCCATTGCTTCAGCTGTTGAGAGTAAGAACACAATAGCGACGTTGAGAGCCCGGGCTCTGTGTGGGATTTGCAGCTGTCAGTCAACCTCTGCAGCGTAAGCAATCAATCCACGTCAGGGAAGCACGATACCGTTAACCCGTTAGCTGCTGAAGACGGCATTCTGTTTTTTTCTGCTCTTGTGAGATTTTAGTTTGTCACCAAATTTACGGCCATGCCTCAGTGGGCCGCACTCTCACCCCTGAGTCAGAAGGTTGTGATTGCAAGACTTGAGCAGTTAATCCATAGAACTGAGTACGGTAGCAAAGTGGTTATGTTACTGGACTAGCAAGCCAGAGGCCTGGACTAATGATCCGCAGATATGAGTTCAATCCAGCCATGGCAGCTGAATTTAAATTCAATAAAAAGTAATGGTGGCCATGAAACTACCTGATTCTTGTAAAAACCCATCTAATGTCCTTTAAGGAAGGGAATCCTTACCTGGTCTGGCCTATACGTGACTGCAGATCCCCAGCAATGTGGTTGACTCTGAAATGGCCCAGCAAGCCACTCAGTTGTAACAAACCGCTACGAGAAACAATAATAATAATAATCGGACGGATCACCCGGCATCGACCTCGGCACCGGCTACGGACACGGCAACGGCACACCCAGCCCAGACCCTGCAAAGTCCTCCTCACTAACATCTGAGTTCTCAACATTGACTCCGGACCCCATGAAGTCTCAAGGCATCAGGTCAAACATGGCCAAGGAAACCTCTTGCTGATTACCACCTACTGCTCTCCCTCAGCTGATGAATCAGTACTCCTCCATGTTGAACACCACTTGGATACATAGATACATACGGCCCCTTGAGCCTGCTCCGCCATTCAATGAGATCATGGCTGATCATCCAAATTCAGTACCCGGTCCCTGCTTTCTCCCCATACCCCTTGATCCCTTTAGCCTTAAGAAATATATCTAACTCCTTCTTGAATATATTTAATGAATTGGCCTCAACTGCCTTCTGTGGTAGAGAATTCCACAGGTTCACCACTCTCTGGGTGAAGAAATTCCCCCTCATCTCTGTCCTAAATGGCTTACCCCTTATCCTTGACTGTGACCCCTGGTTCTGGACTCCCCGACCATCGGGAACATCCTTCCTGCATTTAGTCTGTCTAGTCCTGTTAGAATTTTATAAGTTTCAATGAGATCCCCTCTCATTCTTCTAAACTCCAGCGAGTATAAGCCCAATCGACCCAATCTCTCCTCATATGTCATTCCTGCCATCCCAGGTATCAGTCTGGTGAATCTTCGCTGCGCTCCCTCCATGGCAAGAACATCCTTCCTCAGATAAGGCGACCAAAACTGCACACAATACTCAAGGTGCGGTCTCACCAAGACCCTGTACAACTGCAGCAAGACATCCTTGTTCCTGTACTCGAACCCTCTCGCTATGAAGGCCAACATACCATTTGCCTTCTTAACCGCCTGCTGCACCTGCATGCTTACCTTCAGCGACTGGTGCACAAGGACACCCAGGTCTCGTTGCACTTCCCCTTGGACTTGCACTTGGAAGAAGCACTGAGGGTAGCAAGGGCACAGAATGTACTCTGGGTGGGGGGCTTCAATGTCCGTCACCAAGAGTGGCTCGGTAGCACCACTACTGACCAAGCTGGCTGAGTCCTGTCTGAAGGACATAGCTGCCAGTCTGGGCCTGTGGCAGGTGGTGAAAGAACCAACATGAGGGGAAAAACCTACTTGACCTCATCTTCACTAATCTAACTGTTGCAGATGCATCTGTCCATGACAGTATTGGTAGCAGTGACGACCGCACAGTCCTTGTGGAGACAAAGACCCGTCTTCACACTGAGGACACCCTCCATCGTGTTGTGTGGCATTGGAGTGATGGAGGTGCCGTCCTTCATCTGCTTGTTCAAGACCTCGGTGCACTAGTTCAAAGAAGAGCACAGAATTTCACTCCCTCATCCAACATCACTAAAACAGATTATCCGGTCATTATCACATTGCTGTTTGTGGGAGCTTGCTGTGCACAAATTGGCTGCCGTGTTTCTCACATTACAACAGTGACTACACTTCCAAAAGTACTTCATTGGCTGTAAAGCGCTTTGGGATATCCTGAGGATGTGAAAGGTGCTACAGAAATGTGAGTCTTTGTTTCTAGTATCCCTTCTTTAAGCTATCACACGAACATACGAATTAGGAGCAGGAGTCGGCCACTCGGCCCCTTGAGCCTGCTCCATTCAGTAAGATCATGGCTGATCCGATTACTCCACATTCCCGCCTACCCCCGATAACCTTTCACCCCCTTGCTTACCAAGAATCTATCTACCCCGCCTTAAAAATATTCAAAGACTCTGCTTCCCCCGCCCTCTGAGGAAGAGAGTTCCAAAGACTCACCACCCTCTGTGAGAAAAAATTTCTCTTCATCTCTGTCTTAAATGGGCGACCCCTTATTTTTAAACAGTGACCCCTAGTTCTAGATTCTCCCACAAGAGGAAACATCCTCTCCACATCCACCCTGTCCAGACCCCTCAGGATCTTATATGTTTCAATCAAGTCACCTCTTACTCTTCTAAACTCCAGCGGATACAAGCCTAGCCTGTCCAACCTTTCCTCATAAGACAACCCGCCCATTCCAGGTATTAGTCTAGTAAACCTTCTCTGAACTGCCTCCAACGCATTTACATCCTTCCTTAAATAAGGAGACCAATACTGTACACAGTGCTCCAGATGTGGTATCACCAATGCCCTGTATAACTGAAGCATAACCTCCCTACTTTTGTATTCAATTCCCCTCGCAATAAACAAAAACATTCTATTAGCTTTCCTAATTACTTGCTGTACCTGCATACTAACCTTTTGTGATTCATGCACTAGGACACCCAGATCCCTCCATCTCAGAGCTCTGCAATCTCTCGTCATTTAGATAATATGCTTCTTTTTTATTCTTCCTGCCAATATGGACAACTTCACATTTTCCCACATTATACTCCATTTGCCAGATCTTTGCCCACTCACTTAACTTATCTATATCCCTTTGTAGCCTCCTTATGTCCTCTTCACAATTTACTTTCCTACCTATCTTTGTGTCACCAGCAAATTTAGCAACCATACCTTCGGTCCCTTCATCCAAGTTATTTATATAAATTGTAAAAAGTTGAGGCTCCAGCACTGATCCCTGTGGCACACCACTCGTTACATCTTGCCAACCAGAAAATGACCCATTTAAGCCTGCTCTCCGTTTCCTGTTAGCTAGCCAATCTTCTATCCAAGCCAATATGTTACCCCCTACACCATAAGCTTTTATTTTCCGCAATAACCTTTGATGTGGCACCTTATCAAATGCCTTCTGGAAATCTAAGTACAGTACATCCCCTTTATCCACAGCACATGTTACTTCCTCAAAGAACTCCAATAAATTGGTTAAAGACGATTTCCCTTTCACAAAACCATACTGACTCTGCCTGATTACTTTGAACTTTTCTAAGTGCCCTGTTATAATGTCTTTAATAATAGCTTCTAACATCTTCCCTATGACAGATGTTAAGCTAACTGGCCTGTAGTTTCCTGCTATCTGTCTCCCTCCCTTTTTGAATAAAGGAGTTACATTTGCTATTTTCCAATCTAATGGAACCTTCCCCAAATCTAGGGAATTTTGGAAAATTAGAACCAACGCATCAACTATCTCACTAGCCACTTCTTTTAAGATCCTAGGATGAAGTCCATCAGGACCTGGGGACTTGTCAGCCCGCAGCTCCAACAATTTACTCAGTACCACTTCCCTGGTGATTGTAATTTTCTTGAGTTCCTCCCTCCCTTCCATTTCCTGATTTACAGCAATTTCTGGGATGTTACTTGAATCCTCTATAGTGAAGACCGATGCAAAATACCTGTTCAAGTCAACTGCCATCTCCTTATTTTCCATTATTAATTCCCCAGACTCACGTTTTATAGGACCAACACTCACTTTGTTCACTCTTTTCTTTTTAAAATATCTATAGAAACTCTTACTATCTGTTTTTATATTTCTAGCTAGCTTTCTCTCATACTCTAATTTTTCTCTCCTTATTAATCTTTTAGTCATTCTTTGCTGCTTTTTATATTCTGTCCAATCTTCTGACCTGCCACCCATCTTTGCGCAATTATATGCTTTTTCTTTAAGTTTAATACTATCTTTAACTTTTTTAGTTAACCACAGATGGTGGGTCCTCCCCTTGGAATTTTCCTTTCTCGTTGGAATGTATATATTCTGTGTATTTTGAAATATCCCCTTAAATGTCGGCCACTGCAACTCTATTGACCGATCCCTTAACCTAATTTGCCAGTTCACTTTAGCTAGCTCTGCTTTCATGCCCTCATAATTGCCCTTATTTAAGTTTAAAACACTAGTCTTGGACCCACTCTTCTCTCCCTTAAACTGAATGTAAAATTCAATTATGATCGCTACTACCTAGGGGCGCCTTCACTATGAGGTCATTAATTAATCCTATCTCGTTGCACAATACCAGGTCTAGTATAGCCTGCTCTCTGGTTGATCTTGACAAGTAGATATTGGGCAGTGAGAGTCAATGCCCCAAAAATTAAGTGTGCGACTGACTCCACCGAACTGAGGCAAGTGTGTACATTAGACCCGGGTTCACAGCCCCCCAACCTCCCAAACCCGTGATCTCTACCGCCTAGAAGGACAAGGGCAGCAGGCCCATGGGAACACCATCACCTCCAAGTTCCCCTCCAAGTCACACACCATCCTGACCTGGAAATATATCGCCGTTCCTTCATCGTCACTGTAGGGGGTGGCGTGTGGCACGTGCGCCCAGTCAGTTATGCCCCTGACTGCCTGTGAGCGGTTCGAATCGCTCCCACACCCCTGGGTTCTAGACACCGGCCTTAGGTACAGGCGGCGATACAGAAAACCGAGTAGACAAGTGGTTTGGCGTAAGAAAACCAAGATTTTATTAAAACAGAATAAAACACAATCTTATGAGAAAATTACTGATAAAAATTACAGGCATGAACAATAATTATACTTATACAGGGAATGGGGAACACACGGCACATCGAGGGAAAAACAACTACATTAACAATCCCCTTATCCTTATCCCACCCCCCTATACCTAACTAGATTAAGCTATGAGGGGCCAGGAATTCATGCTCACCAATCCAAAGCCTGTTGCTTGAACACTTGCGAGTTTTGAGGTTTGGTCTCCTGTCCTTTGGGGTACTCCGTCGCCACGTGGTCTCAGGGCGCGGTGCTGAAGCTGTTGCTGCGACACACCTTCCCTCTCAGCTACCGTCGTCGTCTCGTCGCGATGGGTTCTCTTCTTCTTCTCCCTCGGGCGGTCATCGGCGGTAACGTTGCGTTTGTGGGACGGTTGGCAGTCTTCACTGCTTAGATTTTTCTACCCATTCTTTGAACGCCGGTATATTTGTTGTGGCGTGGACACCTGCATTTAACGCCAGCTTACTCGCAGTGTTCAATAGCCAACTTATTCTCACTGTTTATACATATACTTTCTTCCCCAAGCGTCAGCTTATAACTAGGCGCTCAGTCTTTATCAATGCGTCTTCTGCTGCCCTTCTCTGCTCTTGTCGGGTCTTTACCTTTTTCTTCGTCTCACCTTGTCTCGTCTCATTTCGTCTGCCCCTTTTTGTGGCCCATGTGTCCTGTATGACTTTGGACTTGGGTCTCGTTCCCCACCCGCGATTGGTATGGATGTCCTTGGTTGCAAAATTAATGCGGGGAGCGAGAAGAGAACCCGCCACGAGGCCAGGGCACGAGTACGAGCGGCAGCAGCACAAGACCAAACAAAATGTCAGAGTCAAGAGACCAGAGCAAGAGAGAGCGACGTTGCTACTGATGGCCTACAATTATACCCGTTTCTTCAACTCCTTATCTGCGCGCCAAATCAGGTCAGTCCATTGTTTAACTTTTGGCGGGCTGTTTTAAATGATTATACCAATCTAAGTTAACTGGTTTTAGATGGCTGTTTATCGCATCTAATGGCCCTATGTCCGGGTTGTATTGTCATTAATGCATTTTATTCGGCCTGTCCAGCCTTGGTGGCTCCCTTGAGCTGTTTCCGATTATTTATGCGGACAAACTAATGGCCTTGTGCTTAGGCCTAACTGGGTTTGATCTGTTTTGATCTGACGTAATGCATATTCAATGTTTGCCTCGCTGTCTGGCTTTTCAAACACAAAGTCCTTTTCATAGAAATGCATTTTAAGTTTCGATTTCCCAAAACTGCCTGTTCGTGCTGCAGAGTCCAAGCTTGTAAAATCTTACAGGCTTTTGGTCATGAGGTGCAGACGCCATCTTTTGGGTACCCCTTTTAAATTGTCCATACAGTGTCCCTTTTATTAATAACCTGGGGGGAATGTGGGAATTTTGAGAACCTTACATCACTGGAACCCCCCTCCCTAACAGCACTGTGGGAGCGCCTTCACCACACGGACTGCAGCGGTTCAAGAAGGCGGCTCACCACCCCCTTCTCAAGGGCAACTAGGGATGGGCAATAAATGCTGGACTTGCCCAGCGACGCCCACATCCCGAGAATGAATTAAAAAAACACAGGAGACAGACAGAGGGAGAGGAGAGTTTAATATAAAGTAATACTCTTGATGGTGCTGACTCTTTGCTGGGGCCTGGGTTCCACGGATACAGGGTGACCCTCGTGTGGCACCTGGGCTGACTGACACTACGCGCGGGAGCCCCTTGGTGGGGCTATTCAACTATGGGAGGCTTTGCAGCCAAAAGTGTCAGCTGTGGCTCAGTAAGCAACAATCTCTCTCTCTCTCTCCTCTCAGTCAGAAGGTTGTGGGTTCAAGTCCCACGCCAGAGGCTTGAGCACAAAAATCCAGGCCAACACTCCCAGTGCAGTGCTGAGGGAGTGCTGCACTGTCGGAGGTGCCGTCTTTCAGATGAGACATTAAACTGAGGCCCCGTCTGCTTTCTCAGGTGGACGTAAAAGATCCCATGGCCACTATTTCGAAGAAGAGCTGCGGAGTTCTCCCAGGTGTTCTGGGGCCAATATTTATCCCTCAACCAACTTCACTAAAACAGATGATCTGGTCATTATCACATTGCTGTTTGTGGGAGCTTGCTGTGCGCAAATTGGCTGCCGCGTTTCCTACATTACAACAGTGACTACACTTCAAAAGTACTTCATTGGCTGTAAAGCGCTTTGGGATGTTCTGAGGTCGTGAAAGGCGCTATAGAAATGCAAGTCTTTCTTTAAGACTGAACTTGAGAGAAATGTAACTTTTTGAATTCCTGGTCAAGGGAATGATTAATATTTCTGAATATTAATATTTTTTTATTTCAATATATTATGTGTGTACAGCACTACATATGAATATTTGGATATTAAGGGAATCAAGGGATATGGGGATAGTGCAGGAAAGTGGAGCTGAGGTAGAAGATCAGCCATGATCTCATTGAATGGTGGAGCAGGCTTGAGGGGCCGAATGGCCTACTCCTGCTCCTATTTCTTATGTTCTTATATGTATATATATGTATGCATATAGCACTATTATATATTATGTGTGTATATAACACTATATATATTGTGGCTTCCAGTGTTGGGGCATACATTGGACCGTAGCGCACTGGTTCTGGGCTAGGGTGAGCTGAAGAGTCATGAGGTGCTCGTTTATACCACAAGGGGAGTCTCTGAGATGCCCAACCAGCTCATTTTTTATGGTGAAGCCTACCCCACGGAGGCAGAATTCTTCTTCGGGTTTGCCTTTCCAGAAGAAGGTGTAACCACCGCCTTGCTCCTTGAGCTGGCCTTCCCCTGCCCGCCGGGTCTCACTTAGGGCGGCGATGTCTATGTCGAAACGTCTGAGCTCCCGGGCAACGATAGCAGTACGGCATTCCGGTCTGTCACTGTTGGGGTTGTCCATGAGGGTCCTGACATTCCAGGTCCCGAACTTCATTTTAAAAGGGTGGAAGATGCCTGTGTGTGAATTCTTTTAACGTGGGGTGGCCATTGCACACCAGCTACTTCATGGGCTTGACAGAGCAAGGTCTTGGTCCAATGGCAAGGGGGATCCAAGATGATTGGAGACCAGGCTCTGCTACATCGGCCTAGCACACACACACAAACATACTCCTACCGTCCTCCCTCCTTCCCACAGGTCCTGTATGCCTGGGTTTCGTAGGATGCATTGTGGTTCTCCTGACCTCACTGTTGGCTCGTGCTGCATCTTCCCTGGGCCCGTGAGAGATTATGGAGTGTCCTCCTCAAATTCGGCTGCCTCAAAAGTTTGTCACCATCCTCCGCCTGCTTCACGACAACATGCAAGCCATGACCCTGACCAATGGTTCCACCACAGACCCAATTCACGTACGGACCGGGGTCAAGCAAGGCTGTGTCATCGCACCAACGCTCTTCTCGATCTTCCTTGCTGCAATGCTCCATCTCACCCTCAGTAAGCTCCCCGCTGGAGTGGAGCTAATTTACAGAACAAACAGGAAACTGTTCAACCTCCGTCGCCTCCAGTCCAGATCCAAGGTCGTCCCATCCTCTGTCATTGAATTACAGTTTGCAGACAACGCTTGCGTCTGCGCACACTTGGAGGTCGAACTCCAAACCATCATCAACACCTTCACCGAAGCGTACGAGAGCATGGGCCTTACACTAAACATCTGTAAGACAATGGTCCTCTACCAACCTGCCCCCGCCACACAGTACTGTCCCCTGATTATCAAAATCCATGACAAGGCCTTGGACAACGTGGACCACTTTCCATACCTCAGGAGCCTACTGTCAACAAGGGCAGACGTCGATGACGATGTCCAACACCGCCTTCAGTGTGCCAGTGCAGCCTTCGGTCGCCTGAGGAAGAGAGTGTTTGAAGACCAGGACCTCAAACCCGGCACCAAGCTCATGGTCTACAGAGCAGCAGTGATACCCACCCTGTTGTATGCCTCAGAGACATGGACCATGTACAGCAGGCACCTCAAAGCACTGGAGAGGTACCACCAACGCTGTCTCCGCAAGATCCTGCAAATCCATTGGCAGGATAGGCGCACCAACGTCAGTGTTCTTGCTCAGGCCAACATCCCCAGCATCAAAGCTTTGACCACGCTCGATCAGCTCCGATGGATGGGTCACATCGTCCGCATGCCCGATATGAGACTCCTAAAACAAGTGCTCTACTCGGAGCTCTGACACGGCAAGAGAGCCCCAGGTTGGCAGAGGAAATGCTTCAAGGACACCCTCAAAGCCTCCTTGAAAAAGTGTAACGTCCTCACCGACATCTGGGAATCCCTGGCCCAAGACCGCACAAAGTGGAGGAGAAGCATCCGGGAAGGCATCGAACACCTTGAGTCTCTTCGCCAGGAGCAAGCGGAAGCCAAGCGGAAGGAGCGCACGTCAACCCAAGCACCCCACCCACCTGTCCCTTCAATCACCATCTGCCCCACCTGTGACAGAGACTGTAGGTCCCGCATTGGACTCATCAGTCACCTGATAACTCATTTTTAATGTGGAAGCAAGTCATCCTCAGTTCCGAGGGACTGCCTAAGAGAAATATATATTGTGTGTATATAGCACTATATACATATTGTGTGTATATATAGCACTATATATATGTGTGTGTGTGTATATAGCACTTTATTATACATATATATATATATAGTGTGTATATTGTTAAATCCGTGAATCTTGATGTATGGTGTCCTTCAACAAATAGACAGAGACTGCAGAGGAACAATCAACAGGTGTTTACTGGATGAGGGTTACTCTAAAACTAACAGTACAGATCCCTACTCAGGGTTTATATACAGGTGTGGTCACTGCCGGTACTACAGTATACAGGAGCTGTAAAAAGTAGTTCTCCCCTTAAAGGTACATACACTACATATATAGCACTAGATATATATATAGTGTGTGTATATAGCACTAGATATATATATTGTGTATATAGCTCTAGATATATATTATGTGTGCACATAGCACTATATATAGTGTGTACATAGCACTATATATATATATATAGTGTAATAGCACTATATATATTGTGTGTGTATATAGCAGTAGATATATATATTGTGTGTGTATATAACACTATAGATATTATATGTGTGTATGTAGCACCGTGCAGGGGTTTCCATGGCAACATTTAAAACGGTCAGGACTGCGGCGGACTACCCCATTCCGAGCCACGCTCCCTCTCCTAATATGGCGAGGACCCCATGACGTCATGACGCGGGGAGGCCGGGAGTGTATCGAGGTTCGAGTGTAGCGAATCGGCCCGGGGGTGGCCGCCAGTGCGGAGCCTCAGCCCAGGTAAGGAGACCGCCCCTCCCAGCCCAGCCCTCCCCGGGGTAAGGGTGCAGACATCGCCCACCGCCGCCTGGATCCCACACACCCACTCTCTCTCTGGTGTGTTGTCAGGGTCCGGGAGCCGGGGGGATCCCAGTGGTGAGGTGTGTCATTGTAGCAACTCCACCGCTTGGTTACTGTTGCAGCTCAGGATGCTGTTCTGTCATGTGTCGGCAGACCGTGGCAATCCTCTTCTAAATCCCGTTCTCTTATATATGGTTGGGGTTTTTTTTTCTGGGGCAATCAAATTGTTGCAATGTGATTGATTCTTTGTGTCTCGGTTTCATCTCCGTTCATTCAGCCCGTTTAAGGAGCCAAATACCGTTAAATGTGTTTTAATGTACCCTTTTGTATATAGGATTAAAATTGTTAATGGAGGTTCCTAAGACGATCTGGTCATTGTCACATTGCTGTTTGTGGGAGCTTGCTGTGTGCAAATTGGCTGCCGCGTTTCCTACATTGCGACATTGCTTAACGTTTCTAAAGTACTTCGTTGGCTGTAAACCGTTTTGCGACGTCTGGTGGTTTGTGAAAGTCGCTATCGAAATGCAAGTCTTTTCTGTAATTGTCCAGTGTGATGCTGAGCAAGGTTACACCAGGAGGGTCCTGTGTTTCATCCCCCATCTGTGTGTGTGTGTGGTTGGTGGGGTAATGGAGGGGTTGTTAGTTGGTCTCAACCAAGGTAACGGTTGTAAAAGTAGCATAGCCAGGTGGTGAAGGATAGAATACTGGAGCCTAGTCATCAGTCGCTTACAAGCCTTTATTTACAAAGACACACATTACATACTCTGCACCCCTTCCCCAGCCTGCTCCCATAATATATATAACATGAGGGAGTCCCCAATTAATACCCACCGCCTGAATTCAATTAACATTTGACTTCAGTGCGCCGAGCTGCTGAGGTGGGGGTGGCGCAGTCAGCCAACGTTCCTGTCTCTGTTTTCCGAGCACTTACTCAAGTGACTCCTTGCGTGAGGGCCCCTGGGTTAGGAGAGGAGCGCGTTCAGTTGCGATGCCCCCCTCTGGTTCAGTAGCCCGTTGGCACTAGCACGTGAAGAATGACCAAACTGTGCCGAGGGCACGCAGTGCCGGTGGAACCCGCCCCCCCCCCAACATGACATGAAAAGAGGGCACAAAAGTGGAAGGGAGGGTGTGAAAAATCTGTAGCGAGTAGAGGTGGTTCTTTGTTGCAGAGGATGTGCTAAATAAATATTCTGCAGCAATCATTAACGGCAAGCTCAAGAACAGCGGAAGGGAGGTTATGTCACCAAGAAATTCAGAGACCTCCCCAAGGAGGAGTAACTCTTAAAGGAACAGTGTTGTCAGGAAATTCTGACCTGCAAGCTTGACATTCTTGAACAGTCAGCAGGATACAAGAGTATAACCTGTCTGTGCACTGGATGCACGGGTTTCCTTGACCCTAACATTGAGTGAGTTGTTCAGCAACCTTAGTGTTAGCAATGGCTGGGCAGACGAGCTTGACCCACTGGGTAGCAAACCTGGCGATCCGTCCCCGTGATGGGCTTCCGTCAATGCACCGCGGATTCTAACTTCACTGGGAAATGCTTTTTAAAATTCAGCCTCTTCAGCTCCTTTGATTTTTCTCAGTACACACCCCCCGCACCCCGGGAAGATGCCGGTTGCCGTGGGAGACGGGTCCAGAAGTTCTGCATGCTGAAAAGTACTTGACCCGATTCTTCTGTGTGAGCCCAGACAGTGAATGTAGGCGGGCTATTCAACAAGGTGTGGCATCACGGCAGTGCCGGATCCCGTCCCCTCGCAGTGTTAACGCGCGCGCGCACATCTCTCTGGGGATCACTGGCTGGCAGTCAGGAGCAGGAACCCGGCACATTTTAGTTTTATTTTCGAACCTCCTTCGTCCAGCTAAAGCACGCCCAAGGTCAGTGGGGCCCGGCCCAGGTCAGTCCAGGTGAGCCGCGTCCTGTCCGGCCCAGATCAGTCCAGGCCAGGTCAGGTAACTCGGCACAAACCAGCAATGGAACCCAAGGGCTTCCTGTTCAGTTTGACTCTGTACAACACCAGTCGTTGCTCTCGTCATTTGAGCCATGGTGTGGGAGCACCAATAAACTTGGAAACAAGTTCTAAAATGATTTATGCTCCACCCTGTCCCCATTCCAAAAGCAAATGTCTGCAAAAGAGTTCATGCTGGTAAAAATGGAAACAAACTGAGCCTAATTATACAGCCTCTCTCCCCGAATAAAGTGCAGCATCACTCTGAAACATTTTTAATGCGTTTTTGTGTTTATCACAGGCAGGTTGTTCAGTGCTGGGAGCAGATCAGTATCTAATTAGAGCAATCAGTGTCGGCATCAAACACTCCCAGGGCAGGTACAGCACGGGTTAGATACAGAGTAAAGCTCCCTCTACACTGTCCCATCAAACACTCCCAGGGCAGGTACAGCACGGGTTAGATACAGAGTAAAGCTCCCTCTACACTGTCCCATCAAACACTCCCAGGGCAGGTACAGCACGGGTTAGATACAGAGTAAAGCTCCCTCTACACTGTCCCATCAAACACTCCCAGAGCAGGTACAGCACGGATTAGATACAGAGTAAAGCTCCCTCTACACTGTCCCATCAAACACTCCTAGGGCAGGTACAGCACAAGTTAGATACAGAGTAAAGCTCCCTCTACACTGTCCCATCAAACACTCCCAGGGCAGGTACAGCACAGGTTAGATACAGAGTAAAGCTCCCTCTACACTGTCCCATCAAACACTCCCAGGGCAGGTACAGCACGGGTTAGATACAGAGTAAAGCTCCCTCTACACTGTCCCATCAAACACTCCCAGGGCAGGTACAGTACGGGTTAGATACAGAGTAAAGCTCCCTCTACACTCTCCCATCAAACACTCCCAGGGCAGGTACAGCACAGGTTAGATACAGAGTAAAGCTCCCTCTACACTGTCCCATCAAACACTCCCAGGGCAGGTACAGTACGGGTTAGATACAGAGTAAAGCTCCCTCTACACTGTCCCATCAAACACTCCCAGGGCAGGTACAGCACAGGTTAGATACAGAGTAAAGCTCCCTCTACACTGTCCAACAATGTTTTTCAGCTGTACTGTAAAAGTTTTACATTTTTTCCTGTTCTCACCCTGGCTGTGTTGTGGCCTCTGAGTGTGAATGCCAGATTATTGTACCGTGGGTTCATGTTGCTCGGGCTGGTTGAGATTGCCAAACTAATCTCACATGGGCTCCTTCCAACAGTTAGACAAGTCTGTCTGTCCCCCTCAGTCGGAGCCGCATTGAGCACAATCCCCGGATCTGAAAGATATTTTAATTAAAGAATGTGCCAAACATGTTCTTGTAAAATGCTTGTTGTGTTTGTCATATCACTGGACAGATTCCAGTACACACTGGGAGGGATCCAAGCAGTACAATGCAGTGCCATTAATTCCACATCGCCAATAAAACACGCCAGTGGCAGACCTGTACCCACCAGTACTGTACCCCAGTGTTATTCAGTGACAGATCTATACCCACCAATACTGTACCCCAGTGTTATACAGCGACAGACCTGTACCCACCAATACTGTACCCCAGTGTATACAGTGACAGACCTGTACCCACCAGTACTGTACCCCAGTGTATACAGTGACAGACCTGTACCCACCAGTACTGTACCCCAGTGTATACAGTGACAGACCTGTACCCACCAGTACTGTACCCCAGTGTTATACAGTGACAGACCTGTACCCACCTGTACTGTACCCCAGTGTTATACAGCGACAGACCTGTACCCACCAATACTGTACCCCAGTGTATACAGTGACAGACCTGTACCCACCAGTACTGTACCCCAGTGTATACAGTGACAGACCTGTACCCACCAGTACTGTACCCCAGTGTTATTCAGTGACAGACCTGTACCCACCAGTACTGTACCCCAGTGTTACAGTGACAGACCTGTACCCACCAATACTGTACCCCAGTGTTACAGTGACAGACCTGTACCCACCAGTACTGTACCCCAGTGTTAGTGACAGACCTGTACCCACCAATACTGTACCCCAGTGTTATTCAGTGACAGACCTGTACCCACCAGTACTGTACCCCAGTGTTATACAGTGACAGACCTGTACCCACCTGTACTGTACCCCAGTGTTATACAGCGACAGACCTGTACCCACCAATACTGTACCCCAGTGTTATACAGTGACAGACCTGTACCCACCAGTACTGTATCCCAGTGTTATACAGCGACAGACCTGTACCCACCAGTATTGCACCCCAGTGTTATACAGTGACAGACCTGTACCCACCAGTACTGTACCCCAGTGTTATACAGTGACAGACCTGTACCCACCAGTACTGTACCCCAGTGTTATACAATGACAGACCTGTACCCACCAGTACTGTATCCCAGTGTTATAGTGACAGACCTGTACCCACCAGTACTGTACCCCAGTGTTATACAGTGACAGACCTGTACCCACCAGTACTGTATCCCAGTGTTATACAGCGACAGACCTGTACCCACCAGTACTGCACCCCAGTGTTATACAGTGACAGACCTGTACCCACCAGTACTGTACCCCAGTGTTATACAGTGACAGACCTGTACCCACCAGTACTGTACCCCAGTGTTATACAGCGACAGACCTGTACCCACCAGTACTGTACCCCAGTGTTATACAATGACAGACCTGTACCCACCAGTACTGTACCCCAGTGTTATACAGTGACAGACCTGTATCCACCAGTACTGTAGGCCGGAGTTATACAGTGACAGACCTGTACCCACCAGTACTGTACCCCGGTGTTATATAGTGACAGACCTGTACCCACCAGTACTGTATCCCAGTGTTATAGTGACAGACCTGTACCCACCAGTACTGTATCCCAGTGTTATAGTGACAGACCTGTACCCACCAGTACTGTATCCCAGTATTATACAGTGACAGACCTGCACCCAGAGTACTGTACCCCAGTGTTCTACAGTGACAGACCTGTACCCACCAGTACTGTACCCGTGTTATACAATGACAGACCTTTACCCACCAGTACTGTACCCATGTTATACCATTATAGACCTGTACCCACCAGTACTGTACCCCAGTGTTATACAGTGACAGACCTGTGCCCGCCAGTACTGTACCCCAGTGTTATACAATGACAGACCTGTACCCACCAGTACTGTACCCCAGTGTTATACAGTGACAGACCTGTACCCACCAGTACTGTATCCCAGTGTTATACAGTGACAGACCTGTACCCACCCATACTGTACCCCAGTGTTATACAGTGACAGACCTGTATCCACCAGTACTGTACCCCAGTGTTATACAGTGACAGACCTGTACCCACCAGTACTGTACCCCAGTGTTATACAGTGACAGACCTGTACCCACCAGTACTGGTAGGCCTGTGTTATACAGTGCCAGACCTGTACCCAGAGTACTGTACCCCAGTGTTCTACAGTGACAGACCTGTACCCACCAGTACTGTAGGCCTGTGTTATACAGTGCCAGACCTGTACCCACCAGTCCTGTAGGCCAGTGTTATACAGTGACAGACCTGTACCCACCCATACTGTACCCCAGTGTTCTACAGTGACAGACCTGTACCCACCAGTACTGTACCCCAGTGTTATACAGTGACAGACCTGTATCCACCAGTACTGTACCCCAGTGTTATACAGTGACAGACCTGTACCCACCAGTACTGGTAGGCCTGTGTTATACAGTGACAGACCTGTACCCACCAGTCCTGTAGGCCAGTGCTATACAGTGACAGACCTGTACCCACCAGTACTGTAGGCCAGTGTTACACAGTGACAGACCTGTACCCACCTGTACCCACCAGGCCTGTACCGCAGTGTTATACAGGGACAGGCCTGTACCCCAGTGTTATACAGGGACAGGCCTGTACCCCAGTGTTATACAAGGACAGGCCTGTACCCCAGTGTTATACAGGGACAGGCCTGTACCCCAGTGTTATACAGGGACAGGCCTGTACCCCAGTGTTATACAGGGACAGGCCTGTACCCCAGTGTTATACAGGGACAGGCCTGTACCCCAGTGTTATACAGGGACAGGCCTGTACCCCAGTGTTATACAGGGACAGGCCTGTACCCCAGTGTTATACAGGGACTGGCCTGTACCCCAGTGTTATACAGGGACAGGCCTGTACCCCAGTGTTATACAGGGGCAGGCCTGTACCCCAGTGTTATACAGGGACTGGCCTGTACCCCAGTGTTATACAGGGACTGGCCTGTACCCCAGTGTTATACAGGGACTGGCCTGTACCCCAGTGTTATACAGGGACAGGCCTGTACCCCAGTGTTATGCAGGGACAGGCCTGTACCCGTGTTATACAGGGACTGGCCTGTACCCCAGTGTTATACAGGGACAGGCCTGTACCCCCGTGTTATACAGGGACAGGCCTGTACCCCAGTGTTATGTAGGGACAGGCCTGTACCCCCCTGTTATACAGGGACAGGCCTGTACCCCCGTGTTATACAGGGACAGGCCTGTACCCCCGTGTTATACAGGGACAGGCCTGTACCCCCGTGTTATACAGGGACAGGCCTGTACCCCAGTGTTATGCAGGGACAGGCCTGTACCCGTGTTATACAGGGACTGGCCTGTACCCCAGTGTTATACAGGGACAGGCCTGTACCCCAGTGTTATGCAGGGACAGGCCTGTACCCCAGGGTTATACAGGGGCAGGCCTGTACCCCAGTGTTATACAGGGACAGGCCTGTACCCCCGTGTTATACAGGGACAGGCCTGTACCCCAGTGTTATGCAGGGACAGGCCTGTACCCCAGTGTTATGCAGGGACAGGCCTGTACCCGTGTTATACAGGGACTGGCCTGTACCCCAGTGTTATACAGGGACAGGCCTGTACCCCAGTGTTATGCAGGGACAGGCCTGTACCCCGGCGTTATACAGGGACAGGCCTGTACCCCAGGGTTGTACAGGGACAGGCCTGTACCCCAGTGTTATACAGGGACAGGCCTATCTATAATACACTCGAGTGTTATTCAGCTGAAAATGCCATCCAGACACAACCCAGCTTGAGGACAGAATCTGTAATTACATTGCTGGATGTATTTCGAAGTTAAACTGAGCGTCGTATTAGGACCCTCCCAGATCCACCTTGCAATTTACCAAACTCCGAGGGATGGTGTCATGTCTGTGCAGTCGCTCGCCATCTGTCGGGTAATGAAGTGCGAGGGAGATGGGAGAGGGACTGGAGCCAAACTAGATGGGGCTGTTGTACTGCGTGTGATAGCTGCACATGTGCTGCCACAGGCCACTGAGAACACATCATAGGAACAGCAGGAGGCCATTCAGCCCCTCGAGCCTGTTCCACCACGCAATCAGATCATGGCTGATCCGCACCTCGACTCCATTTACCTGCCTTTGCTCCATATCCCTCGATGCCCAACAGAAATCTATCGATTTCAGTCTTGAAAGTGTCAATTGACCCCTGGTCTCAACAGCTTTTTGGGGGAGAGAGTTCCCGATTTCCACCACCCTTTGTGTGAAGAAGTGCTTCCTGACATCACCCCTGAGCGGCCTGGCTCTAATTCTCAGATTTTGCCCCCTTCATCTGGACCCCCCCTTCCCCTCCCCTGCAACCAGAGGAAATAGCTTTTCTGTATCTGCCCTTCTGAATTCCTCCGTCATTTTCAAGACGTCAATCAGATCACCCCTCGACCTTCTAAACTCGAAGGAATGCAGACCAAATTTATGCAACCTGCCCTTGTAATGTAACCCTTTAAACCGCGCTATCATTCTGGTGACTCTGTGCTGTACCCCTGTACCCACCAGTACACAACATCTCCTTCCTGGGGTGCGGTGCCCAGAACCGAACCCGGTGACTCCAGGTGGGGTCTGACCAAGGCTCCGAACAACTGAAGCATCAATTCCTCACACTTGTATTCCAGCCCCCTCGAGGTAAAGTCTGACATTCCCCATCAGCCTGCCCCTTGCGCCAAGTCCTGCTCACCCTTCACCTCGACCCTTGTGAAAGGCGCTGTTTAAATGCAAGCTCGCTCTTTCCTTTTTGAAGTAATCTTGCAGTGGCCCAGTGTGTCAGTGTGCCAGTGCACTGCACCGGGCAAAGGTGGAATGATTCTGACTCTCGCCCGGGGTTGGGGAGGAGGCCACGCTCACCAGCTCCGAGGGAAGAGGAGTGACATCGTGGACAGGCATCTATATGAGCCTCTCCTTCACATACAGGCAACTCTCTTTATTATCCGGCACCAATGGGACCGGCGTGGTGCCGGTTTATCAAAAAGTCCGGATTACAGAGAGATATAGTTAAAAGGTACGAGAGCGCTGTACACAGCAACAAATCCAGGCTTCCCTGTTGCTTAGCAACATGTGCAGGAACTCCGGCCACAGACCAAGCATCCCTGTTGCTTAGCAACAAGTGCACGAACCCCCAGTTACACAGCCACAGATCCAGGAACTGCCACTAATATGAAGCAAAACTTACCTGAACCTACTCCTGAATTTTGCCGGTTAACAGAGATTTCCGGTTATTTTAGGTGCCGGTTAAGAGAGTGTCCTGTATATGGTGGTCAGCTGATCTCCGCCAGGGCAGTGGGAGGGATGGGGGGGTCCTACAATCAACCTCCCCTGGGCGAGGGGACTAGAATGAGCGAGGATTCCCACTCCTGGTTGCTGGGGGGGGGGCGCGGGGGTGGGTGGTAACCGAGGCGCCGTGAGATACAACGGGCAGGATCTCTGCCTCTGCCATGGTGTGGAGCCGGGGATTGCCAACCCAGAACCTGATCCCTGAGCACAGGCCGGTGTGGATGTGGCACTCGTGGGTCACTTCGCCCGTGGGCCTTGCCCACTGTGTTTGGTTTCACCATTGGCAGGTTGCCGGCCTCGCTGGCTGCTTAACCCTTGGCAACGTCAGAGAGCCCAAAAAAATGGGAGCGGGTAATCTGCAGGAACACAGCAGCCGTGATCTCGGCCCGTGGTGCCTTCAGTGCTGGATCTGGGCCCAGGGGAAACTGAGTCAGCACATCGGGTGAGAGCTGGTCTCTGCGGAGGCTGCCTGCATTATACTGCAAATCCAGCATTCAAAACCACTATTGTACCTAACCGCAAAGGCATGTGAGCTGTTGGCAGGATAGACCAGGGCCGGGGGGCTGGGTGGAGGCTCTCTCCTCATTCCCCCTTTTCTCTGGCTCTTGATGTGACAGTGTAGAGGGAGCTTTACTCTGTATCTAACCTGTGCTGTACCTGCCCTGGGAGTGTTTGATGGGGACAGTTTAGAGGGAGCTTTACTCTGTATCTAACCCGTGCTGTACCTGCCCTGGGAGTGTTTGATGGGACAGTGTAGAGGGAGCTTTACTCTGTATCTAACCCGTGCTGTACCTGCCCTGGGAGTGTTTGATGGGACAGTGTAGAGGGAGCTTTACACTCTATCTAACCCGTGCTGTACCTGCCCTGGGAGTGTTTGATGGGACCTTGTGTACAAAAGCAGAAAGATATTCCATTCATCAACATTGGCATCTTTCACTTCAATGAGCGTGATATTTATATAGATGGAAAAAATGTTTTTTATGATCCAAAAATAAAGGACTGGTTTTGAAAGCTGCCATTCAGCCCTGGCGAGGTTGACAGGAAGCTGATGTGAGGAGGAGTGCAGGCCGGAGGAGGTGATGTTTGTGAGGCTGTGTCACTCTCTCAGTATCAGATCTAAATATTGGCCTGTGAGGAGCTGGGCTGAGTTCAGGCTTGATTGCAATCCTAGCCAGAGAGATGATGTTTAATTGATGGGTCATTGTGGGGAATGCTCGCAAATGGCAAGTTCGAGTTACACACAGTCTGTGCAACAACAACAACTTGTATTTATATAGTGAAACGTTCCAAGGTGCTTCACAGGAGCGTAAATCAAACAAAATTTGACACCGAGCCACATAAAGAGATATTAGGGCAGGTGACCAAAAGTTTGGTCAAGGAGGTAGGTTTTAAGGAGCGCCTTAAAGGAGGAGAGAGAGGCAGAGAGGTTTAGGGAGGGAATTCCAGAGCTCGGGGCCCAGGCAGCTGAAGGCACGGCCGCCAATGGTGGAGCGATGGAAATCAGGGATGCTCAAGAGGCCAGAATTGGAGGAGCGCAGAGATCTCGGGGTGGGGGGGCGTGGAGTTGTGGGGCTGAAGGAGGTTACAGAGATGGGGAGGGGCGAGACCATGGAGGGATTTGAAAACAAGGATGAGAATTTTGAAATCGAGGCATGGCCAATGTAGGTCAGCAAGCACAGGGGTGATGGATGAACGGGACTTGGTGCAAGTTAGGAAACGGGGCAGCCGAGTTTTGGATGACCTCAACAAGAGAGAGACCAGGGCACAAGTAAAGCCGTACAGGCACTAGGGGGCGGGGGGGGCCCACACAGTGAGGAGTACAAAGAACACGGGCACACTGGCATTTCAAAAGCTGCATGGGTTTCATTTTCCGCTGTAAAAGAACGACTTGCATTTCTATAGCGCCTTTCACGACCACCGGACGTCCCAAAGCACTTTACAGCCAATGAAGTACTTTTTGTAGTGTGGTCACTGTTGTAATGTGGGAAACGCAGCAGCCAATTTGCGCACAGCAAGCTCCCACAAACAGCAATGTGATAATGACCAGACAATCTGTTTGTGATGTTGGTTGAGGGATAAATATTGGCCCCAGGAGTCAGAGTTATACAGCACAGAAAGAGGCCCTTCGGCCCATCGTGTCTGCGCCGTCCATCAAGCCCTGTCCAATCTAATCCCATTTTCCAGCATTTGGTCCATAGCCTTGTATGCAATGGCATTTCAAGTGCTCATCCAAATGCTTCTTGAATGTTGTGAGGGTTCCTGCCTCTACCACCCTTTTCAGGCAGTGAGTTCCAGACTCCAACCACCCTCTGGGTGAAAAAGTTCCTCCTCAAATCCCCTCTAAACCTCCTGCCCCTTACCTTGAATCTATGCCGCCTTGTTATTGACCCCCCTACTAAGGGGAAAAGTTCCTCTTTATCTACCCTATCTATGCCCCTCATCATTTTGTACACCTCAATCAGGTCCCCCCTCAGCCTTCTTTGCTCCAAGGAAAACAACCCCAGCCTGTTCAGTCTTTCTTCATAGCTGAGGCGCTCCATCCCAGGTAACATCCTGGTGAATCTTCTCTGCACCCTCTCCAAAGCAATCACATCCTTCCTATAGTGAGGTGACTAGAACTGCACACAGTACTCCAGCTGTGGCCTTACCAGCGTTTTGTACAGCTCCATCATAACCTCCCTGACTCTGGGGAGAACTCCCCTGCCCTTCTTCAAAATAGTGGCCGTGGGATCTTTTACATCCACCTGAGAGAGCAGACGGGGCCTCGGTTTAACGTCACATCTGAAAGACGGCACCTCCGACAGTGCCGCACTCCCTCAGTACTGCCCCTCCGACAGTGCCGCACTCCCTCAGTACTGCCCCTCCGACAGTGCCGCACTCCCTCAGTACTGCCCCTCCGACAGTGCCGCACTCCCTCAGTACTGCCCCTCCGACAGTGCCGCACTCCCTCAGTACTGCCCCTCCGACAGTGCCGCACTCCCTCAGTACTGCCCCTCCGACAGTGCCGCACTCCCTCAGTACTGCCCCTCCGACAGTGCCGCACTCCCTCAGTACTGCCCCTCCGACAGTGCCGCACTCCCTCAGTACTGCCCCTCCGACAGTGCCGCACTCCCTCAGTACTGCACAGGAGTGTCAGCCTGGATTGTGGGCTCAAGTCTCGGCTAGCGCAGTACTGAGCAGCAGTGGGTGAGGGAGGGAATAAAATCAGCCAGTGTCCCTCGCGTAGTCTCGTGGCGATGCTGCGGTACAGTTTCAGACGTCTGCTATCTGGTCGAGTAACCATTTCTTGTGTCTGAACTGGCTTAGCAAGCTATCCAACCAGGGGGAGCATCGCTGCCGAGCCCAAGCTGCTCGTGCCCACTGCCCCACTCTCCAGCTCAGTGGGTGAGAAGCTCAGTCGCACAGACTAGTAAGACCCCAGGTTCAATCCCCAGTCTGGGCGGAGTGATTGGATTGATTCTGGGATGGCTGTGGGCTGGTAAAATAGAATTCGGTGCCTCAGAGTTGTGTGGGGGGCGGGGGGAGTTTGGCCATGGTTCCTACTCTTGTTCATTACCTAGTGACCTGTGTGTCTCTGTCTCTCTCTCTCTCTCGGTGGGGGGTATTGGGCTTGCATGTGAAGCCTTCCACAGTTGGATTGCCGATGGATGCTCGCTGCCTGGGCACGCATTGGGCCACTGGGGAGAGGTTAAGGGAGGAACTGCTAGCAGTTTATTCCCTTTCCCCCCACCTCCCCCGCGCCTAGGAAGGGGCCAGCACCTTCAGGGGAGGGGAAGAGAATCGGAGCCGGGGAAGGGGAATGTCCCACTTTCACCACAGACTGGGGCTGTTGAGTGGGAGGAAGCAGCACGTCGAAGCCAAGCTCCGCTGCGGTCATGGAGGGGGAAGAAAAGAGCAGCGCTGAATAATTCGGCGCTGATTTAAAAAGCTTCCTACTCTTCAACATGAAAGCCAAATTAAATGACGCCCTGGAGAGATCTGTCAGGGCACCAATTAATGTCGGGACGGCCGAAGCCCGCTCATTGTTCTGCTCTCTCTCCAGCGCTGGATGGTGCCCACTCTGTGTGCTGTCATTAAAGCCTTTCCTAGATCTGTGTCGTGCGTTGATTAAATTTCCTCTTCTCAACTCCCGGCGTGTTTTTTATACATGAGAAACAATTTTGTATCTCGTCCTACAGCTTGCAGTGGGGAAAGCGCGGCAGACAGAGATCATAGAATGATACCACACAGAAGGAGGCCATTTGGCCCATCAGGCCTGTGCCGGCTCTTTGAAAGAGCTTTCCAATTAGTCCCACTCCCCCTGCTCTTTCCCCACAGCCTTGCAAATTATACTTTTTCAGCTATATATTCAATTCCCTTTTGAAAGTTCCTATTGAATCTGCTTCCACCGCCCTTTCAGGCAGCGCGTTCCAGATCACAACAACTCGCTTAGTTAAATAAGAATGTTTCCTCATGTTGTCTCACACTGAGCCCCCTCATTTCCTTTTATTTGACCCTGAGATGACCGCTCCATCACCAAGACCGTCTATTCCCACCTCCATAACATCGCCTGTCTCCACAACTGCCTCAGCTCATCCGCTGCTGAAACCCTCATCCCTGCGTTTGCCACCTCCGGACTCGACTATTCCGACACTCCTCCGGGTCGGCCCCCCATCTCCCACCCTCCGTAAACCTCAACTCATCCAACACTCGGCTGCCCCGTGTCGTAACTCGCACTGAGTCCCGTTCACCCGTCACCCCCTGTGCTCGCTGACCTACATTGACTCCCAGCCCGGCAACGCCTCGATTTTAAAATTCTCATCCTTGTGTTCAAATCCCCCCATGGCCTCGCCCCTCCCTATCTCTGTAACCTCCTCCAGCCCCACAGCGCCCCCCCGAGATCTCTGCGCTCCTCCAATTCAGGCCTCTTGCATATCCTCGATTTTAATCGCTCCACCATTGGCGGCCGTGCCTTCAGCTGCCTGGGCCCTAAGCTCTGGAATTCCCTCCCTAAACCTCTCCGCCTCTCTCTCCTCCTTCAAGACGCTCCTTAAAACCTACCTCTTTGACCGAGCTTTTGCTCACCTGTCCCTAATATCTCCTGATGTGGCTCGATGTCAAATTTTGTTTGATAATCGCTCCTGTGAAGCACTGCGGGACGTTTTACTACGTTAAAGGCGCTGTATAAATATAAGTTGTTTTTGCATGGTAGAAAATCTTTTCAGTACAACGTCAGAAATAATGTGTGGGTAAGTCAACAATACAGGAAGCTGATGATCCCCGGACTCGCTCCAGAAAGAAAGAACTTGCATTTCTATAGCGCCTTTCCTGACCTCAGGACGTCCCAAAGCACTTTACAGCCAATGAAGTACTTTTTGAAGCGTGGTCACTGTTGTAATGTGGGAAACGCGGCAGCCAATTTGCGCACAGCAAGCTCCCACAAACAGCAATGTGATGATGACCAGATCATCTGTTTTTAGTGATGTTGGTTGAGGGATAAATATTGGCCCAGGACACCGGGGAGAACTCCCCCTGCTCTTCTTTGAATAGTTCCACGGGATCTTTCACGTCCACCTGAGAGAGCAGACGGGGCCTCGGTTTAACGTCTCATCCGAAAGACGGCACCTCCGACAGTGCAGCACTCCCTCAGTACTACACTGGGAGTGTCGGCCTGGATTTAGTTCTCTGGAGTGGGACTTGAACCCATGACCTTCTGACTCAGAAACGAGAGTGTGACCCACTGAGCCATGGCTGAGAGCCTAGGGTACCGCCTAGTTTGAAAACTGCTGGTGTAGAGAAAGATAAACCACGTATGCTCTCCGCAAGAAGGAGTCTGATTGGCCGTCTCCTGAAGCTCCCGATCCAGAGCGAGAGAGAGGCAGACATGCTGATCGTGGTTTGTGTGAATGAGCCTCTGATCGAGGGCAGGTAAGAGCTGGATGCTGGGGAATGTGAGCAGGGAGGTTGAGAGCCCTTTACTTGTTATGACATGCTCGTATCTCAACCAAGGCAGAGAGCAGCACACCGCACTGTGACTCCCTACAGCTGCTGCTGGAGTCCCACTCGATCTCCCGAGCGACGTGTCTCTTTACTACGTTGCGGGCTGCACCCGGTGGCGCGTGTCATTTGCCCGAGTAAACTTCCCCTATGAGCCCAGGCAGTGGCCATCAGTTGGCTATTCGAACATGGGAGGCAGTAGAGACAATCCTGAGCTTGTCCACGCCCGACATTGACACACCTACAGGGGGTAAGTGAATGCTCAGGAGCCAGAACCTCCTCGCAGTTTCCTCTCTCCATCCTCTTTATTTGTCTCTCTATCTTTCTCTCTCTTTTTCTCTCTCTCTCTTCCACTTCGCTCCCCTCCTTTTTCTTTATCTCTCTCCTCTCTCTTTCACAGAAATCACAGAAACCCCACAGTGCAGATAGAGGCCATTTTCGGCCCATCGAGCCTGCACCGACACATATCCCACCCGATCCCCGTAACCCCTACACCAACACATATCCCACCCTATCCCCGTAACCCCATGTATTTAATCCCCCCTAACACTAAGGGTCAATTTATCATAGCCAATCAACCTAACCCGCACATCTTTGGACTGTGGGAGGAAACCGGAGCGCCCAGAGAAAACCCACGCAAACACGGAGAGAATGTGCAAACTCCACACAGACAGTCACCCAAGGCCGGATTCGAACCCGGGTCCCTGGCGCTGTGAGGCAACAGTGCTAACCACTATGCCACCGTGCTGCCCTCCTTCCTCTCTTTTCTGTCTCTCACTCTCTCCTCTCTTTTCTCTCTCACCTCCCTTTCTCTCTCTTCTCTCTCTCTCCCTTTCTCTCTCCTCTCTTCTCTCTCTCTCCCCTCTCTCCCTTTCTCTCTCCTCTCTTTCTCCCTTTCTCTCCTTTTCTCTCTCGCCTCTCTCCCCTGTAGCTCCAGGTCTCAAGCCTATTGTTGAGGCTCCTTTGCGATTGGTTAACACAGACTGCCCTCTTGGGCATGTGTCCTGAATGGTGATGACCGACTGTAGGATTCGCGGCAGCCAATTTGCGCACAGCAAGCTCCCACAAACAGCAGTGTGATAATGACCAGCAATGTTCCCTCTAAGCTGTGCGGCCGCACACTCTGCCGGTCCTGCACAGCCCGGGACTGGCTTTTCCAGTGTTAAATTTCGCGCATGCGTGAAACTGAATGGGCCGCGCAGCCAGTTAAAGAGGCTCCGCACCCAAAAAACAATTAGGGGGAACATTGATGACTAGATCATCTGTTTTAGTGATGTTGATTGAGGGATAAATATTGGCCCCAGGACACCGGGGATAACTCTCCAGCTCTTCTTTAAATAGTGCCGCGGGATCTTTTACATCCACCTGAGAGCGCAGACGGGGCCTCGGTTTAACGTCTCATCCGAAAGACGGCACCTCCGACAGTGCAGCACTCCCTCAGCACTGCACTGGGAGTGTCAGCTTGGATTATGGCTTGAGTTTCTGAAGTGGGACTTGAACCCACAACCGTCTGACTCAGAGGCGAGAGTGCTGCCCACTGAGCCACTGCATGACACCAAAGGGACGAGCAAGATCCTGTGCCCCATCCCCATTGTGTAGTGACTTAGCCGATGGGGCCACTACAGTTAGTCTTTGCTCCTGAGGATTAGATTCTCACTCTCCAGTGATTCTTTCTGGAGTGCATGTGCGGGAGTGTGTACGCGTGAGAGAGAGAGACAGTGTGAGTGTGAGTGTGTGCGGGAGTGTGCGGGAGTGTGCACAGATCCCACAAGGACAAGGCTGTGCCTCCATGGTTACAGTGACTCTCGGTACCAACACTCATATAATGCACGATGTTCACTGGGAGGGCACCTGCGATCCTGTACCTCAGCACAGAGTCGACAGGAGGGGAGGAAAAACCTCTCCGCATTCTCCCAGTTCCTACAGTCTCCCCAAGGCCAAGAGTGACACCGTAGCTAAGAGAGACGGAGGCCGTAGTGCGAACCTTCTGGGCTTTCAGACCAGAAGTCACGAGGGGGCAGCCAGTTGTTGAACCTCTGGCTGATGATTCCCTCTCGTGTCTGGAGAAGATGTGAGAGAGAGAGAAGCACATCGACCCAGGTCACACCTTGGGGGGTGGGGTGTTGGTCACTAGCCTGTGTAGTTGGTTGAAGGTTCGTTGATGGGACTCCTAAGGGGGCGAGCAATGCGATTTCTCCATCTGTTTATAGTGTCTGGTTCCAAACCTAACACAGCTGCGTGTCCTTTTGGCCTGGTGTTCCCCTGGGGAGGTGGTGAGTAACTCCAAGAGAACGTGGACACCGCTGAAAGAATTCCAACAGTGTCTTTTTTTTTGTTTTTCAAACTTAACCTCACGAAGCACAACAGGGTGAAGCTGGATTAACACTGGCCGTTTGACACGAGGGTTCGGGATTGAGGACAAGAGAAGGTTGCTGCCCCAATGGGCCGATTGTAAAACTGACAGAATTGCAATGGACGGTTAAATAGGTGAGGCTCCCACAGGAGCTAATGCACCGCCTGCAAACCTGCTGAGCCACGCAACAACAACTTGCATTTATATAGCGCCTTTAAAGCAGTAAAACGTCCCAAAGCGCTTCACAGGAGCGATTATCAAACAAAATTTGACACCGAGTCACATAAGGAGATATTAGGACAGGTGACCAAAGGCTTGGTCAAAGAGGTCGGTTTTAAGGAGCGTCTTAAAGGAGGAGAGAGAGGCGGAGAGGTTTAGGGAGGGAATTCCAGAGCTCAGGGACCAGGCAGCTGACGGCACGGCCACCAATGGTGGAGCGAAGGAAATCGGGGATGCTCAAGAGGCCAGAATTGGAGGAACGCCCTCGAGCCCTGCTTCACCTGAAGTCTAGCCTTGCTCTTCACTCTCGGTGGGAGAGCGGCTGGTACTGTTTTGAAAGTCTTGTGTACCCTGTGCCCGTCCTGTATGTGCCAGGTGACTTCCTGTCCGACGTTAGCAATGCGAGGGGAGATCTGTTTTGTTTAAAGAAAGTCTCTGGTGGGTCGCACGCTGGGGTTTAAGGTGGCTCGCTCTCTCTCTCTCTCTCTCTCTCTCTCTCTCTCTCTCTCTCTCTCTCTCTCTCTCTCTCTCTCTCAGGATCAAAGAGAAAGAAAGCCAACCATTTGCTGCTGGTTCTTTCTAACCTTGGGGAGGAAGGTAGAGAACCACTAACTGACCTCAAGTTGTGCCTACTTGCAGCTATTACACCTTGTGCCAGTGTGGCTCAATTAGTCGGACTGTCCCTTTGGAGTCAGAAGGTTTTAGCTTCAAACCCCGCTACAGGACTTGGGCTCCTAACCGCGGCCCGGTGCTGTACTCGGAGTGCTGCACTGTCAGAGGGAAGGCGGTCCGGTGCCGTACTCGGGGAGTGCTGCACTGTCAGAGGGAAGGCGGTCCGGTGCCGTACTCGGGGAGTGCTGCACTGTCAGAGGGAAGGCGGTCCGGTGCCGTACTCGGAGTGCTGCACTGTCAGAGGGAACGCGGTCCGGTGCCGTACTCGGGGAGTGCTGCACTGTCTGAGGGAACGCGATCCGGTGCCGTACTCTGGGAGTGCTGCACTGTTAGAGGGATCGGGTGGATGTTAAAGATCCCACGGCACCATTTGAAGAGGAGGAGGGAGTTATCTTGATATCCCTGGTCGACAATCGTGTCAGCCGTGGCTCACTGGGCAGCACTCTCGCCTCTGACTCAGAAGGTTGTGGGTTCAAGTCCCACTCCAGAGACTCGAGCACAAAATCCAGGCTGACACTCCCAGTGCAGTGCTGAGGGAGTGCTGCACTGTCGGAGGTGCCGTCTTTCAGATGAGCTGTTAAACCGCGGCCCCGTCTGCTCTCTCAGGTGGACGTAAAAGATCCCATGGCACTATTTTGAAGAAGAGCAGGGGAGTTCTCCCCGGTGTCCTGGGGCCAGTATTTATCCCTCAACCAACATCACTAAAACAGATTATCTGGTCGTTATCACATTGCTGACTGTGGGAGCTTGCTGTGCGCAAAGTGGCTGCTGCGATTCCTACATTACAACAGTGACTACACTCCAAAAAGTATTTCATTGTGCTTTGTGACATGTCGTCGTAAAAGAAAGAAAGCGCTTTATAAATTCTTTCTTTTTAATTTTTTTCTCTCTCTCTCTCCAATGCTCTTGTTATTTCGGCCCAGGCCTCTTTGTTGGACTGCCTCAGTTCCGAATGTGAAACTTGGAAGTTGAACTGAGGATGGGGGGAGAACGAGAGCCTTTTTCCAGGGGTTGGTGAGCTGGAATGTGGCAGGGAGTTGGTGGAATGTGAGTTGGATGTGGGAGAGTGGGTGAGTAAATGTCAACGTTTAAAGAGATGGGTTTTGCATCGACTGAACTCCTCGAAACCCTTCAGTCCTTTAAGGATGCAGATACGAACTCTAACCCCCAAATCCCCCTCCCCTGAGATTAAAGTGACGCTAATGTTTTCCAGATCCATGTGGGCGGATTGAACACCACTCCAGGCCCTTGTATTGATCTTCTAGCAGGAATATCGGAGCAGTGTTTAGGAAGAGGGAGGGAAAGTGATGCATTTCTCCCCCTCCCTCCTTTACCCCTTCACCCACCAGGCCTGCTTCTATAATCCGCCATTCCTGGGGGGATGCAGGGTTTGCGGGAAGTGTCTCTCGAGATGCTGCCCTCTGTGCTGTGATGGGAGCCTCGGACAGATCATTCCTCGCTTTTCTCTTTAGGGCCCAGACTCTGAATTCTGGAGCTTTGTGCAGCTCCGTCAGTGTCGAGCTCGACTGTTCCCAGGGATTCTGTCTGGGAAATTGCCCCACACAACTGCCCTCTTCCTTCTTTCCACTCATAGAATCATCGAAATTTACAGCACAGAAGGAGGCCATTCGGCCCATCTTGTCCATGCCGGCCAACAAAGAGCGATCCAGCCTAATCCCACTTTCCAGCTCTTGGTCTGTAGCCTTGTAGGTTACAACACTTCATGTGCATATCCAAGTAGTCCCCTCCTCCGGCCCCCTCCTCCTCCTTCTCGCCTCCGTCCCCCTCCTCCTTCTCTCCTCCGTCCCCCCCCTCCGTCCCCCCCCCTCCTCCTCCTCCTCCTCCTCCTCCTCCTATGGACCCGTATCCCACCGATGCCATCCTTCTCCCTGGCCACCCTCTCGGGCTGAACCAGACCATTTGTCATTTCGGACAGCCCCCTCACCCTGAGCTGAGCCCTAACCCCCACATCCTCTCCGTCAGATGACTGCCTGCTCCCAGCCCCGTTACATCCCAAACATTTGACTGTACCCCAGCCCACCTGCCTCTGAAACCCTTCTACACCCATTCCTTCGTCCCCTCCAGACCCGACCATTTTAACACTCCCCTCGCTGGCCTCCCGCACTCCACCTTGTCCAAAACTCCGTTGCATGTTTTGTGTCTCACAGTAACTCCCACTCGCCCATCACTGCCCCACCCCATGCCTTATACAAGCAAACCCCCCCCCACTTTTTCTCCTCCAGTGCATTAAACCCAAGACTTGTGTCTAGAAGTCCCTCAGTGGGTAGCACCCTCGCCACTGAGTCAGAAGGTTGTGGGTTCAAGTCCCACTCCAGAGACTTGAGCACAAAAATCCAGGCTGACACTCCAGTGCAGTGCTGAGGGAGTGCTGCACTGTCAGAGGTGCCATCTTTCGGGTGAGACGTTAAACCGAGGCCCCGTCTGCCTTCTCGGGTGGATGTAAAAACTCCTATTTGAAGAAGAGCAGGGGAGTTCTCCCCGGTGTCCTGGCCAATATTTCTCCCTCAACCAACACCTAAAAACAGATGATCTGGCCATTTATCTGATTGCTGCTTGTGGGATCTTGCTGTGTGCAAATTGGCTGCCGCGTCTCCTACATTACAACAGTGACTACACTTCAAAAATACTTCATTGGCTGTAAAGCGCTGTGGGACATCCTGAGGTCGTGAAAGGCGCTATAGAAATGCAAGTCTTTCTTTGTGGCCTAGCCTCACCCTGTTTCTGCAGTGTCTCCAGGGCTATGTCCTTTCCTCCACACTCTGTTCCTGACTCCAGGCTTCTGTACAACCCCCCCCATCCCTTCGACCCGCAATTGGTGGCCAGGGTTTCGGACCTCGGCCCGGCTCTCTGCCCAAACCTCGGTTTTGCTCCTGTCTCCCCATCTTTTCAAAATAAAATCTCCCCTTAAAACCACCTCTTTGACCCAGCCTTCAGTCAGTATTTCCGCTGGTTGGGGAGTCTAGGACTAGGGGGGATAGTCTAAAAATTAGAGCCAGACCTTTCAGGAGTGAAGTTAGGAAACACTTCGACACACAAAGGGTGATAGAAGTTTGGAACTCTCTTCCACAAATGATAATTGATCAATTGTTAATTTTAAATCTGAGATTGATAGATTTTTGTTGACCAGAGGTATTAAGGGACATGGGCCAAAGGCGGGTAGATGGAGTTAGGTCGCAGATCAGCCAGGATCTCACTGAATGGCGGAACAGGCTTGAGGGGCTGAATGGCCTCCTCCTGTTCCGATGTTCCCCCTCCCAATCTCTCTCTCTGTGCCATCTATTTTTCATTACTCCTATCTGTAAAGCACTTTGGAAGTTTATGTTGGAGTCTCTTATATAAATGTGAGTTATTGTATCAACTTCCCCAGCAAGCCTCATCTTCAGGAATCGCCCCCACCCGTACCCCTTTACAGTGTTTCTTTAGTCCCTGAACATGCCAAAACATCCCAAAGTGCCTGGTGCAGTGGATTGCCTCTTGCAATATGCTGACCATTGTTACACTGTGCCAGCTATTCAACTGTGGGTGCATCGCCACCTAACCAATTCTGGCCTCACCCGACTTCCACACACTTAACATCCCACAAACGCCAGAGGAATGAATGGTTTGTATTGAGGGGCAGGGAGGGGCTAACCCCAGCCCCGGGTATCTGGCAGACATTTCTTGCATAAACCCGGTGATGCAGTTCTTCTCGAAATATTAACCTCATCATGTGACCGCCACACACTGAGGGGGAAATGAGGTGTTCTGGCACTTTGCCCTTTAACCTTTAACCCCCATCATGGTCCCTGAGTTATAACCCGAAGGCCAGTGGGAAATCCTTGCCTGGTTGGTAGGTAGCTTTTGTAAAATTAATTCTGAGGGACGTGGGCGTCGCTGGCAAGGCCGGCATTTGTTGCCCTTCCCTAGTTGCCCCTTTGAGAAAGTGGTGATGGGCCGCAGCCTTGAACCGTTGCAGTTTGTAGACGTTTAGTACAACTGATCTGCCGTCATCACCCCGCTCCTCAAAAAAAACCAACCCTTGACCCCTCCGTCCTTGCAAACTACCGCCCCATCTCCAACCTCCCTTTCCTCTCAAGTCCTTGAACGTGTTGTCGCCTCCCAAATCCGTGCCCATCTTTCCCGCAATTCCATGTTTGAATCCCTCCAATCAGGTTTCCGCCCTTGCCACAGTACCGAAACGGCTCTCGTCAAAGTCACAAATGACAGCCTTTGTGACTGTGACAAAGGTAAACTATCCGTCCTCGTCCTTCTCGACTTGTCTGCAGCCTTTGACACGGTTGACCACTCCATCCTTCTCCAACGCCTCTCCACCGTCGTCCAGCTGGGTGGGACTGCACTCGCCTGGTTCCATTCTTATCTATCTAATCGTAGCCAGAGAATCACCTGCAACAGTTTCTCTTCCCGCTTCTGCATCGTTACCTCTGGTGTCCCCCAAGGATCTATCCTTGGCCCCTCCTATTTCTAACCTACATGTTGCCCCATGGCGACGTCATCCGAAAACACAGCGTCAGTTTCCACATGTACGCTGACGACACCCAGCTCTACCTCACTACCTCTTCTCTCGACCCCTCCACGGTCTCTAAATTGTCAGACAAGTTCTGGATGAGCAGAAATTTTCTCCAATTAAATAGTGGGAAGACCGAAGCCATTGTTTTCGGTCCCTGCCACAAACTCCGTTCCCTAGCCACTGACTCCATCCCTCTCCCTAACATCTGTCTGAGGCTGAACCACACTGTTCGCAACCTTGGTGTCATATTTGACCCGGAAATGAGCTTCCGACCACATATCCGCAGCATAACTAAGACGGCCTACATCCACCTCCGTAACATCGCCCGTTTCCGCCCTTGCCTCAGCTCATCCGCTGCTGAAACCCCCATCCATGCCCTTGTTACCTCTAGACTTGACTATTCCAATGCACTCCTGGCTGGCCTCCCACAGTCTACCCTACGTAAACTTGAGGTCATCCAAAACTCAGCTGCCCCGTGTCCTAACTCGCACCAAGTCCCGTTCGCCCATCACCCCTGTGCTCGCTGACCTACATTGAGTCCCGGTTAAGCAGCGCCTCGATTTCAAAATTGTCATCCTTGTTTTCAAATCCCTCCATGGCCTCGCCCCTCCCTATCTCTGTAATCTCCTCCAGCCCCACAACCCCCCGAGATATCTGCGCTCCTCTAATTCTGCCCTCTTGAGCATCCCTGATTCCAATCGCTCCACCATTGGTGGCCGTGCCTTCAGCTGCCTGGGCCCTAAGCTCTGGAATTTCCTCCATAAACCTCTCCGCTTCTCTCTCCTCCTTTAAGACGCTCCTTAAAACCGACCTCTTTGACTAAGCTTTTGGTCACCTGCCGTAATATCTCCTTATCCTTATCAAAATCAAATCAAATCAAATCAACTTTTATTGTCATTGTTAGTGCACAAGTGCAGTACAACGAAATGTAGGCTTGCGGCTCCCGAGAGTGTACATTTGGATTAAGACATTTAAACATTCAACATACATTTGGCTTTGTAATACATTAACATAAATATAACCCTAATAAAGTGCATTGGCAGATGTGCAGGCTTTAGAGTTTATTTGTGGAGTTCAGTAGGATGACAGCCCTGGGAAAGAAACTGTTCCTAAATCTGGTCGTACGGGTGCGAATGCATCTGTAGCGTCTCCCAGATGGCAGGAGGGCGAACAGACTGTGGCTGGGGTGGGTAGGGTCTTTGACGATGGACCGTGACCTCCGTAGACAGCGTTTCTGGTATATGTGCTCTATGGTCGGTAGCCGGGTGCCGGTAATGCGTTGGGCAGTTTTGACTACCCGCTGCAGGGCTTTCCGGTCATGTGGCATGGTGTCAAATTTTTTGTCTTCTAATCCTCCTGTGAAGCATCTTGGGGCATTTTACTACATTACAGGCGCTATATAAATACAAGTTGGTGTTGAGGGGCTCGGCCACTTCAGAGGGCAGTTAAGAGTCAACCACGTTGGTGTGGGTCTGGAGTCACATACAGGCCCAGACCGGGTAAGGACGGCAGGTTTCCTTCCCTAAAGGACATCAGTGAATCAGTGGGTTTTTAGGACAATTCGGTAGTTTCGTGGTCGCTGATAGCAGACTTTTTAATTTCAAGACTGAATTCAAATTCTGAAACTGCCCTGGTGGGATTTGAACTCACGATCGCTGGATTATTGGTTAGTTACATAACTGCTACCTTACTGTCCCCCCACCCCCGTACCCCGAGTAATGACTGTCCCCCCCTCCCCGTACCCAGAGTAATGACTGACCCCCCCCCCCCCCCCCCCCCCGTACCCCGAGTAATGACCGTCCCTGGGTCAACGTTCCCGTTCAGCTGCGCGGCCACGCGATGGTCTGAAGCTCCCGCGCAGGCCGGTCACCGGCTTGAAATCACAGAAACCCCACAGTACAGATAGAGGCCATTTCGGCCCATCGAGCCTGCACCGACACATATCCCACCCGATCCCCGTAACCCCATGTATTTAATCCTCCTAACACTAAGGGTCAATTTATCACAGCCAATCAACCTAACCCGCACATCTTTGGACTACACGGGAGAAACCGCGCATGCGCGAAAATTTGAATGGGCCGCGCAGCCCGTTAAAGGACCGTGCACGAAAAAAAAGAGAGGGAACATTGACCCCCCCCCCCGCCATAGAGCATGAGTTATTCCGCCAGTGAGCTGGAAATGGGCAAAGACACAAAGCGGGAGCAGCCTCCCAGCTCAAGGGGGCGATGACGGGAATTCCTAAAGGCAGAATCAATGGGATTGGGTGACTGGCTCCAGCTCAACATCCAGTGTGGTGTTGGCATGTTACAACATGAATATGGTTTGAATTAGAAGCTCAAACTAAACAAACTGTTGGCACTTAGCAACAAGAGAAGAAAATCTAAAAATTGGATCAAGATTTCTGTCTCTTTCCCCCCCTCTCGCTGCCAGTTTTCCTCTCGCCCTCCTCCTCCTCCTCCTCCTCTTCATGCTAAGTTCCAGTTCTACTGGAGCTGCTCACTTCCTGACGTCGTCCCATTAGCTTTTGCTTTATTCATTCATGGGATGTGGGCGTCGCTGGCAAGGCCGGCATTTATTGCCCATCCCTAGTTGCCCCTTGAGAAGGTGTTGGTGAGCCGCCTTCTTGAACCGCTGCAGTCCGTGTGGTGAAGGTGCTCCCACAGTGCTGTTAGGGAGGGAGTTCCAGGATATTGTCCCAGCGACGATGAAGGATCGGCCGATATACTTCCAAGTCAGGATGGTGTGTGACTTGGAGGCGGTGGTGTTCCCACGCGCCTGCTGCCCTTCAGGCACTGTTGAAGAAGCCTTGGCGAGTTGCCGCAGTGCATCTTGTAGATGGTGCACACTGCAGCCACGGTGATTTGAGCCCAGTGAGTGTCGGCAGGCTGTTCGAGAACGAGGAAGTTGTCCCCAATCCCACCCTTGCCTATTGTCCAATGTAGTTTTCAGCAAGAGGGGACTGGATACTAGTTACAACAACAACATTTATAGTAAAACATCCCAGGGTGCTTCACAGGAGCGATTATCAAACAATATTTGACACTGAGCCACATAAGGAGTTACTGGAACAGGTGACCAAAAGTTTGGTCAAAGGTCGGTTTTAAGGAGCGTCTTAAAGGAGGAGAGAGAGGCGGAGAGGTTTAGGGAGGGAATTCCAGAGCTTAGGGCCCAGGCAGCTGAAGGCACGGCCACCAATGGTGGAGCGATTAAAATCGGGGATGCTCAAGAGGCCAGAATTGGAGCAGCGCAGAGATCTCGGGGTGGTGGGGCTGGCGGAGGTGACAGAGATAGGGAGGGGCGAGTGCCATGGAGAGATTTGAAAGCAAGTTAACCCTGGTTGTGTCCTCCCAGCTCAGGGATGGCGGAGGCAAGCAGTCATGGACCCAAAAGCTGCCTCGCCTCAGGTCGGCTAACTCCGCACGGACCAGAGATTAAACACGGGCTCGCTCTGGTGTACGTCGATCATTCACTGCCTTCACCAGCTGAGCAGTCATTGGGCAGATCCTTGGATTCACAAGACAAACAGGGCTACAATATCAGGTCTGTCAGTGGGTGATACCGTGACTGAGCTGAAACATAACATGGAAGATAGGAGCAGGAGTAGGCCATTCGGCCCCTCTAGCCTGCTCCGCCATTCAATGAGATCATGGCTGATCATCCAAATTCAGTACCCTGTCCCTGCTTTCTCCCCATACCCCTTGATCCCTTTAGCCTTAAGAAATATATCCAACTCCTTCTTGAATATATTTAATGAACTGGCCTCCACCGCCTTCTGTGGTAAAGTGTTCCACAGGTTCACCACTCTCTGGGTGAAGAAATTCCTCCTCATTTTCAGTCCTAAATGGCTTACCCCTTATCCTTAGACTGTGACCCCTGGTTCTGGACTCCCTGACCATCGGGAACATCCTTCCTGCATCTAGTCTGTCCAGTCCTGTCAGAATTTTATAAGTTTCAATGAGATCACCTCTCATTCTTCTAAACTCCAGTGAGTACAAGCCCAATCGACCCAATCTCTCCTCATACGTCATTCCTGCCATCCCAGGTATCAGCCTGGTGAATCTTTGCTGAACTCCTTCCATGGCAAGAACATCCTTCCTCAGATAAGGTGACCAAAACTGCACACAATACTCAAGATGTGGTCTCACCAAGGCCCTGTACAACTGCAGCAAGACATCCTTGTTCCTGTACTCAAACCCTCTCGCTACGAAGGCCAACATACCATTTGCCTTCTTAACCGCCTGCTGCACCTGCATGCTTACCTTCAGCGACTGGTGCACAAGGACACCCAAGTCTCGTTGCACTTCCCCTTTTCCCAATCTATTGCCATTTAGATAATAATCTGCCTTCCTGTTTTTGCCACCAAAGTGGATAACCTCACATTTATCCACGTTATATTGCATCTGCCATGTTTCTGCCCAATCACCCAACATGTCCAAATCATCCTGGAGTTTCTCGGCATCCTCCTCACAGCACACACGCCCACCCAGCTTTGTGCCGTCTGCAAATTTGGAGATATTACATCTAGTTCCCTTGTCCAGATCATTTATATATATATATTGTGAGTAGCTGGGGTCCTAGGACCGATCCCTGCGGTACCCCACTAGTCACTGCCTGCCACTCGGAAAAAGACCCATTTATTCCAACTCTTTGCTTTCTGTCTGCCAACCAGTTCTCTATCCAAGTCAGTACCTTGCCCCCAAGCTGTTCTGGGATCAGTTGGTGACACAGGAGAAACTTCTTTACCCAGAGAGTGGTGAGAATGTGAAGCTAGATGAGGGAGAAAGGAATAGAAGGGCATGGTGATACGGTGAGGTGAAGAGGGGTGGGAGGAGGCTCGAGTGGAGCATAAACACCAGCATGGACCAGTTGGGCCGAATGGCCTGTTTCTGTAAATACCATGTAGTTCTATTCAGTGACTGAGCTGAGCGGCTCTGGGATTAGTTGGTGACACAGATAAAAAGAGGTGTATGTGGTTCCTGTATTAAGGAGGGAGCGATTAACAGTGCGTGTTATATAGAGTGCTACAGTGAGAGGTGTGGAGTATATCGGAGTGTTACAGTGAGGGGTGTGGGGTATATCAGTGTTACAGTGAGGGGTGTGGGGTATATCAGTATTACAGTGAGGGGTGTGGGGTATATCAGTGTTACAGTGAGGGGTGTGGGGTATATCAGTGTTACAGTGAGGGGTGTGGGGTATATCAGTGTTACAGTGAGAGGTGTGGGGTATATCAGTGTTACAGTGAGAGGTGTGGGGTATATCAGTGTGTTACAGTGAGAGGTGTGGGGTATATCAGTGTTACAGTGAGGGGTGTGGGGTATATCGGAGTGTTACAGTGAGGGGGTGGGGTATATCAGTGTTACAGTGAGAGGTGTGGGGTATATCAGTGTGTTACAGTGAGAGGTGTGGGGTATATCAGTATTACAGTGAGGGGTGTGGGGTATATCGGAGTGTTACAGTGAGGGGGTGGGGTATATCAGTGTTACAGTGAGAGGTGTGGGGTATATCAGTGTGTTACAGTGAGAGGTGTGGGGTATATCAGTGTTACAGTGAGGGGTGTGGGGTATATCGGAGTGTTACAGTGAGGGGGTGGGGTATATCAGTGTTACAGTGAGGGGTGTGGGGTATATCAGTGTTACAGTGAGAGGTGTGGGGTATATCAGTGTTAGTGAGGGGTGTGGGGTATATCAGTGTTACAGTGAGGGGTGTGGGGTATATCAGTGTTACAGTGAGGGGTGTGGGGTATATCAGTGTTACAGTGAGGGGTGTGGGGTATATCAGAGTGTTACAGGGAGGGGTGTGGGGTATATCAGTGTTACAGTGAGGGGTGTGGGGTATATCAGTGTTACAGTGAGGGGTGTGGGGTATATCAGTGTTACAGTGAGGGGTGTGGGGTATATCAGTGTTACAGTGAGGGGTGTGGGGTATATCGGAGTGTTACAGTGAGGGGGTGGGGTATATCAGTGTTACAGTGAGGGGTGTGGGGTATATCAGTGTTAGTGAGGGGTGTGGGGTATATCGGAGTGTTACAGTGAGGGGTGTGGGGTATATCAGTGTTACAGTGAGGGGTGTGGGGTATATCAGTGTTACAGTGAGGGGTGTGGGGTATATCGGAGTGTTACAGTGAGGGGTGTGGGGTATATCAGTGTTATAGTGTGGGGTATATCAGTGTTACAGTGAGGGGTGTGGGGTATATCGGAGTGTTACAGTGAGGGGTGTGGGGTATATCAGTGTTACAGTGAGGGGGTGGGGTATATCAGTGTTACAGTGAGGGGTATGTGCTATATCGGAGTGTAATCCTTATTTGAAAGAGGGTTGGGAAGAGAAAGATCAGCCAGCGTTCTCACTGTGCTGGGAAGTGTTCACAGAGGATGCGCGAGGCTGGGATTGGGTTTGTTGGTGATGCACTATGTGGAAGAATAGCCAGTCAACTCCTGATGCGTTCAGACCGTGGAGGGGGCGATTGAAAGCCCTGGCATCATAATCCAGCGAGAGTCAGGGGGGGAGGAGGAACGAAATAATGGAAGCCAGGCTTGAATTGCAATGTAAAGGGCCGTGGTTCGGGAGCAGGGCTGAGGAGGATCTGTCACCGTGCTGCTACTCCTGTTTACTGGTTTTGTTCGCTGTGGATTGCAGAGACAGACTGACGCACCTCACTTTCCTGTTGACTGCTTTGTGTTGTTTGGAGTGCGTCAGCTCAAACTCAATGCATCGCGAGCTTTGAGCGTGAGATAACAAACTGCAGTGGCAGCGGTGTGTGTGAGAGTGCGTGTGTGTGAGAGTGCAAGAGTGAGTGCGTGTGTGTGAGAGTGCGTGTGTGTGAGTGTGCGTGTGTGTGAGAGTGCAAGAGTGCGTGTGTGTGAGAGTGCGTGTGTGTGAGAGTGCGTGCGCGAGCGTGCGATTTCCATTGGTGGCCGTGCCTTCAGCTGCCTGGGCCCTGAGCTCTGGAATTCCCTCCCTAAACCTCTCCGCCTCTCTCTCCTCCTGTACGACGCTCCTTAAAACCGACCTCTCACCAAGCTTTTGGTGGCTCAGTGTCGAGTTTTGTCTGATAATCACTCCTGTGAAGGGCCTTGGGATGTTTTACTACGCTAAAGGCGCTATATAAATACAAGCTGTTGTCGGAGGGTTTATTCTCCACTGACATCCTGTGTCTTGGCATCGAGCGTCACTGAGCTATTTGATCTTGGGGGGAGGGGGCAGTATCACAGCGCAGGCTGTCCCAGATCTCACCCGATCCCTAGAGGCACATGCGATCGGCTGCTGTAAGACTGAGGGGAGGGGCATCACCTGAGCACCATTTTGCGGGTAGACTGACCAACGCTGCCCCAGATTCTGTCTCCGGTCTGCATGGGGTTAGCTGGTGTCAGCCAGGTGGGGAGGGTGGAGAGAGAGACGGGGGGCGAGGCTGAAGGACAGCCCGGGTGTGGGCAGGGGGCCTGTGATGGGTTAAATACAAAACTAACCGTCAGGCAGGAAGGTTCCAGAGACGTTAGGAGAGTCGCTGCCAGCGTTTCCATTGGGAAGCGGTGTGTGTGTGTGTGTGTGTGTGTCGGGAGGGACGGAGTGCCCTCACGTTGCTCGCCATTGTTCAGAGTGTCGGGTCAGTGACCCCTCGACAGAGGCAGGAAACTGGCCCAAGGTGGGAGCGTGTCGGCGGAGCTGGGAGTTTCCAGCCCTGGGAATCCCGGGCAGCGTGTGGTGTCAAAGCGGCCGGAGCGCTGGCGCAGTCTGAGATTTCATTCCTGGCATCGGCAAATGCTGCCCATTCCCCCCGGGAAACTCTACCCATTCCCCCCGGGAAACTATGCCCATTACCCCGAGAAACTCTGCCCATTGCCCCAGGAAACTCTGCTCATTGCCCCAGGGGAAACTGCCCATTACCCCCGGGAAGTTCTGCCCATTCCCCCGGGAAACTCTGCCCATTACCCCAATAAACTCTGCCCATTCCCCCGGGAACGTCTGCCCATTCCCCCGGGAAACTCTGCCCGTTACCCCAATAAACTCTGCCCATTCCCCCGGGAAACTCTGCCCATTCCCCCGGGAAACTCTGCCCATTCCCCCAATAAACTCTGCCCATTCCCCCGGGAACGTCTGCCCATTCCCCCGGGAAACTCTGCCCGTTACCCCAATAAACTCTGCCCATTCCCCCGGGAAACTCTGCCCATTCCCCCGGGAAACTCTGCCCATTCCCCCGGGAAACTCTGCCCGTTCCCCCGGGAAACTCTGCCCGTTCCCCCGGGAAACTCTGCCCGTTCCCCCGGGAAACTCTGCCCGTTCCCCCGGGAAACTCTGCCCGTTCCCCCGGGAAACTCTGCCCGTTCGCCCGGGAAACTCTGCCCGTTCGCCCGGGAAACTCTGCCCATTCCCCCGATAAACTCTGCCCGTTACCCCGATGAAACTCTGCCCATTCCCCCGGGAAACTCTGCCCATTCCCCCGGGAACGTCTGCCCGTTCCCCCGGGAAACTCTGCCCGTTACCCCGGGAAACTCTGCCCATTCCCCCGGGAAACTCTGCCCATTCCCCCGGGAAACTCTGCCCATTCCCCCGGGAAACTCTGCCCGTTACCCTGGGAAATGCTGCCAGTTTCTGCTCTACACTCGGGGCTTGATGTATGTTTCAGTTCACGTGACTGCGTGTGTGTGTGTGCGTGAGACCCCACCACTCTACAGGGAATGCCCCCCCACCAGAGCTATTGGATCGACCAATGGGTGCATCGTGGCTGAGGTTCCTCCTGTCCTTGGGCCCTAAACTCTGGAATTCTCTCCCGAAACCCCTCTGCCTGTCTAGCGCTTCAACCCATGGCTCAGTGGGTTCAAGTCCCACTCCAGAGACTTGAGCACAACAAATCCAGGCCGACACTCCAGTGCAGTGCTGAGGGAGTGCTGCACTGTCAGAGGTGCCGCCTTTGGGATGAGACGTTAAACCGAGGCCCCGTCTGCCATCTCGGATCCCACGGCACTATTTCGAAGAAGAGCTGGGGAGTTCTCCCCGGTGTTCTGGCCAATATTTATCCCTCAATCAACATCACAAAAAACAGATGATCTGGTCATTATCACATGGCACTTTGTGGGAGCTTGCTGTGCGCAAATTGGCTGCTGCGTTTCCTACATTACAACAGTGACTGCACTTCAAAAAGTACTTCATTGGCTGTAAAACGCTTTGGGACGTCATGAAAGATTGTGTAGAATGGGCCGATACTCTCTGGAGTTTAGAAGAATGAGAGGTGATCTCATTGAAACATCTAAGATTCTGAGTGAGATTGACAGGGTAGATGCTGAGAGGATGTTTCCCCTGGCTGGGGAGTCTAGAACTAGGGGTCACAGTCTCAGAATAAGGGGTCGGCCATTTAGGACTGAGATGAGGAGGAATTTCTTCACTCAGAGGATTGTGAATCTTTGGAATTCTCTGCCCCAGAGGGCTGTGGAGGCTCAGTCGTTGAGTATATTCAAGGCTGAGATCGATAGATTTTTGGGCTCTAGGGGAATCGAGGGATATGGGGATCGGGCGGGAAAGTGGAGTTGAGGTCGAAGATCAGCCATGATCTTATTGAATGGCGGAGCAGGCTCGAGGGGCCGTTTGGCGGAGCAGGCTCGAGGGGCCGTGTGGCGGAGCAGGCTCGAGGGGCCGAATGGCCGACTCCTGCTCCTAATTCTTATGTTCTAATAAAAGATTTACCGGAGGAAATAGTTTCGCTCTATCTACCCCATCAAACCCTTTAATCACCTTAAACGTCTCGATTAGATCACCCCGTAATCCTCAGTATTCGAGGGAATACAAAGCGCCGCGGTGTCGCGGTTTGGCTTGCTGCCGTTTCCGCGATGTGTGACGACGGTTGTTCCTTGTTGCAGCGCGGGATGGAGCCGGGATCCCTGGTGCGCGCCGTCTTCGAGTTCCGCCCCAGTGTCTCCGAGGAGCTGCCCATCTTCGGGGGTGATGTCATCGAGGTGTTGAGCGTGCTCGACGAGTTCTGGCTGCTGGGGAAGAAGGACGGCGTTACGGGTAAGTAGACCGTCGAACCCCAGGGCAATCCGGCCTCGCTCCCTCCGCCCCGTCGTGACCCCCCCCCCCCCCCGCCACGACGGGCCGTGACCCCCCTGACCTCCCGCAGCAACACCAGGCGTCATGCAGAGAGGGGAACCCAATCGCTCACTCACTGAGACATTGACCATTTGACCCTCTAGCCCAACGCCAAGTGCCAATCGCAGGAGATTCAGGTCCAGACACCCCCTATTGCACCTCCTAGTGGCACAGTTTCGGATTGCCAACGGCAGAGGCTGGAGATTGGGGTAACCTGGAGTCTGGTAGTGTGCGTTACGCAGACCATTTTCTTGGGGATGAGTGGCCCTGCTACTGCTTCCCCCTTTGCGAACCACACATGGGGCTAGAACCACACATGGGGTTAGATACAGAGTAAAATGGCAGAGCCAGTGAGCCCCCAGTTATTGAGGTGGGTCGACACGGCTGTGGAGGACCGACTCCGTTTCACTCCCAGGAAGCTCTTGGGTCTGTGCTGTTCCAGGCTCGGTCTTCAGACTGGGTCGGTCGGCGTTCCCCAGTTCCCGGGTCGGTCGGCGTTCCCCAGTTCCCAGCTCGGTCCTCTTCCTGCACGTCTTCAGTTCGACACCCACCCACCCACACTACAGTCGGGCAAATCTAGCCCCTTACAGCCAGCAGACAGAGGAGACCCTCCCTACGCTGCCCATCAGTCTGGGCTAGTGCGTGACCTGGGCCACAGAGGGGACTGGACTGTGCCTGGCCCACCGCACTAACCAGCGTCACACTGCCTGATCCATTTGGTGAAGGTTTCAGTTAGGTAGCGCAGGACGTCCCATCAGCCTGCTCACGTTGGGGTGAGATTGGGGGGGGGGGGGGTGATGGGGTACCGCGCGCGACGAGTCGGACCTCGACGGGCAACTGGGCAAAAGGAGGGGGAGGGGGGAAAAGAACTCTTTCGGCTTCCCATAGGAACTGTGGACCTCTGGGATAGGGTGGCCCCTTAACCTTTGACCGTCCGTGCCGATGACCCCCATCGGCGGACTGTGCGGGCCTGCTCCCTCTTGGCGTGTGACGTAAGAAAACTACTAGGCACTTGGTCTGAGTATTAAACAAGGCTTTAATCACCTGTTTCACAACATGGAGGTCTAGTTGTGTCCTTCACTAGTTCCTGTTAAAGAATGTCCTGAGCAAGCTGGGCCCATGCCCGAGTATTTATACTCTCCCTGGACAGCGCCACCAGCAGGCCACTCAGTATTATTTCATAAGTCATTTCCACATGAATGACAAGATTCATGTCGGCGTGTCTGCTCTCTCTCTCGGGGGCAGGTTGGATTTTCAGTCTGATGGGTTGGTTTCTCTCTCTCCCGCAGGACAGTTCCCCAGCAGCTTTGTGGAGCCCGTGTCCATCCCCAACACCAAACTGGGGGAGAAGGTGTGCGTTTGCATCAACGACTTCAATGGCTCAGCCGGCGGCGATCTGTCCCTCAAACGGGGTAAGTGTCGCAACACCGCCGTTTATTGAGCACCGCACCACATCTGTGGGCAACATCTGCACTGGCGATTGTTGTGCGTGTAAATGTGGCAACAACTTTTGTATTTATACAGCGCCTTTAACATAGTAAAATGTCCCAAAGTGCTTCACAGGAGCGATTAGCAAACAATATTTGACACCGAAACACACAAGGCGACATTAGGACAGGTTTTAAGGAGCGTCTTAAAGGAGGAGCGAGAGGTGGTGAGGTTTAGGGCGGGAATTCCAGAGCTCGAGGCCCAGGCAGCTGAAGGCACGGCCGCCAACGGTGGAGCGATTAAAATTCAGGATGTTGGTTGAGGGATAAATATTGGCCAGGACACCGTGGGTTCTTTTACATCCACCTGAGAGCAGACGAGGCCTCGGTTTAACGTCTCATCCAAAAGACGGCACCTCCGACAGTACAGCACACCCTCCGTACTGCCCCTCCGACAGTGCAGCACACCCTCAGTACTGCCCCTCCGACAGTGCCGCGCACCCTCAGTACTGCCCCTCCGACAGTGCAGCGTTCCCTCAGTACTGCCCCTCGGACAGTGCGGCGCTCCCTCAGTACTGCCCCTCCGACAGTGCAGCGCACCCTCAGTACTACCCCTCGGACAGTGCAGCGCACCCTCAGTACTACCCCTCGGACAGTGCAGCGCACCCTCAGTACTGCCCCTCGGACAGTGCAGCGCACCCTCAGGACTGCCCCTCCGACAGTGCAGCGCACCCTCAGTACTGCCCCTCGGACAGTGCGGCGCTCCCTCAGTACTGCCCCTCCGACAGTGCGGTGCTCCCTCAGTACTGCCCCTCCGTCAGTGCGGTGCTCCCTCAGTACTGCCCCTCCGTCAGTGCGGTGCTCCCTCAGTACTGCCCCTCCGACATTGTGGCGCTCCCTCAGTACTGACCCTCCGACAGTGCAGCGCTCCCTCAGTACTGCCCCTCCGACAGTGCAGCACTCCCTCAGTACTGCCCCTCCGACAGTGCGGCGCTCCCTCAGTACTGACCCTCCGACAGTGCAGCGCTCCCTCAGTACTGCCCCTCCGACAGTGCGGTGCTCCCTCAGTACTGCCCCTCCGACAGTGCAGCGCTCCCTCAGTACTGCCCCTCCGACAGTGCGGTGCTCCCTCAGTACTGCCCCTCCGTCAGTGCGGTGCTCCCTCAGTACTGCCCCTCCGACAGTGCAGCACTCCCTCAGTACTGCCCCTCCGACATTGTGGCGCTCCCTCAGTACTGACCCTCCGACAGTGCAGCGCTCCCTCAGTACTGCCCCTCCGACAGTGCGGTGCTCCCTCAGTACTGCCCCTCCGACAGTGCGGCGCTCCCTCAGTACTGCCCCTCTGACAGTGCGGCGCTCCCTCAGTACTGCCCCTCCGACAGTGCGGTGCTCCCTCAGTACTGCCCCTCCGACAGTGCAGCGCTCCCTCAGTACTGCCCCTCCGACAGTGCGGCGCTCCCTCAGTACTGCCCCTCCGACAGTGCGGCGCTCCCTCAGTACTGCCCCTCCGACAGTGCAGCGCTCCCTCAGTACTGCCCCTCCGACAGTGCGGCGCTCCCTCAGCACTGCACTGGGAGTGTCGGCCTGGATTTTGTGCTCGAGTTTCTGGAGTGGGACTCGAATCCATGACCTTCTGACTCAGAGGCGAGAGTGTGACCCACTGAGAGTGAAGAATGGACCTGTGGTGGACCTCCTGCATTCTTTCTTTGTCGACACGGGGGCGGAGCGGGAGAAGAACGTCATCATATCCCGTGCAGTGACACATGTCGGCGTGATTCACGGTTGCGCGTCCCGTGAAACAATGTCGGAAGGTTTTTATGTGAAGGAGGTGTCCTTTCATCGCCCTTTCATTGACTGTGTAACTGAAGCCCCATTCCATACAATCTTGTGTTTGAAAGGAGTAGTGTCCGATTGAACACTCCAGACACAGATCCCATTGTACCCCTCCCCCGGCCTTACCCCCCCCCCCCCCCCCGATCTCTGCCTGTGGCGATCACGTGGACACATTCAAAGGTCTGTTGCTCACCTCCCGCGTGATGCGATCCTCTTCACACGGACTCAGAGACGAGGCCATAAGGCAACACTCAAACTGCCCCATTCCTCCCCCCACTAACTGCTGCTTTTTCAGGTCGATCTCCTGTCACCAGGGAGGTCAGGGCCAAGTGTAGCTCCTCGCGGAGTCAGTGGGTGAGAGGGTAATTGGAGCAGGGTGTGTCCATCCAATTCAGTCCTCATTTTAAAGTCATCCATTCTAGGAGCACAGGAACGGGACGAGGCCATTCAGCCCCTCGAACCTGTCCCGCCACTCAATCAGATCTCGACTCCATTTACTCTCTGCTCCATATCCCTCGTACTCTTACTCAACAGAAATCCATCGATCTCACTCGTGTAAATGTCAATTGATCCCCAACATCCACAGCCTTTTTTGGGGGAGAGAGTTCCCGATTTCCACCACCCTTTGTGTGAAGAAATGTTTCCTGACATCACCCCTGAACGGCCTGGCTCTAATTTTAAGGTTCTGCCCCCTTGTTCTGGACTCCCCCCACCAGAGGAAATAGTTTCTCTCGATCCACCCGATCAACTCCATAATCATCTTAAACACCTCGATCAGATCACCCCTCAACCTACTAAACTCCGGGGAATACGAGCCCGGTTTAACCTGTTTCTCCATCCCTGTCAGTATTTTTCTGTGTGTTTTATCTAATTCGCTCTTAAATCCTGCGACTGACCCGATTTCAATAGACCCACGTCATAATGGATCCCAGATTCTAAGAACCCTTCTCCCCTCCCACCTTCTGCCTCGAGTTCTAATTCTGGATGCGACCTCCCATCCCGGAATCACCACCCAGTGAAACTTAGCTTCCACACTTCACCCTCTCGAACCCTTTTCATAATCCTCAACCCATCGGATAAGGTCCTCCTTACCCTGCTCCACTCTGCGTAGACCCACACGTTACACGTACACGCGTGTACACACTCACGTAAACACATGCGCACGCGTTGTAACCAATGTTCCCTTTAAGCTGAAATAACAACAGAAAACGCTGAAAAAACTCAGCAGGCCAGGCAACATCTGTGGAGAGAGAAACAGAGTTAATGTTTTGGGTCGAGGACCCTTCGTCAGGACTGGGGAAAAAGCAGGAAATGAAACCGATTAAGGAGCAAGTTAGGGGGCTGGGAAATGGGGGAGGGGTGAAAGAACAAAAGGGAAGGTCTGGGGGGGGGTGAAGCAACATTAAGAGATATTCAAGGTGAGACGAGATGGTAATAGGACAGGTAAAGAGACAAAGGATGGCTCTAGATCAAGTGTGAAATGCGCTGGCAGAGTGAAAGACTTAAAGGGGCCGCCCGACCCCCTCAAAAAAAACTACAGGGCACATTGATTGTAACACAGGTGTTTCTTTTAACCAGATTCACCAGGCTGATACCTGGGATGGCAGGAACGACGTATGAGGAGAGATTGGCTCGATTGGGCTTGTACTCGCTAGAGTTTAGAAGAATGAGAGGGGATCTCATTGAAACTTATAAAATTCTGACAGGACTGGACAGACTAGATGCTGGAAGAATGTTCCCGATGGTGGGGGGAGTCCAGAACCAGGGGTCACAGTCTAAGGATAAGGGGTAAGCCATTTAGGACAGAGATGAGGAGGATTTTCTTCACTCAGGGTGGTGAACCTGTGAAATTCTCTGCCACAGAAGGCAGTAGAGGCCAATTCATTAAATATATCAAGGGATATGGGGAGAAGGCAGGGACAGGGTACTGAATTTGGATGATCAGCCATGATCTCATTAAATGGCAGAGCAGGCTCGAGGGGCCGAATGGCCTACTCCTGCTCCTATCTTCTATGTTAACACTGCAAGGTCGAAAGTGCCAAGTTTGTGCAGATTTAAAATGGGGAGCTGGTTGCAGGTCAATGACCGCATTCAAACAGCAGAGGGCGCCGTGTCCTCGTGGAGCTCCACTTTATAACACATCATCGAACCTCTCAAACTCTGTGTGTCTGTCTGCTTGCTTGCTGCAGGATGCTGTGTGAGTGAGCAAGTGGGCTTGGCTGTGATGGTTCCGACAATCGAATATCCCGGCCACACTCCACGTCTCGCCCCCTGCACGTGGCTGTTTGGACAAGAAGCTGCTGGAGAGTATCCTTTTATTTGCCCCCGGTTAGTTCTGCGGACGTTGCCGCGCCAGGTTTTGTTGCCCTCAGAAGCGGATGGTGGGCTAGCAGTGGTTTTTGCCGCTTCGGAGAGCTTTGAAAGTCCGCTGCGTCACGTGGGACAGGAGTCACGTATGTCGGGCCAGGTAGGGAACGCAGGTTCAATTCCCTGAAGGACGTTCACAATCCAGTTGGATACCACAGGGACTGTAGAGAAAGGAGTTGCATTTCTATAGCGCCTTTCATGACCTCGGGATGTCCCAAAGCGCTTCACAGCCAGTGAAGTACCTTTTTGAAGTGTAGTCACTGTCGTAACCCTCCGAGATCTCTGCGTTCCTCCAATCCCGGCCTCTTGTCCAGCCCCCACTCCCTTCGCCCCACCATTGGCGGCAGTGCCTTCAGCTGCCTGGGCCCCGAGCTCTGGAACTTCCTCCCTAAACCTCTCCGCCTCTCTCTCTCCTCTGACACTCCGAGAAGGATATGCTGATGGGGTGAGATGAAGAAGGGTAGGAAGAGGCTGGTGTGGAGCATCAACACCGGCACGGACCTGTTGGGCCGAATGGCCTGTTTCTGTGCTGTAAATACTCTGTAATTTAAAACCTACCTCTTTGACCAAGCTTTTGATCACCTGTCGTAATATCTCCTTATGTGACTTGGTGTCAAATTCTATTTGATAATCGCTCCTGGGACAGTAAGTTGTTGTAATGTAGGGAAATGCGTCAATTTGCGCACAGCAAGCTCCCAGAAACAGCAATGTAATTATTAGCAGATAATCTATTTTTTAGTGATGTTGGTTGAGGGATAAATATTGGCCCCAGGACACCGGGGAGAACTCCCCTGCTCTTCAAATAGTGCCATGGGATCTTTTACGTCCATCTGAAAGGGTAAACGGGGCCTTGGTTTAACGTCTCATCCAAAAGACGGCACCTCCGACAGCGCAGCACTCCCTCAGCACTGCACTGGGAATGTCAGCCTGGATTTTTGTGCTCCTCCAGTCTCTGAACTGGGACTCGAACCCACAACTGTGTGACTCAGGATGTCCCAAAGCGCTTTACAGCCAATGAAGTACTTTTGAAGTGTAGTCACTGTTGTAATGTAGGAAACACGGCAGACAATTTGTGCACAGCAAGCTCCCACAGACAGCAACGTGATGATGACCAGATCATCTGTTTTAGTGATATTGATTGAGGGATAAATATTGACCCCAGGACACTGGGGAGAACTCCCCATCTCTTCAAATAGAGCCATGGGATCTTTTACATCCACCTGAGAGAGCAGACGGGGCCTCGGTTTAACATCTCATCCGAAAGACGACACCTCCGACAGTGCAGCACTCCCTCAGCACTGCACTGGGAGTGTCGGCCTGGATTTATGTGCTCAAGCCTCTGGTGTGGGACTTGAACCCACAACCGTCTGTGTGTGCAGCCCACTGAGCCAGGGCTGTCTACACCTCGGGCAGAGCTGGAGAGGGTGGTAGCAGGGAGAGGGACGGAGATAAGGGAGGAGAGATTTAGCACTCAGATACTGGATCCCGTTGGCTCACTGCGTCTCTCTCTCTCTCTCCTACAGGTGACATCGTGGTGGTGGAGGATTCACCGGACGAGTATTGGCTCCGGGGGCGCACCTACCGGGGATCGAGCGGCACCTTCCCGGCCTCCTGCGCGAGCGAGCTGTGCCTCTCCTCCAGGGCGCGGGAGCTGTCGCGCAAGGCGGTGGGCGAGCTGCCGGATTACGGGCTGGGCCGGGCCCGGGCACTGATGGGACTCTCTGCTCAGCTCCCCGAGGAGCTGGACTTTGCCGAGGGCGAGATCATTACCATCGTGGGGCTGCCAGAGCCGGGCTGGTTCGAGGGCGAGCTGGAGGGCAGGCGGGGCGTCTTCCCTGAGGGCTTTGTCGAGCTGATGGGGCCCTTGCAGACCCCCCTGGTGGGGCCGGGCGGCTATGAGGAGGAGGATGAGGAGGTCGCAGAGGAGGAGGAGGTGGTGGCGGAGGAGGCGGCTGCGCCAGGCATCTACGGAGTGGCCACGTACGACTTCCAGGCGATGGAGCCCGAGGAGCTGGACTTTGCCAAAGGGGACCGTATCCGGATCACCGGGACACTGGAGGACGGCTGGCTCCAGGGGACACTGCGCGGCAGGACCGGGATCTTCCCCGTCCGGTTCGTGAAGCTGGAGGAGCGGGCGGAGGAGGATGGTTGGCAGGTGGCGCCCCTGGCCAACGCTGAATCCAACTCTCCCAGCATGTCCCGGCAGGACCCGGACTCGACGGCGGACGGACCTGCCGTGCCGGGAGGGTTCACCGGGGTGTTGTTGAACCCTGACCCCCCGGTGACCCCCGGCAGCTCTGCCCACGTGTCCCCCTCAAGCCAAGGGTGGGCGGGGACTCCCGGACTCCCGGATGGTGATCCGGAGGCCCCGCCCCCGCCCCCGGAGGCGGGGATTGGAGAGGGGCGGTGCTCCGAAGGTCAGCCGCGGTCGGAGGGGCGGGGCGAGTCGAGGAAGCGGGGCCCCTCCCCCGGCCCTGCACCATGGGGCGTTGGCAAGGCACCGGTTGCCGGGGGCGACCTGGACTCCAAATGGTCGGAGCAGATCGAAGAGTTTGGCCGGAGCCTCCCGGCCCCGAGGTCAGAGGTCGCTCCGACGGTCTGGCGGCATTTCTCCATCTCTGACTACAGCACGGAGCAGGACGTGGCCAGAGGCTCCCCTCGGACACTGACCGGCGGCCGATCAACCAGGCCCGCCCCTCCCCGGCCTCGGATCCCCGCCCGCGCCTCCTCCTCCCCCGCCGTCTCCCTGCGCCCCGCCAGACCCGCGCCCCTCCCCCCTCCTCACGCAGCCTCGTCCCGCAGGGGTGACGCCTGCCCCCCACGGCTCTCGCTCCCGGCCCTGAGCGGGTCCGACTCGTCCCGGGAGGGGGACGGGGAATCGGAGGGTCCGGCCCTCCTCCGGGGCCCCTCGCCCAGCCTCCTGCACTCCAGGATCCAGGAGCTGGAGTGGGACTTGGAGATGCACTACCAGACCCGCGACTCCCTGAGGGCCATGTCAGAGGCACCGGCGGACGAGAATCTCCGGGCCGGAGCACTGGAAAACCTGGAATTCTGCTCCTGCAACATCAAGACTCTGGAAGGGGAGCTTCGTACTCTGAAAGGTAAGACCAGAATCGCATTGAGTGTACGACAGACACAGGCCATTCGGCCCAACTGGTCCATGCTGGAGTTTATGCTCCACACGAGCCTCCTCCCACCCTACTCACCCTATCAGCCTAGCATAGAAACTTACAGCACAGAAGGAGGCCATTCGGCCCATCGTGCCTGTGCCGGCTCTTTGAAAGAGCTCTCCAATTAGTCCCACTCCTCTTTCCCCAGAGCCCTGTGAATTTTTTCCCTTAAAGTATTTCTCCAATTCTCTTTTGAAAGTTACTATTGAATCTGCTTCCACCGCCCTTTCAGGCAGCGTGTTCCAGATCACAACAACTCGCTGCGTAAAAAATAATTTCTTTCTTCATCTCCCCTCTGGTTCTTTGGCCAATCACCTTCAATCTGTGCCCTCTGGTTACCGACCCTCCTGACACTGGAAACAGTTTCTCCCTATGTACTCTGTCAAAACCCTTCATGATTTTAAACATCTCTATAAAATCTCCCTTTAACCTCTGCGCTAAGGAGAACAACCTCAGCTTCTCCAGTCTCTCCATGTAACTGAAGTCCCTCATCCCTGGAATATCCTTCTATTCCTTTCTCCCTCGTGTTTATCCAGCCTCCCCGTAAATGCATCTATACTATTCACCTCAACCACTCCCTGTGGTAGCGAGTTCCACATTCTCACCACTCTCTGGGTCAAGAAGTTTCTCCTGAATTCCCTATTGGATTTATTAGTGACGATCTTATATTGACGGCCCCTAGTTCTGGTCTCCCCCACAAGTGGAAACATCTTCTCTACGTCTACCCTATCGAACCCCTTCATAATTTTAAAGGCCAGGTCAGCCTTCTCTTTTCTAGACACAGCCTGTTCAGCCTTTCCTGATCGGTACAACCTCTCAGTTCTGGTATCATCCTTGTAAATCTTTGTTGCACCCTCTCCAGTGCCTCTATATCCTTTTAATAATGTGCAGACCAGACCTGTTTTCCGAGTGCGGTCTAACCAAGGTTCGATACCAGTTTAACATCACTGCTCTGCTTTTCAGTTCTATCCCTCTAGAAATGAACCCAGTGCTCGGTTTGCTTGTTTATGGCCTTGTTAACCTGTGTCGCTATGTTTAATGATTTAAATGATTTTAACTGCCTCCCACCTTTGAAACTCCATAAACTTGAGCTTATCCGAAACTCCGATGCCCGAATCCTGACTCGTGGATCTAGGGGTACAGATTCACTACAACAACAGCTTGTATTTATATAGCACCTTTAACGTAGCAAAACGTCCCAGGGTGCTGCACAGGAGATGTTAGGTTAAATGACCAAAGCTTTGTCAAAGAGATAAGTTTTAAGGCGTATCTTAAAGGAGGAGAGAGAGGCGGAGAGATTTAGGGAGGGAATTTCAGAGTTTAGGGCCCAGGCAACAGAAGGCACGGCCGCCAATGGTGATTGGAGCGATTAAAATCAGGAACACGCAACAGGCCAAAACTGGAGGAGTGCAGAGATCTCGGGGGGGGGGGGGGTGGTTGTGGGGCTGGAGGAGGTGATAGGGAGGGGGCGAGGCCACAGAGGGATTTGAAAACTAGGATGAAAGTTTTAAAATCGAGGTGTTGCTGAACCGGGAGCCAATGTAGGTCAGCGAGCACAGGGCTGATGATTGAACTAGTGGGAGTTAGGATGCGGGCAGCAGAAGTTTGGATGAGCTTAAGTTTAGGGGAGGGTGGAAAGGTGAGAGGCCGGTCAGGGGAGCGTTGGAATAGTCGAGTCTGGAGGTACAGAGGACACACATGAGGACTGGGTGCCAGGGATCGGTTCCAACGTGGCCGATCCCCGGTTTGAACGGGTCTGTCGCGTTGCGCTGTGAGACGCTTTCCGTGAGACTTTACTGTCGGCGGGCTGTCTGGTTCCCAGGGCGACCGGCCCCGATGTAGAATGAGCAGACCCGCCCAGTCAGCCGTTCACCAGCAGCATTCCATTCATTGCCGTTCACTGCGTGCCTTTGTCCCACAGCCGGTTAGACAGGTTCCTCTCTCTCTCTCTCTCTCTCTCGCTCTCTCGCTCTCTCTCTCTCTCTTCCTGTTGGCTCTTTAACTCTTTATGACACCCTGGATTTCCAAGAAAAAGCTCTCCCTCAATTCAATTCAATTCAAATCGCTTTATTGGCATGACAAGGTACATCTTAAGTTGCCAAAGCATCGAAAAAAACATTTATGGTTGAACACATAAACGCAGATCTATCCATACAGTGTATAAACAGATATATCCCTGTGTGTATAAATATACACTCATATAATATGTATATACTCTTTTCTTAGGTTTACTGGTTGTCCCTCTGCTTATGGCAAGCTGTAACATAGTTTGCCGCTAAAGTTACGCAATTTCTCTCTTCCCCTAAGAGGTATGGGAGTTTTTGGTCGTCATTCAAATTTTTGAATTCAGGGCATATTTTTATGAATTTTGGGTAGAAATTCCCCCTTATGCCCTGATATTTTCCACAAGCTGTGAGGAAGTGCATCTCTGTCTCCACCACTCCCTGACTGCAGTGAGAGCATATCCTGTCCTCTCTTGGCAGCCAGGTCTGTCTGTGTCTGCCTTTTTCGATGGCCAGGCTATGCTCACTAAGTCTGTACCTAGTCAAGGTTTTTCCTCAATTTGCTATCTTCTCTCGCCCCCTCGCTCACTCTCTCTCTTTCTTCCCCCCCTCTGACAGTCTTACATAAGAACATAAGAAATGGGAGCAGGAGTAGGCCAATCGGCCCCTCGAGCCTGCTCCACCATTCAATAAGATCATGGCTGATCTGATCCTAACCTCAAATCTTCTATCACTCTCCATCCACCCGAACCCATGTGATCTCCCGGGAGAGGCGAAAAACCAGACAAAAAACCCAATGGCCAATTTGGGAGAAAAAAATCTGGGAAATTCCTCTCCGACCCATCTAGGCGATCGAAATTCTTCCAGGAGATCACTCTGTCCCTATATTTTCTACAGTACTTACCTTCTGTAAAGGCGATCTCCACCCCAGCCAGGAACAGGAATAAAACCATCTCCTGAAATCTAACAGAATTAGAACACAGTAGGAGCAGAACCAGGCTCCTGGGCCCACTCCACTACCCACAGGGCCATGACCATTCCGAACCTAAACTCATGTCCAATTTCCTGCCCGCTCCCCATAACCCTTAATTCCCTTTACTTCTAGGAAACTATCTATTTCTGTTTAAAATTTATTTAATGATGTAGCTTCCACAGCTTTCTGGGGCAGCAAATTCCACAAACCTACCACCCTCTGAGTGAAGAAGTTTCTCCTCATCTCAGTTTTGAAAGAGCAGCCCCTTATTCTAAGATTATGCCCCCTAGTTCTAGTTTCACCCATCATTGGGAACATCCTCACCGCATCCACCCGATCAAGCCCCTTCACAGTCTTGTCCCATTCCTGCCCTGACTCATTGCTGGGACGTGCCTCCCCTGGGATATACACTCAAGTAACCTTTATTCAAGCATCTTGGGCTCTATAAATTGAGGCAGAGTAAAAAGCAAGGAGGTTAGGCTAAACTTTTACAAGTCACTGGTTTTGCCTCAAGAAAGAAAGACTTACATTTCTACAGCGCCTTCCACAACCTCAGGACGTCCCAAAATTAAATACTTTTTGAAGTGGAGTCTCTGTTGTAATGTGGGAAACGCTGCAGCCAATTTGCGCACAGCAAGCTCCCACAAACAGCAATGTGATAATGACCAGATAATCTGTTTTAGTGATGTTGGTCACGGGATAAATATTGGCCAGGACACCGGGGAGAACTCCCCTGCTCTTCTTCGAAATAGTGCCATGGGATCTTTTACATCCACCTGAGAGAGCAGACGGGGCCTCGGTTTAACGTCTCATCCGAAAGACGGCACCTCCGACAGTGCAGTCTTGCCATGGAAGGAGTGCAGCGAAGATTCACCAGACTGATACCTGGGATGGCAGGAATGACGTATGAGGAGAGATTGGGTCGATTGGGCTTGTACTCGCTGGAGTTTAGAAGAATGAGAGGGGATCTCATTGAAACTTATAAAATTCTGACAGGACTGGACAGACTAGATGCAGGAAGGATGTTCCCAATGGTCGGGGAGTCCAGAACCAGGGGTCACAGTCTAAGGATAAGGGGTAAGTCATTTAGGACAGAAATTAGGAGGAATTTCTTCACCCAGAGAGTGGTGAACCTGTGGAATTCTCTACCACAGAAGGCAGTTGAGGCCAATTCATTAAATATATTCAAGAAGGAGTTGGATATATTTCTTAAGGCTAAAGGGATATGGGGGGAAGGCAGGGACAGGGTCCTGAATTTGGATGATCAGCCATGATCTCATTGAATGGCGGAGCAGGCTCGAGGGGCCGAATGGCCTACTCCTGCTCCTATCTTCTATGTTTCTATGCAGCACTCCCTCAGTATTACATTGGGAGTGCCAGCCTGGATTTTTGTGCTCAAGTCTCTGGAGTGGGTCGAACTCACGACCTTCTGACTCAGAGGCGAGGGTGCTGCCCACTGATGCCACGGCTGACCAGCTGGAATATTGTGTCCAATTCTGGGCCCCACACTTTAGGAAGGATGTCGAGGCCTTGGAGAGGGTGCGGAGGAGATTGACCAGAATGGTTCCAGGGATGAGGGACTTCAGTTATGTGGAGAGACTGGAGAAGCTGGGATTGTTCTCCTTAGAGCAGAGAAGGTTAAGGGGAGATTCAATAAAGGGTTTTGATCGAGGAGATCGGGAGAAACTGTTTCCAGTGGCAGGAGGGTCGGTAACCAGAGGACACAGATTGAAGATAATCGGCAAAAGAACCAGAGGCGGAGATGAGGAGAAATGTTTTACGCAGCGAGTTGTTGCGATCTGGAACGTGCTGCCTGAAAGGGCGGAGGAAGCAGATTCAATAATAACTTTCACAAGGTAACTTGAAAAGGAAAAATTTGGTTGAGGGGGAAATTTGCAGGGCTCTGGGGGAAGAACAGGGGGCAGTGGGACTAATTGGAGAGCTCTCTCGGAGCCAGCACAGGCACGATGGGCCGAATGGCCTCCTTCTGTGCTGTGAGATTCTGCGACTACGGGGCCGTGTTCTCGCTGAGGGAGCGAGACAGTGAGTAAATCGAGGAATTGCCTCTGTGTTCAGGCCCGAGGAGGCGTAGGCTCAAACAGCCACCCTGGCTCATCGGACGGGCTACTTGAGGCTCTAACACCTTCCATTTGCTCCACAGCCACCGCCTGGGGGGGGGGAGAGAGGGGGTCCAGTTTGGTGGGGGAGGGGGTTCCTGACATGTGTCACAGGGAGTGGGCCTGGGTGGTTCGAGGCCTCAGAGGTGGGGAAATAAAATGGTGGGGCCTTCTCGCAAAGGACATTGGAAACCTGGAACTCTCCTCCACACCCCCCCCCCCCCTTCCCAAAACACTGTGGATGCTGAGGGTCAATTGGAACTTTCCAGACTGAGATGGACAGTGTTCTGTTGGGTAAGGGAATCAAGGCAAGCAACTTGTGTTGAGATACAGATCAGCCATGATCTGATTGAATGGCGGAATGGGCTCGAGGGGCCGAATGGTGGCCTCCTGTTGCTATGGGGCATTGGTTGCTTCACCCGCCTCATCGCGAGCGGCTTGGTGCAGCGTGGCTGTCTTTGGCGCTCGTTGCCGTGACGCTGAATAGCGTGCGTGAGTATAGCTCGGTGACCAGCAGCAGGCGGTTAAGAAGGCAAATGGTATGTTGGCCTTCGTAGCAAGAGGGTTCGAGTACAGGAACAAGGATGTCTTGCTGCAGTTGTACAGGGCCTTGGTGAGACCACACCTTGAGTATTGTGTGCAGTTTTGGTCGCCTTATCTCAGGAAGGATGTTCTTGCCACGGAGGGAGTTCAGCGAAGATTCACCAGACTGATACCTGGGATGGCAGGAATGACGTATGAGGAGAGATTGGGTCGATTGGGCTTATACTCGCTGGAGTTTAGAAGAATGAGAGGGGATCTCATTGAAATTTATAAAATTTTAACAGGACTAGACAGACTAGATGCAGGAAGGATGTTCCCGATGGCAGGGGAGTCCAGAACCAGGGGTCACAGTCTAAGGATAAGAGGTAAGCCATTTAGGACAGAGATGAGGAGGAATTTCTTCACCCAGAGAGTGGTGAACCTGTGGAATTCTCTACCACAGAAGGCAGTTGAGGCCAATTCATTAAATATATTCAAGAAGGAGTTGGATATATTTTTTAAGGCTAAAGGGATCAAGGGATATGGGGAGAAAGCAGGGACAGGGTACTGAATTTGGATGATCAGCCATGATCTCATTGAATGGCGGAGCAGGCTCGAGGGGCCGAATGGCCTACTCCTGCTCCTATCTTCTATGTTTCTATGACCAGATCAGGGCATCTGGTCCACACAGCAGGGGCTCAAACCCTCTCCGCCCCGCACCACCCCCCCCCCCCCCCCACACAATATCGGGGCCATCGATTGACCACCAGAACCCCCCAGGGACGGGCCACTCGTCCCGGAGCTCCTGCTGCAGGTAAACTGAAGGGACCCCCAGCACCACCCCCCCCCCCCCACCCTCGTGAGACCTGACCCTTTCCGCTACAATAACCTCCCCATGACCCGTTCTCCTGCCCCTCCCCCACGACGCCCCCCCGCCAGACCTCCTGCCCTTCCCCACCCACTGTAAACGTTCCTTTACACAAACACCCGCCGAGCTGTTTAAACTTTCTTTGCTTTTCCCCAATAAAAGCTCCGTCGCTTGCCATTTTTCCTCTCTCTCTCTCTCCACCTCTCCATTAAACTTAGAAAAATCTTCACCTCCTTTCACTCAATGAGACCAAAGCTTAGATTCTGTCCCCTTTGACGCCCTCGCTGTCCCCTTTGACACTCTCGCTGTCCCCTTTAACGCTCTCGCTGTGGGAGTTTTGTTTTATCCACTCCTGCAATGTGTCAGTCAGTTTGACCTGAACAAGGCCCAGCTCTCTGCCAACTCCACCTGTGCTTTACAGAATGAGCTGCTCCAACCCCTGCTCTGTCACACAATCACCCTCTCTACCCCCTCTCTCCCGCCCCCCTCTCTCCCGCCCCCCTCTCTCCCGCCCTCCCGCTCTCCCACTCTTTCTCGCTCTCTCTCACTCTGTCTGTCTGTCTCTCCCTCACTCTTTCCCTCTCCCTGTTTGTGTCTCTCTCGCTAATTAAGCTTGTTTTGGCTCTGTATTAAGAAAAGCTGATTAATCCTTTACTCAGTCTGGGGCCAAGCTGCTGATCAGCCAATCAGTGGGCAGAGAGTGGCCCCTGGCCACAGTTCCTGTGAGCTGCTGGTGGGGGGGTGGGGCGGGCGGGAGGGAGGTCGGTCGAGGTTTGAGCAGCGAGGCAGCACCAGGAGCCCGAGCCAGCTCGTGGATCCACTCCCAACTGGGGAGGTGTGATCCTGCAGAGGAGGAGCCTGCCCGGCAGGGAGTGCCTTGGCTTTCATTCTTGAAACACCTGTTTGTTTTCCTTGTGCCCAACCCTCCCCCTTTGCTCCGTCGAAGCAGCCTGGGAGGTGACAGACTGCTCGATACCGGGTTTCGCTCTCTCTGCCCTCTTTACTGCCCCTGTTTGAGCACTGTGCTGGGCTGGGCTGAGGAGTGGGCAGCACAGGGCTGGCACGGTTCATGGGGAGGGGGTGACTATGAAAGGTAACGTGCTGCTGGCCCAGCTCGCCCCGTACCGCGCTGACAGGATGCAGGACTGGGACTGCCCGGATTATCGGCTGAATCCTCGGGAAGGGGAGTCTGGATCTCTGACCAGGAACAGTCTGTACCGAAGGACGGCTCCCAGCCGCTTCCGGCACTCCGAGCTGGTGCTGAAGAGGCAGCAGATTAGAGGTGAGGCGGCCCAGAGATTGCGCTCTCTCTCTCTCTCTCTCTCTCTCTCAGTTCAGTTCAGTTCAAATGCTTTATTGGCATGAAAGTTTACAGAGAACCATATTGCCAAAGCTTACATAGCAAAAAGGTACAGTTTTCCAACATTCTGTAGGTGTCAATCGATTTGACATTTGTTGGGTATATACAATATTACTTTTAAACAATATTAATTTTAAACAGTCTTTCTACTTCATTTGGTACGTTCAATATTAATTTTAAACAGTCTTACTTTTAAACAGTCCTCAGGTTGTGACATGTTGTTACATATCACAACTCTCTCTCTCTCTCTCACACAAACACTCTCTCTGTCTCTCTGTTGCTCTCTGTCTCACACACTCTCTCTCTCTCTCTCACACTCGCACTCTCTGTCTCTCTCTCACGCACTCTCTCTCGTGCACGCTCGCTCTCGCACTCCCACTCTCTCTCTCTCTGTCTTTCTCTCTCTCTCTCTTTCTCTCTCACTCTCTGCCTCTCTCTCTCACTCTCACTCACTCACTCTCTGTCTCTCTCTCTCTGTCTTTCTCTCTCTCTGTCTTTCTCTCTCTCTCACTCTCTGTCTCTCTCAAATTCAAATTCAAATCGCTTTATTGGCATGATAAGGTACATCTTATGTTGCCAAAGCATCATAATACATTTATGGTTGAACACATAAACGCAGTTCTATTCATACAGTGTATAAACAGGTATATCCCTGAGTGTATAAATATACAATCGCATTATTTATATATACTCTTTTCTTAGTTTACTGGTTGTCCCTCTGTTCATGGCAAGCTGTAACATAGTGTGCCGCCAGTGTTACACAGCTTCTCTCCTCCCCCAGTAGGTATGGGAGTTTTTGGTTGTCATTCAGATTTTTGAATTCAGGGCATATTTGTGAGAATTTTTGGTAGAAATTCTCCCTGATGCCCTGATATTTTCCACAGGCTGTGAGGAAGTGCATCTCTGTCTCCACTACTCCCTGACTGCAGTGAGAGCATATCCTGTCTTCTCTTGGCAGCCTGGTCTGCCTGTGTCTGCCTTTTTCGATCGCTAGGCTATGTTCGCTAAGTCTGTACCTTGTCAAGGTTCTTCTCAGTTTGTTATCCTTTACCATGGTCAGGTAATCAGCTATGCTGTATTGTCTGTTTAGGGCCAAGTAGCAATTGAGTTTGCTTTGGGTTTTTGTTGTTTCTGCCCAATATGTCAGATATTTTTCCTTTTGCTCAGCGACGATTGTGTTGGGTCGAATTCTTTGTGTTACCCTGTCACTGTCCTGGGGCTGGTTATTGTTAGCATTGTTAGTAGTTACTTCACTGAGTCCCAGGACTAGTTGACTGAGGGTATTCTTCTTTATGGTCAGCTCTTGGCATTTCAGGGCGTCGTAGTGATAGCATTGGGGGTTGCTCATTTGTAGGTGATTCCAAAATTTGGTGGCTCTTTTTTGGATAGTGATTATTAATGGATATTGGCCTAGTTCCGCCCTGCATGCATTGTTTACTGTTTTCCTTTGAGTCCGGAGGATACTTTTACAGAATTCTGCATGTAGGATCTCAATTGGGTGTTTGTCCCATTTTGCAAATTCTTGTTGTGTTAGCGGTCCCCATACCTCACTGCCATAGAGTGCAATTGGTTCAATTACTGATTTGAAAATTTTGAGCCAAATGCTAATTGGGATTTCTATTTGGATTGATTTTTTGATGGCATAGCAAGCCCTTCTTGCTTTCTCTTTCAGTTCATTCACAGCCAGTTTGAAGTTTCCCGTAGAACTGATTTTTAAGCCCAAGTATGTGTAGTTAGTGGTTTGTTCAATTTTGGTTGTTCCTAGTGTGAAATTTATTTTGGGTCCCTGATGTTTGGATCTTTGCTGGAACACAAGGACTTTGGTTTTTTGGGGATTTATTGTCAGGGCCCAAGTCTGGCAGTACGACTCCAGCAGGTCCAGGTTCTGCTGTAGACCCTCCTTAGTTGGTGACAGCAGAACCAGGTCGTCTGCATAGAGGAGGAATTTAACCTTGGATTCATATAGGGTGAGGCCGGGTGCTGTGGATTGTTCAAGTAGTTTTGCCAATTCATTTATGTAAATATTAAAGAGTGTCGGTGAGATTGGCGAGCCCTGCGTCACCCCCCGCCTCTCTGGGAAGTATTTTGTTTGTTTGTCTCCAATCTTAACTGCACATTTGTTGTTTGTATACATTGATTTAATTACATCATATGTTTTTCCTCCTACCCCGCTTTCGATAAGTTTCAGGAATAAACCGTCATGCCAGATGGAGTCGAAAGCCTTCTGGAAACCTATAAAGCATGCGTAGATTTTGCTTTTGTTATGGTGAACGTGTTTGTCAATTAGGGTCTGTAGGGTGAAGATATGATCTGATGTTCTATAGTTTGGCTCACACTCACTCACTCACTCTCTCTCTGTCTCTCTCTCTCTCTCTCTGTCAATTCAATTCAATTCAATTCAAATGCTTTATTGGCATGAAAGATTACAGGGAACCATGTTGCCAAAGCTTACATAACAAAAAGTACAGGTTTCCAACATTCTGTAGGTGTCAAACATTTTTGACCCTCGTTGGGTACAGACAGTATTAATTTTAAACAGTCGTTGACCCTCGTTGGGTGCATTCAGTATTAATTTAAAACAGTCGTTGGGTACATTCGGTATTGATTTAAACATTTTTAGCGTATATATGCTATGGGTCTTTCTCTGTCTTTCTCTCTCTCTGTCTCTCACTCTGTCTCCTCTCTCTCTGTCTTTCTCTCTCTCTCACTCTGTCTCTCACTCTGTCTCTCTCTCTCTCACTCACTCTCTGTCTCTCTCGCTCTGTCTGTCTCACTGTTGTTATTGCTGATTATTTGTGGTGCAGCCCCATACTCCTGCTCTGATTACTCCAAGATTCTTAATCCTCTGTGTTGCCAGTTAAAGATTTTACCGTCTTGATTTTAACATCCCCCACTCTCCGTAAACTTGCGCTCATCCGAAACTCTGCAGCCCGTGTCCTAAACTCGCACAAAGTCCCGTTCACCCTTCACCCCCTGTGCTCGCTGACCTACATTGGCTCCCGGTCCGGCAACACCTCAATTTCAAAATCCTCATGTTTGTTTTCAAATCTCTCCATGGCCTCGCCCCTCCCTATCTCTGTAACCTCCTCCAGCCCCACAACCCCCCTCGAGATCTCTGCGCTCCTCCAATTCTGGCCTCTCACGCATCCCTGATTTTAATCACTCCATCATTCATGGCCGTGCCTTCAGCTACCTGGGCCCAAAGCTCCGGAATTCCCTCCCTAAACCTCTCCACCTTTTCACCTCTCTCCTCCTTTAAGACGCTCCCTAAAACCTACCTCTTTCTTCGACCAAGCTCTTAGTCACCTGTCCTAATATCTCCTGATGTGGCTCGGTGTCAAATTTTGTTTGATAATCGCTCCTGTGAAGCACTGTGGGAGGTTTTACTGCGTTAATGACGCTGTATAAATACAAGTTGTTGTAATGTAAGAAACGCGTCAGTCAGTTTGCACACAGCAAGATCCCACAAACAGCAATGTGATAAAGACCAGATAATCTGTCGTTGAGGAATAAATATACACACAGAGCAAGATGGAGGGGGACGAGAGAGATCTTTTACGACCACCTGAGGGGCCTCGGTTTAACGTCTTACCCGAAAGACGGCACCTCCGACAGTGCGGCACTCCCTCAGTACTGCCCCTCGGACAGTGCGGCGCTCCCTCAGTACTGCCCCTCGGACAGTGCGGCGCTCCCTCAGTACTGCCCCTCCGACAGTGCGGCGCTCCCTCAGTACTGCCCCTCGGACAGTGCGGCGCTCCCTCAGTACTGCCCCTCGGACAGTGCGGCGCTCCCTCAGTACTGCCCCTCCGACAGTGCGGCGCTCCCTCAGTACTGCCCCTCCGACAGTGCGGCGCTTCCTCAGTACTGCCCTGGGGGTGTCAGCCTGGATTATGTCTCTGGAGTGGGAACTTGAGTCCATAACCTTCTGACTCACAGGTGAGAGTGCGGCCCACTGAGCCCCGACTGACACCTTTATCGCTTGAAGTCTCGGCCTGACGGACGCTGTGAGCCTGCCCTCCACGTTTAGCAGCGAAGAGGTGCATCTCTCGGGGGTCTTGTGAAGACTGCCGCCTCTCCCATTCCCAGGGCTGTGGACTTGCAGTTGCCAACCCTCCAGGGTTTCCCTGGTGTCTCCAGGAATTGAAGATTAATCTCCTGGACACTGCAGAGAAAATAATCGGAGCACTTAAAAAAGATATAATGTGTTGTATTTTCTTTGAACGTTGTTGTTGATTAGTTACGAGAGTATTGGAGCTGGGGGGAATGGCTGTGACTACTGGGGTACTGCAAGGATCGGTCCTTGGACCCCAGCTATTCACACTATATTAATGATCTGGATGAGGGAACTAGATGTAATATCTCCAAATTTGCAGACGACACAAAGCTGGGTGGGCGTGTGTGCTGTGAGGAGGATGCCGAGAAACTTCAGGATGATTTGGACAGATTGGGCAAAAGTATGGCAGATGCAATATAACGTGGATAAATGGTGAGGTTATCCACTTTGGTGGCAAAAACAGGAAGGCAGATTATTATCTGAACGGCAATAGGTTGGGAGAAGGGGAAGTGCAACGAGACCTGGGTGTCCTTGTGCACCAGTTGCTGAAGGTAAGCATGCAGGTGCAGCAGGCAGGCCTTCGTAGCGAGAGGGTTTGAGTACAGGAACAAGGATGTCTTGCTGCAGTTATACAGGGCCTTGGTGAGACCACACCTTGAGTATTGTGTGCAGTTTTGGTCGCCTTATCTGAGGAAGGATGTTCTTGCCATGGAAGGAGTTCAGCGAAGATTCACCAGGCTGATACCTGGGATGGCAGGAATGACGTATGAGGAGAGATTGTGTCGATTGGGCTTATACTCGCTGGAGTTTAGAAGAATGAGTGGGGATCTCATTGAAACTTATAAAATTCTGACAGGACTGGACAGACTAGATGCAGGAAGGATGTTCCCGATGGTCAGGGAGTCCAGAACCAGGGGTCACAGTCTAAGGATAAGGGGTAAGCCATTTAGGACAGAGATGAGGAGGAATTTCTTCATCCAGAGAGTGTTGAACCTGTGGAATTCTCTACCACAGAAGGCAGTAGAGGCCAATACATTAAATATATTCAAGAAGGAGTTGGATATATTTCTTAAGGCTAAAGGGATCAAGGGATATGGGGAGAAGGCAGGGACAGGGTACTGAATTTGGATGATCAGCCATGATCTCATTGAATGGCGGAGCAGGCTCGAGGGGCCGAATGGCCTACTCCTGCTCCTATCTTCTATGTTTCTATGTTCGACTGGGTGAGGCAGTTGGAGGCGAGCGCTTGCTGAAACCTCCACTCGGAGGACGCTGCCTGAAAGGGCGGAGGAAGCAGATTCAATCGTAACTTTCAAAAGAGGAATTGGATAAATGCTTGAAGGGGGAAACATTACAGGGCCGTGGGGAAAGAGCGGGGGGACAGTGGGACTAATTGGATCGCTCTTTCATAAGAGCCGGCACAGGCTCGATGGGCCGAATGGCCTCCTCCTGTGCTGTACGGTTCTAACCCGAGTTGTCGACCCCAGGGTGTGACAGGTGTATTCGGAAGGGGCCTGGAGTAACAGATAAGGCACCTTGTGTGATTCAGCGGTGTTTAACTTCCAGGGTCAGGAATGCTGTGCTCCAGCCTCACTGTCGCTGAGGAACCACCTTTATGAAATCTGAACCCCAGGCTCTTCAAGCCTCATTCCTGCAGTCTGTATTCATCAGGTGTAATTCAGTCTTCAATACCCAACCACCCACCCCTCCCCGCAAAGCAGGAAATGAATGTCTCGCTTTGGTTTTTTTTAACGTACCTTTGTCACTTTGTAGTGTCGGATAGGCTATATTTTATTTACAGGAGCCCTCAACAGCAGCCCTCTGACTCCCCACATCACTGTAACACCAACCGAGGTGAGTTCTATCTCCCAGCAGAGTTTCCTGGCCTTGTCCATCTCCCCCCCCCCCCCCCCTCCTCCCCCCCCACTCCCATCTCTCCACCATTGGCGGCCGTGCCTTCAGCTGCCTGGGCCCTAAGCTCTGGAATTCCCTCCCTAAACCTCTCCGCCTCCCTCTCCTCCTTTAAGACGCTCCTTAAGAACATAAGAATTAGGAGCAGGAGTCGGCCTTACAGCCCCTCGAGCCTGCTCCGCCATTCAATAAGATTATGGCTGATCTTCGACCTCAACTCCACTTTCCCGCCCGATCCCCATATCCCTCGATTCCCCTAGAGTCCAAAAATCTATCGATCTCAGCCTTGAATATACTCAATGATTCAACATCCACAGCCCTCTGGGGCAGAGAATTCCAAAGATTCACCACCCTCTGAGTGAAGAAATTCCTCCTCATCTCGGTCCTAAAAGGCCGACCCCTTATCCTGAGACTGTGACCCCTAGTTCTAGACTCTTATAACCTAACTCTTTGACCAAGCTTTTGGTCATCTGTCCTAATATCTCCTTTTGTTTGATAATCGCTCCTGTGAAACACTGTGGGATGTTTTACTATGTTATAGGTGCTCTAAGTGCACGGTGGCATAGTGGTTAGCACTGTTGCCTCACAGCGCCAGTGACCCGGGTTCAAATCCGGTCTCGGGTGACTGTCTGTGTGGAGTTTGCACATTCTCCCCGTGTTTGTGTGGGTTTCCTCCGGGTGCTCCGGTTTCCTCCCACAGCCCAAAGATGTGCGGGTTAGGTTGATTGGCCATGATAAAAAAATTGACCCTTAGTGGGATTAAATACGCGGGGTTACGGGGATAGGGCTTGGGTGGGGTGGCTGTCGGTGTAGGGACCAGGTGCTAGGGTTTGGATGATCAGCCATGATCTCGATGAATGGCGGAGCAGGCTCGAAGGGCCGAATGGCCTACTCCTGCTCCTATCTTCTATGTTTCTATGTTGTTGGGGGTCATGATTGACCAGAAACTGTACTCAACCAGACACACAAATACTGTGGCTACGAGAGCAGGTCAGAGGCTGGGTATTCTGCGGCGAGTGTCTCGCCTCCTGACTCCCCAAAGCCTTTCCACCATCTACAAGAAAAGAAAGACTTGCATTTCTATAGCATCTTTCACCACCTCAGGACGTCCCAAAGCGCTTCGCAGCCAATGAAGTACTTTTTGAAGTGTAGTCACTGTTGTAATGTAGGAAACACAGCAGCCAATTTGCGTACAGCAAGATCCCACAAACAGCAATGTGATAATGAACAGATAATCTGTTTTAGTGATGTTAGTTGAGGGATAAATATTGGCCCCTGGACACTGGGGAGAACTCCCCTGCTTATCTTCAAAATATGCCATGGGATCTTTCACATCCACCTGAGAGAGCAGACGGAGCCTCGGTTTAATGTCTCATCCAAAAGACGGCACCTCCGACAGTGCAGCACTCCCTCAGTACCGCACTGGGAGTGTCAGCCTAGATTTTGTGCTCAAGTCTCTGGAGTGGGACTCGGAGGCGAGAGCGCTACCCACTGAGCTACAGCTGACAAGTCAGGCGTGTGATGGAATACTCTCCACTTGTCTGGATGAGTGCAGCTCCAACAATACTCGAAGTTTGACACCATCCAGGACAAAGCAGCCCTCTTGATTGGCACCCCATCCACCACCTTAAACATTCACTCCCTCCACCACCGGCGCACCGTGGCTGCAGTGTGTACCATCTACAAGATGCACTACAGCTACTCGCCAAGGCTTCTTCAACAGCATCTCCCAAACCCGCGACCTCTTCCACCTAGAAGGACAAGGGCAGCAGGTGTGTGTGAACAGTATCACAACAACAACTTGCATTTATATAGCGCCTTTAATGTAGTAAAACCTCCAAAGGTGTTTCACAGGAACGATTATCAGACAAAATTTGACACCGAGCCACGTAAGCAGATATTAGGACAGGTGACCAAAAGCTGGGTCAAGGAGGTAGGTTTTAAGGAGCGTCTTAAAGGAGGAGAGAGAGGTGGAGAGGTTTAGGGAGGGAATTCCAGAGCTCGGGGCCCAGGCAGCTGAAGGCTCGGCCGCCAATGGTGGAGCGATGGAAATCGGGGGATGAGCAAGAGGCCAGAATTGGAGGAGCGCGGAGATCTCCGAGGGTGGTGGGGCTGGAGGAGGTTACAGAGATAGGGGGATGGGTGAACCTCCAAGTCACACACCATCCTGACTTGGAAATATATCGGCCGTTCCTTCATCGTCGCTGGGTCAAAATCCTGGAGCTCCCTCCCTAACGCCTCTATCCACCTTCACCTCATGGACTGAAGCGGTTCAAGAAGGCCCACCACCCCCTCAAGGGGCAACTAGAGATGGGCAATAAATGCCGGCCTTGCCAGCGACGCCCACATCCCGAGAATACACCTTTTTTTTAAAACATGACCAGCGGCCGGAGACTGATCTCCGAGCACAGATGGGAAAGTTCCTCGTGAGAAACTCACGGCCCTTCCATTTGGCGTAAACATAGCGTGCAAGTGTCCTGGACTAACCAATGTTGACAGGGAATCAAATCCCCTCCCCCACCCCCAGTAACCAAGCAACGCAGGGCGTGCCGCCTGACTGGCGCTGTTATCAGTGTCGGTGCTGCTGGTCTTATCACAGCAGCTGGGCACCGCAGGTAGACTGACACTCTGCACTGGCTCTGGAGCCCAGCCAGTTTACAGGAGGGCGAAGGTGCTTCCCCAGGGTGGGGGAGCTTAGTTGGCTGGTGTCTGTGTGTGTGTGTGTGGGGTACTGGCCCGCACGGGAAGTTCCCCGTTGATGCAACAGGTGGTGAAAGGCGCTGCATCAACGCTTTCTTGTTCGGTTTACATTCACGTAGTGAGGCTCCGGGGACTGCTGGCCTCGGAAAAGGAAAAAAGAGAGAAAGACTCTCATTTCTCCAGCGCCTTTCACAACCTCGGGACGTCCCAAAGTGCCTTACAGCCAATTAAATACTTTTTGAAGTGGAGTTACTGTTAATAGAAACATAGAAGATAGGAGCAGGAGTAGGCCATTCGGCCCCTCGAGCCTGCTCCGCCATTTAATGAGGTCATGGCTGATCATCCAAATTCAGTACCCTGTCCCTGCCTTCTCCCCATATCCTTTGATCCCTTTAGCCTTAAGAAATATATCCAACTCCTTCTTGATTATATTTAATGAATTGGCCTCTACTGCCTTCTGTGGTAGAGAATTCCACAGGTTCACCACTCTCTGGGCGAAGAAATTCCTCCTCATCTCTGTCCTAAATGGCTTACCCCTTATCTTTAGACTGTGACCCCTGGTTCTGGACTCCCCCGCCATCGGGAACATCCTTCCAGCATCTAGTCTGTCCAGTCCTGTTAGAATTTTATAAGTTTCAATGAGATCCCCTCTCATTCTTCTAAACTCCAGTGAGTATAAGCCCAATCGACCCAATCTCTCCTCATACGTCATTCCTGCCATCCCAGGTATCAGTCTGGTGAACCTTCGCTGAACTCCCTCCATGGCAAGAACATCCTTCCTCAGATAAGGCGACCAAAACTGCGCACAATACTCAAGGTGTGGTCTCACCAAGGCCCTGTACAACTGCAGCAAGACTTAATTGCTCCTGTACTCCTGTTGTAATGTAGGAAACGCGGCAGCCAATTTGCACACAGCAAGCTCCCACAAACAGCAATGTGATAATGAACAGATCATCTGTTTTAGTGATTTGGTTGAGGGATAAATATTGGCCCCAGGACACCGGGGAGAACTCCCCTGCTCTTCTTCGAAATAGCGCCTTGGGATCTTTTACATCCACCTGAGAGGGCAGACGGGGCCTCGGTTTAACGTCTCATCCGAAAAACGACACCTCTGACTGTGCAGCCCTCCCTCAGTGTGCCTGGATTTTGTGCTCAAGCCTCTGGAGTGGGACTTGAACCCACGACCTTCTGACTCAGAGGCGAGGGTGCTGCCCACTGAGCCACTGGTTGACACCAAAGGGACGAGCATTTCTTAAGGACACGAGTGACACGAGCACAAACTTGCCTCCCTGTTGCCAGCGTAGTGGAAATGGTACTGGGCTAATAATCCAGCGATCGTGAATTCAAATCTCACCAGGGCAGTTTGAGAATTTGCATTTAGTTTAAAAACATCTGGAAATAAAAAGTACGATTACTGAGACCGAGATGAGGTCTCGGTAAAAGTGACTGAAGCTGTTGGATTCGTAAAAACCCAACTCCTTCACGAATGTGCTTTAGGGAATGAAACCTTCCTGGTCTGGCCTATATGTGACTCCAGTCCCACCAAGGATATATTGGCCTTGGAAGAGGTGCAGCGCAGAATAATACCGGGGCTTAAAGGGTTCGGTTCCATTCACAACTCCTCAGATAATGAAGCAGTCCATGCCCGCATGCAACATTCAGGCTTGGGCTGATAAGTGGCAGGTAACATTCGCGCCACACAAGTGCCAGGCAATGACTGTCTCCAACAAGCGAGAGTCTAACCACCGCCCCTTGACATTCAACAGCATTACCATCGTCGAATCCCCCACCATCAACATCCTGGGGGTCACCATTAACCGCAAACTTAACTGGACCAGCCACATAAATGCTGTGGCTACAAGAGCAGGTCAGAGGCTGGGTATTCTGTGGCGAGTGTCTCACCTCCTGACTCCCCAAAGCCTTTCCACCATCTACAAGGCACAAGTCAGGAGTGTGATGGAGTACTCTCCACTTGCCTGGATGAGTGCAGCTCCAACAACACTACCACCTAGAAGGACAAGGGCAGCAGGTGCGTGTGAACACCACCACCTCCAAGTTCTCCTCCAAGTCACACACCATCCTGACTTGGAAATATATCGCCAATCCTTCATCGTCGCTGAGTCAAAATCCTGGAACTCCCTCCCTAACAGCACTGTGGGAGCACCTTCACCACACGGACTGCAGCGGTTCAAGAAGGCGGCTCACCACCACCTTCTCGAGGGCAATTAGGGATGGGTAATCAATGCTGGCCTTGCCAGCGACGCCCACATTCCAGGAATGAATTTTTTTTTAAAGTTATGAGAACAGGTTGCATAAACTTGGCCTGTATTCCCTTGGGTTTAGAAGATTGATCTAATTGAGGTGTGTAAGATGATTAAAGGATTCGATAGGATAGGTAGAGAGAAACTATTTCCTCTGGTGGGGGGAGTCCAGAACAAGGGGGCAGAACCTTAAAATTAGAGCCAGGCCGTTCAGGGGTGATGTCAGGAAGCACTTCTTCACACAAAGGGTGGTGGAAATCTGGAACTCTCCCCCCCAAAAAGCTGCTGAGGCTGGGGGTCAATTGAAAATTTCAAAACTGAGATTGATAGATTTTTGTTGGGTATGGGTATTAAAGGATATGGAACCAAGGTGAGTAAATGGAGCTAAGATACAGATCAGCCATGATGTAATTGAACAGGCTCGAGGGGCTGAATGGCCGCCTCCTGTTCCTACATTATTCTTTTCACACAGGAACCGGCCTGCTGAGTCTACCAGCATTTTCTGTTTTTGTTTCAGATTTCCCACATCTGCCAATTATTTGTTTCCCCCCTCTCTTTCCCCCCCCCCACTCTCTCTCTCTTTCCCCCCCCCACTCTCTCTCTTCCCCACTCTCTCTCTTCCCCGCTCTCTCTCTTCCCCGCTCTCTCTCTTCCCCGCTCTCTCTCTTCCCCGCTCTCTCTCTTCCCCGCTCTCTCTCTTCCCCGCTCTCTCTCTTCCCCGCTCTCTCTCTTCCCCGCTCTCTCTCTTCCCCGCTCTCTCTCTTCCCCGCTCTCTCTCTTCCCCGCTCTCTCTCTTCCCCGCTCTCTCTCTTCCCCGCTCTCTCTCTTCCCCGCTCTCTCTCTTCCCCGCTCTCTCTCTTCCCCGCTCTCTCTCTCCCCGCTCTCTCTCTTCCCCGCTCTCTCTCTTCCCCGCTCTCTCTCTTCCCCGCTCTCTCTCTTCCCCGCTCTCTCTCTTCCCCGCTCTCTCTCTCTCTCTTCCCCGCTCTCTCTCTCTCTCTCTTCCCCGCTCTCTCTCTCTCTCTTCCCCGCTCTCTCTCTCTCTCTTCCCCGCTCTCTCTCTCTCTCTTCCCCGCTCTCTCTCTCTCTCTTCCCCGCTCTCTCTCTCTCTCTTCCCCGCTCTCTCTCTCTCTCTTCCCCGCTCTCTCTCTCTCTCTTCCCCGCTCTCTCTCTCTCTCTCTTCCCCGCTCTCTCTCTCTCTTCCCCGCTCTCTCTCTCTCTCTTCCCCGCTCTCTCTCTCTCTCTTCCCCGCTCTCTCTCTCTCTCTTCCCCGCTCTCTCTCTCTCTCTCTTCCCCGCTCTCTCTCTCTCTTCCCCGCTCTCTCTCTCTCTCTTCCCCGCTCTCTCTCTCTCTCTCTTCCCCGCTCTCTCTCTCTCTCTCTCTCTTCCCCGCTCTCTCTCTCTCTCTCTTCCCCGCTCTCTCTCTCTCTCTCTTCCCCGCTCTCTCTCTCTCTCTCTTCCCCACTCTCTCTCTCTCTTCCCCACTCTCTCTCTCTCTTCCCCACTCTCTCTCTCTCTTCCCCACTCTCTCTCTCTCTTCCCCACTCTCTCTCTTCCCCACTCTCTCTCTTCCCCACTCTCTCTCTTCCCCACTCTCTCTCTTCCCCACTCTCTCTCTTCCCCACTCTCTCTCTTCCCCACTCTCTCTCTCTTCCCCGCTCTCTCTCTCTCTCTTCCCCGCTCTCTCTCTCTCTCTCTCTTCCCCACTCTCTCTCTCTCTTCCCCACTCTCTCTCTTCCCCGCTCTCTCTCTCTCTTCCCCACTCTCTCTCTCTTCCCCACCCTCTCTCTCTCTTCCCCACTCTCTCTCTCTCTTCCCCACTCTCTCTCTCTCTCTCTTCCCCACTCTCTCTCTCTCTTCCCCACTCTCTCTCTCTCTCTTCTCCACTCTCTCTCTCTCTCTCCCCGCCTCTCTCTCTCTCCCCCGCCTCTCTCTCTCCCCCGCCTCTCTCTCTCCCCCGCCTCTCTCTCTCCCCCGCCTCTCTCTCTCCCCCGCCTCTCTCTCTCCCCCGCCTCTCTCTCTCCCCCGCCTCTCTCTCTCCCCCGCCTCTCTCTCTCCCCCGCCTCTCTCTCTCTTCCCCGCCTCTCTCTCTCTTTTCCCCACTCTCTCTCTCTCTCTCTCTTCCCCACTCTCTCTCTCTCTCTTCCCCGCCTCTCTCTCTCCCCCGCCTCTCTCTCTCCCCCGCCTCTCTCTCTCTTCCCCGCCTCTCTCTCTCTTCCCCGCCTCTCTCTCTCTTCCCCGCCTCTCTCTCTCTTCCCCGCCTCTCTCTCTCTTCCCCGCTCTCTCTCTTCCCCGCTCTCTCTCTCTCTCTTCCCCGCCTCTCTCTCTCTCTCTCTCTCTCTTCCCCGCCTCTCTCTCTCTCTCTCTCTTCCCCGCCTCTCTCTCTCTCTCTCTTCCCCGCCTCTCTCTCTCTCTCTTCCCCGCCTCTCTCTCTCTCTCTTCCCCGCCTCCCCCCCCCACCCCTCTCTCCCTCCCTGTCTGTACTGGGTGTTTTTCACTGTTAAAGAGAAGCATTGTGTTCCCACTGCCGCTATCCCCTGTAATCCCAGTGACACCTGGAGCTGTCCCTTTTAATTAAAGCGGTATCACCCCAATTGAAAGGGCGTTTCCGGGCGCGTTGATTTTATTTTTTAGAGAAGGGGTGATTCGGATGATTCATTGGGGTTCAAATGACAGGAGGCTGAGAAAACGTAAAGGCAGACGGGTTGGTTCCTGTGTTCAATGATTGAGAGACCCATCAAACCTCCAGTGAGAGGAGACTCCCAGTCCGGCAACACCTCCATTTTAAAATTCTCAGCCTCGCATACAAATCCCTCCATGGCCTCGCCCCTCCCTATCTCTGTAACCTCCTCCAGCCCTACAACCCTCTGAGATCTCTGCGCTCCTCCAATTCTGGCCTCTTGTGCAATTCTGATTTTAATCGCTCCACCATTGGCGGCCGTGCCTTCAGCTGCCTGGGCCCTAAGCTCTGGAATTCCCTCCCTAAACCTCTCCGCCTCCCTCTCCTCCTTTAAGACGTTCCTTAAAACCGACCTCTTTGACCAAGCTTTTGGTCACCTGCCCTAATATCTCCTTATGTGGCTCGCTGTCAAATTTTGTCTGATGATCGCTCCTGTGAAGCACCTTGGGATGTTTCACTACGTTAAAGTCGCTATATAAATGCAAGTTGCTGTTGTTGCTGGACCTGCCCACTGGGGAGAGAAGGTCCTCCACAGAGGCCAGCACACTCGTCATCAGCTGTGTGTAGAAGCCTCTCACCACCCTCCCCCAGCACAGTGTCACACTACCCACAACAGATCATGTGACGTGCATGACCGCGGTCAATCAAAGTGAGTGAGGTCCAGGCTCCGTCCCGAATTGGGGAAATATCTCGCGAGGGGTGGGGCCCTGATCTTGAAGACTCGCACCACAGACCCCCCCCCCACCCCTTCTGCTCCCCCAGCACAGCAACACTTGTCCTGTTGCCCACAACAACCCCCACCCCACCCTCCCTCCACAACATGAGGGGCAGAAACTCCAACCAACCTGACCACCAGTGCAACATCTCTCTCCCTGCCCGCTCACCCCCCCCCCCCCCCTGCTTCCCCCAGGCACAACTGACCCCCAGAACCTAACAGACGACCTTCGCCCTCTAACCTGCAGTGTCCCCACTTCCAGAAAGAAAAGAAAGTCTTGCATTTCTAATGAAGGGTCATCGACCTGAAACGTTAACTCTGTTTCTCTCTCCACGGATGCTGCTCTGGCCTGCTGAGTTTTTCCAGCGTTTTCTGTTGTTATCTTGCATTTCTATAGCGCCTCTCACCACCTCAGCACGTCCCAAAGCGTTTCACAGCCAATGATGTACCTTTTGAAGTGTGGTCACTGTTGTAATGTAGGAAACGCGGCAGCCAATTTACGCACAGCAAGATCCCGCAAACAGCAATGTGATAATGACCAGATAATCATTTTTTTTAATGAAGTTGGTTGGAGGATAAATATTAGCCCAGGACACCGGGGAGAACGTTTGCAGTGTAGTCACTGTTTGTTTTATTGTCAGAAGCACTGCAGCAAATTTGTGCACAGCAAGCTCCCTGAAAAAGAACAGGGCTCAATCAATGCAAAAAAAACAGATTAACAGCCCATTCAGCTGAGGTGTGTGTGAGTTGGGATGTTAAAGCTGCGAGATATAATCAACAGGATCTGCAGTCAGTCTGTGGGCCCCTGCCCCAGACTCTCAGTGGCTTGTCAGAGAATCGATTGGAATTCAGCGGATTGAGAAGTTAGGAAACACTTCTTCATGCAAAGGGTGGTCGAAGTGTGGAACTCTCTCCCACAAGAAGCAGCATTTGCTGGGGCTCGATCAATCATTTCACATCACATCTGAGCTCGATATATTTTTGCTAGCCCAGGGTATTAAGGGACATGGAGCCCAGGCGGGTGGATGGAGTTAGGATACAGATCAGCCCATGATCTCATTGAATGGCGGAACAGGCTCGAGGGGCTGAATGGCCTCCTCCTGTTCCTGTGCCCGTCTGTGCTGCAGAGCAGAGCAAGCCGTCCTTTGTTCTCAGTTGCTGTTGAATCTCGCCCTGTCCCTAGATTCCACAGCACCGTGCTGGGGAACTCGCCCGAGGAGCCCTGCTTATGTCACCAGCCTGTGTTAATTATAAACATCGGTAACTAATTGAGCTCAACGTGTGGGAATTAATCCCACCAGGGAACAAAGGGTGAAGGTCTGCTCTGAGGCACAGCACAGCTGGACATAGGAACATCAGAAAGAAAGACTTGCATTTCTATAGCGCCTTTCACCACTTCCGGACGTCCCAAAGCATTTTACAGCCAATGAAGTACTTTTTGAAGTGTAATCACTTTTGTAATGTCGGAAATGCGGCTGCCAATTTGCACACCGCAAGATCCCACAAACAGCACTGTGATAATGACCAGATAATCTGTGTTTTAGCGATGTTGGTTGAGGGATAAATATTGGCCCCAGGACACTGGGGCGAACTCCCCTGCTCTTTTTTGAAATAGTGGCCGTGGAATCTTTTACGTCCACTTGCGAGAGCAGACGGCGGGGCCTCGGTATTAACGTCCCATCTGAAAGACAGCACCTCTGACAGTGCAGCACTCCCTCAGAACTGCACTGGGAGTGTCAGCCTGGATTTTGTGCTCCAGTCTCTGGAGTGGGAATCGAACCCACTGTGATGAAATATTCCATTCATCACTGCCTGTGACTGTGGTCGGTTTCAGTTTCATTTCCCTTCCCCCAGTTCCGTTTCCTCACCATTGTATTGTATATTGGAATGTGTTGTGTGTAGGGCTCCGCCCATACCTGGCCCCTATGTAAGCAAGCTCAGTCTGGCCTCATATCCAGTACTGCAGCCCTCCGGATGGAAGATACCTCTCTCCACTACGTGTTACCTTCTAAGTTAATAAAAGCCTTGTTTTGTTTCGCTAACATCGAGTCTCGGAATTATTGAGGCACATCACCCACGACCTGCTGACTCCCGAGGCGAGTGTGCTGCCCGCTGAGCCCCGGCTAATTAAAGTCACAGCAGTTAAAACGGCTGGGAAATCGTGCGTTTGCTGTTGGCTGCAGTTTTATAACGCGCAAACGAGATGTGTTCCACAGCGTAATCGGATCAGGATGTGTGCTTCCCGCTCCGCCGTTGTGTGGAGCGTTTGCCGTTGACTCTGAGCAGTCAATTCAATTCAAATCGCTTTACTGAGTAGAACCTGTTTGAATGCTCTGTGTTTCTCTGGGAGGGCCTGAGGTGACTGTCTGGAACCTCCGGAGCTCTGTGGAATTTAAGGGGATGGGATGTCAAGTGGATGACAAAATCCGGAATGGAATCTCTTGGCCGTAGGCATTCCCGCCTCCCCCTTCTTGTGAGAGCTGTTCATAGTGACCAATGTTCCCTCTCTTTTTTGGTGCCGCGCGGCTCCTTTAAGGGGCTGTGCGGGCCATTCAAAATACCGCACTTTTTTTTTACATTGAAAAGTCGACTGCGCGAGATCCCTGGAGCATTGCACGGCCGTGCAACTTAAAGGGAACGTCAGTAGTGACCGTCATGTCCCATCCAGGCTGACGCTCCCAGGGCAGTGCTGAGGGAGTGCTGCACTGTTGGAGATGCCGTCTTTCAGATCAGACGTTAATACCGAAGCCCCGTCTGCTCTCTCAGGAGGACGTAAAAGATCCCGCGGCCAATATTTTGAAAAGAGCAGAGGGGGAGGTGTCCCGGGGCCAATATTTATCCCTCAACCAATATCACTAAAACAGATTATCTGCTCATTATCACATTGCTGTTTGTGGGAGCTTGCTGTGCGCAGATTGGCTGCCTGCGTTTCCTACATTACAACAGTGACTACACTTCAAAAAGTACTTCATTGGCTGTAAAGCATTTTGAGATGTCCTGAGGTGGTGAAAGGCGCTACAGAAATGCAAGTTCTTTTCACAGTCTGCACAGCCAACTCAACAACATCTTGCATTTATATAGCACCTTTATCGTCGGAAAACGCCCCCAAGGCGCTTCACGGGAGCGTTATTAAAGGAGGACAGGTTTAGGGAGGCAGAGATTTGGCAGATGGAATACAATACTGGAAAGTGTGAGGTTATGCACTTTGGCAGGAAAAATCAAAGAGCAAGTTATTGGCCCTGAAATTAGGATCGGGAGCTTGCCGCGCGTGCAAGCCCCCGATCTGCACTCACCCTGCGCGCCGACATCTGAAGCCCGGGCCTGCTTGCATTTCCTGTCACTGGCCCGGTTTCAGATGTCGGCGCGATGTGCTTACCTGATCCAGCGGCGTAGTTAGTGCGATGTACCGGCTGGGATCAGGTGAACACTGTGCAGCCAATCAGGGGAGGGGAAACTCATTCATGAGTTTGACAGTAAGAGCTGTCAAACTCATGAAAAGTATGGGCTGCCAAAACACTACTTTAACTTTAAATAAAATTTTTAAAAACATCCCACTGATTATAATAACTATAAATAAGTTTTTAAAAATGTTTTAAACAATTAATCAATTTTTTGAAAAAAATAAATAAAAAAAAATAGGGTCTAAAACTAAACTTACCATCCTGTAAATTCTTTAAAAATAACAAACCTGTGGGGAAAAAAAATTTCTACATTGTACTAAAAGCCCACTTACCTGAAAAACTAAATACTTACGTCTTGTTTTTCCACGCGTAAAGACCGGCGGCCTTTACACGCGCGCAACTCTGGGGGGGGGAAAAAAAGGAATTTTACTGCGCACGCGCTGCCTGTGCAGTCGCGCGCGTTCTGCCTCTTAACCCCTTGGGTCAGAGGACAGGAAATGCTGGTTTTCAGCGCATGCGCTGTGCATGCTGAAAACCGGCAATTCCTCCGGGCACACGCGTGAGTACCCCGTCCGTACTCGCGCGTTGTGCCCGGAATTACTGGGCCATTATCTTAATGGCAAGAAACTGGAAAGTACTTTAGTGCAAAGGGATCTAGGGATCCTGGTGCACGAAACTCAAAAAGTTAGTATGCAGGTGCAGCAAGTGATCAAGAAGGCTAATGGAATGTTGGCTTTATAAGAACATAAGAAATAGGAGCAGGAGTAGGCCAATCGGCCCCTCGAGCCTGCTCCACCATTCAATAAGATCATGGCTGATCTGGTCCTAACCTCAAATCTTCTGTCACTCTGCATCCACCCGAACCCATGTGATCTCCCAGATAAAGACCCAATGGCCAATTTGGGAGAAAAAAATCTGGGAAATTCCTCTCCGACCCATCTAGGCAATCGAAATTCTTCCAGGAGATCACTCTGTCCCTATATTTTCTACAGTACTTACCTTCTGTAAAGGCGATCTCCACCCCAGCCAGGAACAGGAATAAAACCATCTCCTGAAATCTAACACAGAATTAGAACACAGTAGGAGCAGAACAAGGCTACACGGCCCCTGGGCCCACTCCACTACCCCACGGCCCCTGGGCCCACTCCACTACCCACAGGGCCATGACCATTCCGAACCTAGACTCATGTCCAATTTCCTGCCCGCTCCCCGTAACCCTTAATTCCCTTTACTTCTAGGAAACTATCTATTTCTGTTCTAAATTTATTTAATAATTGCTAGGGGGATAGAACATAAAAACAGGGAGGTATTGTTGCAGTTGTACAAGGTATTGGTGAGACCACACCTGGAATACTGTATACAGTTCTGGTGTCCATACTTAAGAAAAGACATACTTGCTCTCGAGTCAGTACAAAGAAGGTTCACTCGGTTAATCCCGGGGATGAGGGGGTGGACATATGAGGAGCGGTTGAGTAGATTGGGCCTCTACTCATTGGAGTTCAGAAGAATACATATAAGATTGTGAAGGGGCTTGATCGGGTGGATGCGGTGAGGATGTTCCCAATGATGGGTGAAACTAGAACTAGGGGGCATAATCTTAGAATAAGGGGCTGCTCTTTCAAAACTGAGATGAGGAGGAACTTCTTCACTCAGAGGGTGGTAGGTTTGTGGAATTTGTTGCCCCAGAAAGCTGTGGAAGCTACATCATTAAATAAATTTAAAACAGAAATAGACAGTTTCCTAGAAGTAAAGGGAATTAGGGGTTACAGGGAGTGGGCAGGAAATTGGACATGAGTCTAGGTTCGGAATGGTCATGGCCCTGTGGGTAGCGGAGCGGGCCCAGGGGCCGTGTAGCCTGGTTCTGTTCCTACTTCTTGTGTTTTAATTCTGTGTTAGATTTCAGGAGATGGTTCTATTCCTGTTCCTGGCTGGGGTGGAGATCACCTTTTACAGAAGGTAAGTACTGTAGAAAGTATAGGGACAGAGTGATCTCCTGGACGAGTTTCGATCGCCTAGATGGGTCGGAGAGGAATTTCCCATATTTTTTTCTCCCAAATTGGCCATTGGGTTTTGTATCTGGTTTTTCGCCTCTCCCAGGAGATCACATGGGTTCGGGTGGGTTGTAGAGTGATAGATTTGAGGTTAGGATCAGATCAGCCATGATCTTATTGAATGGTGGAGCAGGCTCGAGGGGCCGATTGGCCGACTCCTGCTCCTGTTTCTTATGTTCTTATTCCAGAGCTCCGGGCCCAATGTACCCATTAATATTTTTTCTGAGTTCGAGGCCCCTTTAAAGGGCCGTGCGACCCATTCAGGATACCGCAGGCGCGCGGTTTTTTTCACACGGAAAAGCCGGTGAGCCAACTGCGTGGGAGGCCCTGCCGCCCGGCTTAAAGGGAACATTGTTGGGAGTCCAGGCAGCTGACGGCACGACCCGTCAACAGTGGAGCGAAGGAAGTGGGGGATGCGCCAAAGGCCGGAGACAGAGGAATCTAGAGTTTGGGGGGAGGTGTGGTTGTAGGAGGTTACAGAGATCCGGGAGGCGGGGGGTGGCGAGGCCACGGAATGATTTAAACACGAGGATGAAAATTTTAAAATCGAAGCACTGGGGGAGCGAGAGGCAGTGAAGGTCAGCGAGCACAGGGTGAGCAGAACTTGCTGTGCGTCGGGATACGGGCTGCGAAGTTTTGGGGTTCAAACCTGGGGTATCCCAGATCTGTAAGGAAAAGTTGCCAAGGGTAGTTTTGGCGCCTGGATTGCAGAGGTTGGGCGAGTGGAGATCCTGAGGCCAAAGGAGAGAGGAAGAACTTGCGATTTTCCCAGCTCCCAGTCCGAGATCCTGAACTCCAGGTTTTCAGTGGCTCCACCACCCCCCACTCTCTGTTACTGTGTTCACGGTAATCTTTGTCTCTCTCTCTTTCTCGCACTGGGTTTCCAGCCATTCAAATGCTAATGTCACCTTTCCAGTCAATAGTGGGCTGTGTTTGAATCGTGCGGACCAGGGTGTGGAGGGCGGGGGCAGTGTGGGTGGGTGGGGAGAGGGAGGTGACCATTTCTAAGACTGTGGCAATCACCATTACCAAAAAAAAAACCAGTCTCCCGAGGCAGCTTCAGTCTCCATGAATAAGGCAGGACTCTGAGTGACTCCGGATCGGCGGGGGGGTGGGGGGAGTTCGACTGAGAACTGGGGGCTCGATGTACACCAGGTAAGAGAGAGATGCTTTGTGTGTATGTGTGTGGAACAGCCGGTAGAACCCACCCTTTATCCCAATCTTTCTGCAAGTTAATCTTCCTCTGTCTACTTTTTGCTCCCAACAATTGATCCTGTCTCCCGGCAACCTTGTAATCTGTGCGTCTCATCCCGCACGGTGGCATAGTGGTTAGCACTGTTGCCTCACAGCGCCAGGGACCCGGGTTCAAATCCGGCCTCGGGTGACTGTCTGTGTGGAGTTTGCACATTCTCCCCGTGTTTGCGTGGGTTTCCTCCGGGTGCTCCGGTTTCCTCCCACAGTCCAAAGATGTGCGGGTTCGGTTGATTGGCCATGATAAAAATTGGCCCTTAGTGTTAGGGGGGATTAAATATGTGGGGTTACGGGGATAGGGCTTGGGTGGGATGGCTGTCGGTGTAGGGACCGGGTGCTAGGGTTTGGATGATCAGCCATGATCTCGTTGAATGGTGGAGAAGGGCCGAATGGCCTACTCCTGCTCCTAGTTTCTATGTTTCTATGTTTCTCCCCACCCCAGTTCTATGTTTCTATGTTTCTCCCCACCCCAGTTCTATGTCTGGTGGCAGCACCTCAAACCGTCACTGCCCCCCTCCCATCCCCTTCCCTCAGGAACTCTTTCCATCTCCCCCCACCCTCTAAACCACTTCACAGCCTGGCTCTGAGGCTCTTCGGGTGTCAGCCGTGGCTCAGTGGGCAGCACTCTCGTCTCTTGAGTCAGAAGGTCGTGGGTGCGAGTCCCCACTCCAGGCTGACACTCCCAGTGCGGTACTGAGGGAGCGCTGCACTGTCGGAGGTGCCGTCTTTCAGATGAGACGTTAAAACAGAGAGCCCGTCTGCCCCCTCAGGTGGACGTAAAAGATCCTGTGGCACTATTTCTTCACCCAGAGAGTGGTGAACCTGTGGAATTCTCTACCACAGAAGGCAGTTGAGGTCAATTCATTAAATATATTCAAAAAGGAGTTGGATATATTTCTTAAGGCTAAAGGGATCAAGGGATATGGGGAGAAGGCAGGGACAGGGTACTGAATTTGGATGATCAGCCATGATCTCATTGAATGGCGGAGCAGGCTCGAGGGGCCGAATGGCCTACTCCTGCTCCTATCTTCTGTGTTTCTATTTGGAAGCAGCAGGGGAGTTCTCCCCAGTGTCCTGGGGCCAATATTTATCCCTCAATCAAAATCACTGAAACAGATTGTCTGGTCATTATCACATTGCTGTTTGTGGGAGCTTGCTGTGCGCAATTTGGCTGCCGTGTTTCCTACATTACAACAGTGACTACGCTATTGACTGTAAAATGCTTTGGGACGTCCTGAGGGCGTGAAAGGCGCTGTAGAAATACAAGTCTTTTAATCGCTCTGAACAACATCATGGTTAATCACGATAGCAAAATACTGCGGATGCTGGAAATCTGAAATAACAACAGAAAACGCTGGAAACACTCAGCAGGCCAGGCAGCATCTGTGGAGAGAGAAACAGAGTTAACGTTTCAGGTCTGGGACCCTTCATCAGAACTGGAAAAACAGATATTAAGCAGGTGCAGAGACAGGGCGGGGGGTTTAGGAGGGGAGGAAGGAGTTGAAGGAACATACTGTGCTTATGTAAGAGGCAGGAAAGATAAAACGTTGCAAATGGGAATGGCAAAATCATACAGCATGAAAAATGGGGGCAGGGATTATTATCTGAAATTGTTGAACTCGATGTTGAGTCCGGCAGACTGCAAAGTGCCCAATCGAAAGATGAGGTGCTGTTCCTCGAGCTTACGTTGAGCTTCATTGGAACAGTGTAATAGCCCGAGGACGGAGAGGTCAGAGTGGGAGTGAAGCGGAGAATTAAAGTGACAGGCGACCGGAAGCTCAGGGTCACCCTTACAGACTGAACAGAGGTGTTCTGCAAAGCGGTCGCCCAATCTGCGTTTGGTCCCCCCAATGTAGAGGAGACCACATCGTGAGCAGTGAATACAGTATACTAGGTTTCTCACGATGAGGTCTCCTCTACATTGGGGAGACCAAACGCAGATTACACACCGTGCGTTACTGGGTATAACGCTCCTGTATATATTATATAATAATACACCGTGTGTTACTGGGTATAATGCTCCTGTATATATATTATATAATAACACACCGTGTGTTACTGGGTATAACGCTCCTGTATATATTATATAATAACACGCCGTGTGTTACTGGGTATAACGCTCCTGTATATATTATATAATAACACGCCGTGTGTTACTGGGTATAACGCTCCTGTATATATTATATAATAACACGCCGTGTGTTACTGGGTATAACGCTCCTGTATATATTATATAATAACACGCCGTGCGTTACTGGGTATAACGCTCCTGTATATATTATATAATAACACACCGTGCGTTACTGGGTATAACGCTCCTGTATATATTATATAATAACACACCGTGCACACCTATTCTTATCTGTCATAGTGTCAGCCATGGCTCAGTGGGCAGCACTCTCACACTCTCTGAGTCAGAAGGTTGTGGGTTCAAGTTCCACTCCAGAGACTTGAGCACAAAAATCTAGGCTGACACTCCCAGTGCAGTACTGAGGGAGTGCTGCACTGTCGGAGGTGCCGTCTTTCGGGTGAGACGTTAAACTGAGGCCCCGTCTGCTCTCTCAGGTGGACGTAAAAGATCCCATGGCACTATTTCAAAGAAGAGCAATGGGAGGGGAGCTCTCCCCGGTGTCCTGGGGCCAATATTTATCCCTCAACCAACATCACTAAAACAGATGATCTGGTCATTATCACATTGCTGTTTGTGGGAGCTTGCTGTGTGCAAATTGGCTGCCGCGTTTCCCACATTACAACAGTGACTGCGCTTCATTGGCTGTAAAGCGCTTTGAACCATTTATCCCAACTCCCATTCTCGGGTTGGCAATCAGTGACTAGTGGTGTTCCACAAGGGTCAGTGCTGGGACCCCAACTCTTTACAATCTATATTAACGATTTGGAGGAAAGGACCGAGTGCAACGTATCCAAGTTTGCCGACGATACAAAGATGGGAGGGAAAGCAGTGAGTGAGGAGGACATAAAAAACCTGCAAAAGGACATAGACAGGCTAAGTGAGTGGGCAGAGATTTGGCAGATGGAATATAATGTTGGAAAGTGTGAGGTTATGCACTTTGGCAGAAAAAATCAAAGAGCAAGTTATTATCTAAATGGAGAGAAACTGCAAAGTGCTACAGTACAAAGGGATCTGGGGGTCCTGGTGCATGAAACACAAAAAGTTAGTATGCAGGTGCAGCAGGTGATCAGCAGGGCCAATGAAATCTTGGCTTTTATTGCGAGGGGGATGGAGTATAAAAACAGGGAAGTCTTGCTGCAGTTATACAGGGTATTGGTGAGGCCACACCTGGAATACTGCGTGCAGTTTTGGTTTCCATATTTAAGAAAAGATATACTTGTTCTCGAGGTGGTTCAGAGAAGGTTCACTCGGTTGATTCCAGAGATGAGGGGGTTGACGTATGAGGAAAGGTTGAGTAGGTTGGGACTCTACTCATTGGAGTTCAGAAGAATGAGAGGCGATCTTATCGAAACACATAAGATTGTGAGCGGGCTTGATCGGGTGGATGCGGTGAGGATGTTTCCACTGATGGGTGAGACTAGTACTAGGGGGCATAATCTTAGAATAAGGGGCTGCCCTTTCAAAACTGAGATGAGGAGAAACTTCTTCACTCAGAGGGTAGTAAATCTATGGAATTTGCTACCTCAGAGCTGTGGAAGCTGCGACATTAAATAAATTTAAAACGGAGATGGACAGTTTCCTAGCTGATAAGGGAATTAGGGGTTACGGGGAGAGGGCAGGGAAGTGGACGTGAGTCTAGGTTCGGATCAGCCATGATCTTATTGAATGGTGGAGCAGGCCCGAGAGGCCATATGGCCTACTCCTGCTCCTACTTATGTTCTTATGGGACGTCCGGTGGTTGTGAAAGGTGCTATAGAAATGCAAGACGTTCGTTCGTTCTTACCCAGAGTCCACGCTCACATATGGACACTAACATTGAGCAGGAGGGGGACTGGGGACTGGAGTGCGGCCCTTTCCCCGGGGCGGGGGGGAGTGGGATGACTCAGCCCCACATCATTTACTGCCCGCGGCCGTGGGGAAACGGTGAGGCTGGGTTGGAATGAGCTGGCAGTTTCACTGAGGCGGGAGGTGAATAAGCTCCTTGTCAACAGGATTATCGGTGAAGGTGCGGTTTTAGACAGGAGCAGGCCCTGTACTGTTGTCATGGATACGGAGGCCCAGTGTGTACATCCATTGTCTGCTGTCTCTAGTACTCCTTGCGAATCAGTGCCCCACATTAAAGGGGGAAAGCCCTCCTGAATTTCTGCCCCATTGAAGAAGAGACTGATTGATATTCACGTGCAAAGGAGGCAGTTAAGCACTTGGAATGATCGTCAACTCATTCTCAACTCGCCATCAAACAGCCTTTCGCCTCCCCAATGATTTTTCTTCTGGGTTTTGCTCTCAGCAGTGTCCAGGAGATTAATCTTCAGCTCCTGCAGACTCCAGGACTATCCTTGAGGGTTGGCAACTCTGCTCAGGCACAATGAATGGGGCCCTGGAGGGTCTGTGTGGAGACCCGCTCGCTCTCCCCCTCCCCCCCCCCCCCTCCCTCCTTCTCCCCTCTCTCTCCTCCACTCTCTCCCCTCCCCCTCCCTCCCCTCTCCACCCTCCACCCTCCCCTCTCCCCTCTCCCCTCCCCCTCCGTCTTGCAGTCCCACTCCCCCCCCCCCCCCCACCTCCCCGCCCCAGGTGACGGGTCAATGCCCTCAGGAGAGAAAGAAGATAAATCAGCAGAAACACTCAGACTGGCCGCCACGTGTGTGATCACTGCACAATCTGCAGTTTTCAGCACTCCAGGAATCAAACCCACCCTCAGAACTCCCAGCTCAGAAAGAAAACAAAATGTTTTTAATGATTATCCAATAGTGGTTCAAATCCCTCCCTCGCCTCACCCTCTCCCTATCTCTGGAACCTCCTCCAGCCCTAAAACCCTCCGAGATCTCTGCGCTCCTCCAATTTTGGCCTCTTGCCCAACCCGGATTTCCATCGCTCCACCATTGGTGGCCGTGCCTTCAGCTGCCTGGGCCCTCCGCTCTGGAATGCCCTCTCTAAACCCCTCCCCCCCTCTCTCTCCTGAAAACCCTACCTCCTTTGGCCAAGCTTTCAGTCACCCCTCCAAATATCTCAGGTGTCAGCTGTGGCTCAGTGGGCCGCACTCTCGCCTCCGAGTCAGAATGTTGTGGGTTCCAGTCCCACTCCCGAGACTTGAGCACAAAATCCAGGCTGACACTCCCAGTGCAGGGCTGAGGGAGGAACATGTAAATGAGCTCAGACGGATGTTAAAGCTGAAATGAAAAAGAACAGGGCTCAATCAACACAAAAAACAGATTAACAGACCATTCAGCCGAGGTGTGTGTGAGTTGGGATGTTAAAGCTGCGATATATAATCAACAGGACCTACAGTCAGTCTGTGGGCCCCACCCCCGGACTCTCAGTGGCTTGTCAGAGAATCGATTGGAATTCAGCGGATTGAGAAGTTAGGAAACACTTCTTCATGCAAAGGGTGGTCGAAGTGTGGAACTCTCTCCCACAAGAAGCAGCATTTGCTGGGGCTCGATCAATCATTTCACATCACATCTGAGCTCGATATATTTTTGCTAGCCCAGGGTATTAAGGGACATGGAGCCCAGGCGGGTGGATGGAGTTAGGATACAGATCAGCCCATGATCTCATTGAATGGCGGAACAGGCTCGAGGGGCTGAATGGCCTCCTCCTGTTCCTGTGCCCGTCTGTGCTGCAGAGCAGAGCAAGCCGTCCTTTGTTCTCAGTTGCTGTTGAATCTCGCCCTGTCCCTAGATTCCACAGCACCGTGCTGGGGAACTCGCCCGAGGAGCCCTGCTTATGTCACCAGCCTGTGTTAATTATAAACATCGGTAACTAATTGAGCTCAACGTGTGGGAATTAATCCCACCAGGGAACAAAGTATAGCATCGCCGGGGGTACGGTAGTGAAGCGGTTACGGTACTGGATTAGCAATACTGAGGGAGTGCCGCACTGTCGGAAGTGCCGTCTTTCGGATGTGGCGTCCTTGATTGGCTGGGAAGCACTTTGGGACGTCCTGAGGTGGTGAAAGGTGCTGCAGCAATACAAGTTCTTTCCTTCTGTGGCTCGGGGTCTGATTACACACGTGTGAAGCACCTGGGGATGTGTTTTTTCCCCAAAGTTAAAGGCGCTATGTAAATGCACGCTGTTGTTGTTGTTGCAATACCTACCTCGAAGAACAGCAGACACCGACCGGGGAACTGAGGAGCTGCCTTAGGGAGTGGCTCCTGAGCAAAAACATGTCACGATAGCAACATACTGCGGAGGCTGGAAATCCGAAATAACAACAGGAAACGTTGGAAAACCCAGCCGGCCAGGCAACATCCGCGGAGAGAGAAACAGAGTTAACGTTTCTCTGACAAAGGGTCTTCGACCTGAAACGTTAACTCTGTTTCTCTCTCTCCACGGATGTTGCCTGGCCTGCTGAGATTTTCCAGCGTTTTCTGTTGTTTCAAAGACATGTCATGTCTTGGCTTCCCCTTCTGCCACTCACCACCCCCCAGTGCACCTGAGAGAGAACTAGTCCAACCAGTTCCGCAAGAGTCGTCTCCCTCTGGCGCACAGGTGGGTGTGTGTGTCTGCAGCGCCTTTCACAACCTCGGGACGTCCCAAAGCACTTTTCAGCCAATGACGTACTCTTTTGAAGTGTAGTCACTGTTGTAATGTAGGAAACGCGGCAGACAACTTGCGTACAGCAAGCTCCCACAAACCGCAATGTGATAATGACCAGATAATCTGTTTCAGTGATGTTGATTGAGGGATAAATATTGGCCTCGAGGGAGAACTCCCCTGCTCTTCTCTGAAATAGTGCCGTGGGATCTTTTACATCCACCTGAGAGGGCAGACGGGGCCTGCGGTTTAACGTCTCGTCGACACTGGCAGTGTTGGCCTGGATTATGTGCTCAAGTCTCAGGAATGGCTCTTGAACCCACAGCTTTAGATGAAGGGACCGAGTGTAACGTATCCAAGTTTGCTGACGATACAAAGCTAGGTGGGAAAGTAAGTTGTGAGGAGGATGCAAAGGGATATAGACAGGGTAAGTGATTGGGCAAGAAGATGGGGTTATAATGTGCGGAAGTGTGAAATTATCCATTTTGGTCGGAAGAATGGAAAAGCAGAATATTTTTTTTTTTTTTTAAGTTAAATGTTGGTGTTCAGAGGGACCTGGGTGTCCTTGTACACGAATCACTGAAAGTTAACATGCAGGTACAGCAAGCAGTTAGGAAAGCAAATGGTATGTTGGCCTTTATTGCGAAGGGGTTGGAGTATAAGAGTAAAGACGTCTTACTGCAATTATATAGGGCCCTGGTGAGACCACACCTGGAGTATTGTGCACAGTTTGGGTCTCCTTACCTAAGGAAGGATATACTTGCCATAGAAGGAGTAGATTGGGCCTACATTCTTTGGAGTTTAGAAGAATGAGAGGTGATCTCATTGAAACATACAAAATTCTTACAGGGCTCGACAGGGTAGATGCAGGGAGGATGTTTCCCCTGGCTGGGGAGTCTAGAACCAGGGGTCACAGTCTCAGAATAAGGGGTCGGCCATTTAGGACTGAGATGAGGAGGAATTTCTTCACTCCGAGGGTTGTGAATCTGTGGAATTCTCTACCCCAGAGGGCTGTGGAGGCTCAGTCGTTGAGTATATGCAAGGCTGAGATCGACAGATTTTTGGACTCTAGGGGAATCGAGGGATATGGCGATAGGGCCGGTGAATGGAGTTGAGGCAGACGATCAGCCATGATCTTATTGAATGGTGGAGCAGGCTCGATGGGCCGTAGGGCCGACTCCTGCTCCTATTTCTTATGTTCTTTAACTATCTGACTCGGGGGCGAGAGTGCTACCCACTGAACCACGACTTTGATCGTGTCAGACTCCGGGAGAATGCATTCGACCAGCCGTGAGGGGAAGGGGAGATTATCAGAACTGGGCAGGGAGCGACTTAATCTGCCCAGGTTCAGGATCGATAGGCCTGGTGTGATTTGTGGGTGGTAACAGGATCAGATTACGGCTCATGGAACTTAATCTGCAGAAGGATTTCTGTCTCGAGACCAACAGTTTTAAAGCCCCCGCACCCCCGTTTTTATATATTTATTTTTCATTACGGCAATAACAGTGAGATTTACCTTTGGCAGGAGGGGAGGGCGGTTTCAGGCTGTTTACATAGTTTTATGGCCTGAGTGTCTGGGCCCAGTCTGTTCTACGCAGGGATAGATGGGACTTGGGAGGGGACACTGAGATACTGAAAGCCTCAATCAGTTCAGTGTGCGCACTAACCACACTCCAGGGGATTGCTGTATGTATTGCACAGTCTCTCAGCTAGTGACACCCTGAAGCCTGTGTTTGTCTTTATTCATCTGTCTCCTCTCTGTCTCTTCCTACATCTCTCGCTGTTTCTTTCTCTTTTTCTCTCTATCTCTCTCTTTCTCTAGATCTCTGTCTCTGTTTTTCTTTCCTTTCTCATAAGAGCATAAGAATTAGGAGCAGGAGTCGGCCATTCGGCCCCTCGAGCCTGCTCCGCCATTAATAAGATCATGACTGATCTTTGACCTCAACTCCACTTTCCCGCCCGATCCCCATATCCCTTGATTCCTTTGGTGTCCAATATATCTGTTCCTCTTTCTCTATATCTGTCTCTCTCTCCCGTTTTCCCTGTCTCTCTGTTTCGCTCCCTCTGTCTCTGTCTCCCTGTTTCACTTTCTCTGTCTCTCCCTCTCTATCTCTTTCCCCCCTCTATCTATCTCTCTCTCTCTCTCTCTCTCTCTCTCTTGTAGCTGAGGTCAAGGTGCACGAGTGCCAGCGGGCGTCCACTCTTTTGCCTGGCTGCCTCTTTCTTACCCATTGGCTCCGAGCACTAGTGCCAACCGGCAGAACATTCCACTGTAGCGACTGTCACTGCCGTGCCCGATAGTAACCACACAGCGTCCACACCTGGGCACATTCCAGCCGGGGTAACCAGGGGGGTTTAGGAGAGCCAACACCAGCTGACACTGTCCCCACCGCCCAGCCCGGCCCTCTGACCTCTCCGAGGCTGAAGTCTCCCAGCTTATCTGAGCGTTACTCATACAATCATAGAATCATAGAATGGTTACATCACAGAAGGAGGCCATTTGGCCCGTCGAGCCTATGCCGGCTCTCTGCAAGAGCACTTCAGCCAGTCCCACTCCCCCGCCCTTTCCCCGTAGCCCTGCAAATTTCATTCCTTCAGCTACTTATCCGACTCCCTTTTGAAAGCCACGATTGAGTCTGCCTCCACCACCCTCTCAGGCCGTGCATTCCAGATCCTCACCACTCGCTGCGTAAAAAAGTTTTTCCTCATGTCACCTTTGGTTCTTCTGCCAAATCACCTTAAATCTGTGTCCTCTGGTTCTCGATCCCTCCACCAATGGGAACAGTTTCTCTCTATCTACTCTGTCTCGACCCCTCTAAGCTGACTGGCCTGTTGCTGGATTTATCTTTACACCCTTTCTTAAACAATAGTGTAACATTTGTAAGGAGGATTTGAAGATTATGGCCAGTACCTCCGCGATTTCCTCCTTAACTTCCCTCAGCATCCTAGGATGCATCCCATCCGGTCCTGGTGACTTATCAACTTTAAGTACAGACAGCCTTTCTAGTACCTCCTCTATCAATTTTTATCCCATCCAGTATCTCAATTACATAAGAACATAAGAAATAGGAGCAGGAGTCGGCCATTCAGCCCATTCAATGAGATCATGGCTGATCTTCTGCCTCAACTCCATTCACCGGGCCCTATCGCCATATCCCTTGATGCCTTTACTAGTCAGAAATCTATCGACTTCTGTTTTGAATATACCCAATGACTGAGCCTCCACAGCCCTCTGGGGTAGAGAATGCCAAAGATTCACCACCCTCTGTGTGAAGAAATTTCCTCTCATCTCAGTCCTGAATGGCCTACCCTTTATCCTGAGGCTGTGGCCCCTGGTTCTAGACTCCCCAGCCAAGGGAAACATTCTCCCAGCATCCATCCTATCAAGCCCTGTAATAATTTTGTATGCTTCAATGAGATCCCCTCTCATTCTTCTGAATTCAAGAGAATACAGGCCTAGTTTACTCAATCTCTTCCCATACGACAGTCTCGCCATCCCAGGAATCAATCTCGTGAACCTTCGTTGCACTCCCTCTATGGCAAGTATATCCTTCCTTAGGTAAGGAGACCAAAATTGTACACAGTACTCCAGGTGTGGTCTCACCAGGGCCTTATATAATTGGAGTAAGACTTCTTTACTCCTGTACTCAAATCCTCTTGTAATGAAGGCCAGCATACCATTTGCCTTCCTAATGGCTTGCTGCACCTGCACATTCACTTTCAGTGACTCATGTACAAGGACACCCAGGTCCCTTTGAACATCTGCATTCCCCAATCTTTCACCTTTTAGGAAATACTCTGCCTTTCTGTTTTTTCTACCAAAGTGGATAACTTTACATTTATCCACATTATATTCCATCTGCCATGTTTTCGCCCACTCACTGAACCTGTCGAGATCCCCTTGAAGCCTCTTCGCAACTGACACTGCCACCTAGCTTTGTATCATCAGCAAATTTGGAAATGTTACATTTAGTCCCCTCATCCAAATCATTGATATAGATTGTGAATAGCTGGGGCTCAAGCACGATCCTTGCGGTACCCCAGTAGTCACAGCCTGCCATCCTGAAAAAGACCCGTTTATCCCTACTCTTTGTTTTCTGTCTGTTAACCAATTCTCAATCCATGCTAGTGTATTACCCCCAATTCCATGTGCCCTAATTTTGTTCACCAACCTCTTGTGTGGGACCTTATCGAAGGCCTTCTGAAAATCCAAATACACCACATCTACCTGTTCCCCTTTGTCTACTCCACTAGTTACATCCTCAAAGAACTCCAATAGGTTTCTCAAACATAAATCCATGTTGACTGCCCAATCTTACTATTAGTTTCTAAGTGCCCAGTTATTGCATCCTTTATAACAGATTCCAGCATTTTCCCAACTACTGATGTGAGGCTAACAGGTCTGTAGTTCCCCGTTTTCTCTCTCCCTCCTTTCTTAAATAGCGGGGTTACATTTGCTATCCTCCAATCTGCAGGAACCGTTCCAGAATCAATAGAATTTTGGAAGATGAAAACCAATGCGTCCACTATCCCAATGGCCACCTCTTTCAAACCCCTAGGATGTAGTCATCCGGTCCTTGAAATTTATCAACCTTTAGTCCCATTAATTTTGCTCGTACTGTTTTTTTACTAATAATTTCTTTAAGTTCCTCATTCTCATCACACCCTAGGTTTTCTCGTATTTCTGGGAGGTTTTTTGTGTCTTCCTCCGTGAAGACAGAAGCAAAGTATTTATTCAATTTCTCTGCCATTTCCTCATTCCCCATTATAAATTCTCCCATCTCTGACTGTAAAGGACCTACATTTACCTTCGCCAGTCTTTTCCTTTTCACATACCTATAGAAGCTTTTACAGTCCATTTTTATATTTTTCGCCAGTTTGTGCTCATATTCCATTTTCCCTTTCTTTATCAATTTCTTGGACCCCCTTTGCTGATTTCTAAAAAGATCCCAATCCTCAGGCTGACCGCTTTTTCTGGCAACTTTATAAGCTTCCTCCTTTGACTTAATACTGGCTTTAATTTCTTTTGTTAGCCATGGTTGGATCACTTTTCCTTTTGGGTTTTTATGCCCTAGAGGAATATATATTTGTTGCAAATTATGCATTATTTCCTTGAATGTTAGCTACTGTATGTTCACCTTCATACCTTTTAGTGTAGTCTCCCAATCTACCATGGCCAACTTGTCCCTCATACCCTTGTAGTTTCCTCTGTTTAGATTGAAGACCTTAGTTTCAGATTGGACTACATCACTCTCAAACTTAATGTAAAATTCAATCATATTATGGTCACTTTTCCCTAAAGGCCCCTTTACCATAAGATTATTGATTAGCCCTTTCTCATTACACAGTACCAGATCCAGAATAGCCTGTTCCCTGGTTGGTTCCTCCACATACTGATCCAGGAAATCGTCTCGCATGCATTCCAAGAATTCGTCCTCCACACCATTAGTGGGGATTTGATTTGCCCAGTCAATATGTAGATTAAAGTCCCCCATGATTACCGTATTGCCCTTGTTACATGCACTTCTAATCTCTTGATTGATACTGTGCCCTACATGACCATTACTGTTTGGTGGCCGAAACACAACTCCCACCAATGTTTTCCGTCCTTTGCTGTTTCTTAGCTCCACCCAAACTGATTCCAGTTCTACATCACGATCTGCCGAGCCAAGATCTGTTATCTCTACCATACCGATCTCATCCCTTATTAACAGCGCTACGCCACCTCCTTTTCCTTTTTGTCTGTCCTTCCTAAATGTTGAGTACCCTGGAACATTCAGTTCCCAGCTTTGGTTACCCTGCAACCATGTCTCTGTAATGGCAATTACATCATACCCATTTACTTCTATTAGTGCCATTAATTCATCCACCTTGTTGCAAATGCTACGTGCATTTAGATAAAGTGCCTTCGACTTTGCCTGTTTAATATTTTTCTGCACTTTGACCCTCTTTACTGTTGGCCTTTGTTTCTGCTCCCTACTAGTTTTGCTGACTACTATTCTAACTTGCACTTCCAGCTATGTTTCTCTGTTCTGGGCCCACACTTAGGTTCCCAGCCCCCTGACAAACTAGTTTAAATCCTTCCCAACAGCACTAGCAAACCCCCCTGCGAGGATATTGGTCCCGGTTCTGCCGAGGTGTAACCCGTCCAGCTTGCACAGGTCCCACCTTCCCCAGAATCAGTCCCAATGCCTCAGGAATTTAAATCCCTCCCTCCTACACCATCTCTCCAGCCACGCATTCATCTGGTCTATTCTCCTATTTCTGCTCTCGCTAGCACGTGGCACTGGGAGTAATCCTGAGATTACTACCTTTGAGGTCCTGCTGTTTAATTTATTTCCTAGCTCCCTATATTCTGCTTGCAGGACCTCGTCCCTCTTTCTACCTATGTCTTTAGTACCGATATGGACCATGACCTCTGGCTGTTCACCCTCCCTCTTCAGAATGTCCTGCAGCCGCTCAGTGACATCCTTGACCCTGGCACCAGGGAGTCAACATACCGTCTTGGAGTCACGTCTGCGGCCACAGAAACGTCTATCTGTTCCCCTTACGATAGAATCCCCTATCACTATTGCTCTCCCACGCTTTTTCCTCCCCCCCCCCCCCCCCCCGCCGTGCAGCTGAGCCACTCGTAGTGCCACGGACTTGGCTCTTGCTGCATATCTCCTCTTTCACTATGACTTCGGCAGCATCTTTTTCCTTGGTGAAGACAGATGCAAAGTACTCATTTAGTACCTCAGCCGTACCTCAGCCATACCCTCTGCCTCCATGCGTAGGTCTTTTTGGCCCCTAAGCAACCCCACCCCTCCTCTTACTACCCGTTTACTATTTATATGCCTATAGAAGACTTTTGGATTCCCTTTTATGTTGGCTGCCAATCTATTCTCTCACTGCCCCTCTTATTTCCTTTTTCACTTCTCCTCTCAACTTTCTATATTCAGCCTGGTTCTCACTTGTATTCTCAACTTGACATCTGTCATATGCCCCCTTTTCCTGCTTCATCTTACTCTCTATCTCTTTCGTCATCCAGAGAGCTCTGGCTTTGGTTGCCCTTCCTTTCCCCCTCCTGGGAATGTACCTCAACTGTACCTGAACCATCTCCTCTTTAAAGGCAGCCTATTGTTCCATTACAGTTTTGCCTGCCAATCTTTGATTCCAGTTTACCCAGGCCAGATCCGTTCTCATCCCACTGAAATTGGCCTTGTTCCAATTAAGTATTTTTACTCTAGATTTCTCCCTGTCCTTTTCCATAGCTAATCTAAACCTTATGATGCTATGATCACTGTTCCCTAAATGTTCACCTACTGACACTTGCTCCACTTGACCCACCTCATTCCCCAGAACCAGATCCAGCAATGCCTCCACCCTTGTTGGGCCGGAAACATGCTGATCAAGAAAGTTCTCCTGAACACACTTCAGAAATTCTTCCCCCTCTCTGCCCTTTACACTATTAGTTCTTCCCTCTGACACCGCGGATGGGCTGATTATAGTTATACTTGCACATAGTTAACTGAAGACTAGGGGCTGGATTTTCAATGGGCCGTGGAGTCGGGATTGGAGGCGTGTGGGGGTTTAAAATCCCGAAATCGGGGGTCCCGCCCCCAACCCGCCTCCATGCCAGTTTCAAAGGAGCCGGGTCCCCGCCCCGCACTGGGACCTGCCTCCCCGAGGCTGGAAGGGGATTAGTGCCAATTAACTGCCTCTGAACAGGTAGTTAACAGGCAGTTTTTAGCCTAATCCCTATTTTCATTGTTGAAATGTGGGATTCCCGACGGCTCCAAACCATGCCAAGTTAGCGAGGCGGGCCGTCGGGATGAAGGGCTTGGAGGGGTCGAGATGTCCGGTGTTCAGGTGAGTGATGGGTGCATGAGTGCAGAGGTAAGTGTGTTTGGTGTGTGTAAAGTGTTTAAAGAAGTTTTACTTACCTTTACAGCCTTCCTTCCTTCAGGTCTCGGGAGTCCCTCATCTCACCGGCACAGAAAGCAGAATGGCCGCCAGCTGTCAAAATCTGCAGCCTCTGCTTTCTGTTCTGGAGAGATCTATCATCCTGAGAGGAAGGAATTAACTTGGAGTACAGATTGTCAGTGTTTGACAGCTTCAATATTTCATCTGTCAAAAGGTTTTGACAGATGGAATTTCAATCTGTGACGTCACCTGTTGCTGGGTGGCCCTTAATTGGCCTGCTGAGTCCGCTGGGCAGGCTCAACAAGGTCAATCAAGTCTAAATCACATGGGTTGGCTAGAACTCGATGGAGGCGGGACTACAACCCCAAAAGTTGTAGACCCGCCGCCTCAATGAAAATCCAGCCTTAGGTGTCCCCCCCCCACCCCCCGATGGGGAGTAAACACATTTTAGCAATTACACTTCAAGTCTCTCTTGTGTTGTTGTTCTTATGTTTTGACGGAAGATTCTAGAGAGCCAGGATATAAAAGCAGCTAGTAATTACCACACCAGGTTTAGTGTTTATTCGGACATAACAGTGGGGTGAAGGATGGACAAGAGGCCAGAATTGGAGTGCAGAGATCTCAGAGGGTTGTAGGGATGGAGGAGGTTACAGAGATAGGGAGGGGCGAGGCCATTGAGGGATTTGAAAATGAGGATGAGAATTTTAAAATGGAGGCATTTCCAGACTCTCTCACAAGGACATTCTACAGTCCTGCCAGGACGTGAGATTAGTGTCGTTTAGTAACCTTTTTTTTGTAACCTCTCCCAGACATGACGCTTTTGTCTGCTGTCCACACCCCCCTCGAGCCCCCGCCAATCTCGGCCACGCCAGAGAACCCAGAGCAGAAGATGATGGAGAAGCGGGCAAAGGTCATCGAGGAGCTGCTGCAGACGGAGGCTGACTACATCAAGGACCTGGAGATGTGCGTGGACAAAGTGCTCATCCCCCTGCAGATCAAACAGGTGAGGGGGTGGGTGAGCGGCCAGACAGGCAAGGGTGCGGAACGTCCCAACATGAAGGGGGGCGGAGGGGAGGGCGAGCTGGTCAACACTAAAGCATCTCCTGCGGCCCTTCAGCATAGCCTCTCCCGATGGCTCAGTTTTGTCCGTGCACTTTTTAAAAAAAAAAAAAAATCATTCACAAGGTGCACTACAGCAACTCGCCAAGGCTTCTTCGGCAGCACCTCACAAACCCGCGACCTCTTCCACCTAGAAAGACAAGGGCAGCAGGCGCATGGGAACACCACCACCTCCAAGTTCCCCTTCAAGTCACACACACCATCCTGACTTAGAAGTATGTCGCCGATCCTTCATCGTCACTGGGTCAAAATCCTGGAACTCCCTCCCTAACAGCACTGTGGGAGTACCATCACCACATGGACTGCAGTGGTTCAAGAAGGCGGCTCACCACCACCTTCTCGAGGGCAATTCAGGATGGTCACCGGGGAGAACGCTAAACAGTGGCCATGGGATCTTTTACATCCACCTGAGAGAGCAGATGGGGCCTCGGTTTAACGTCTCATCCGAAAGGCAGCACCTCCGACAGTGCAGCACTCCTTCAGTACTGCACTGGGAGGGTTAGCCTGGATTTTTGTGCTCAAATCCCTGGTGAGGGACTGGAACCCACGACCCTCCGACTTAGGCGAGAGCGCTGCCCACTGAGCCGTGGCCGATACAAGTGAGGAGCAGGTGAGATTCAGCTGGACCTGATCGAGAGCTCGGCCTCTCTGAGGATGTGCAGTGTGGTGCGGACAGTCTGGACGCCTCTCGTGTGCGGCACTGCCTCGGTGCGGCACTGGGAGTCTCGGTCTGGATTATGCGCTCCAGTCTCTGGAGTGGGACTGTAGCCCAGCGTTGGGCTGAATAGGAGAGGGGGTAGAGGTGTAGGGGAGAGTGGACCCCCACCCCTCCTCGCTGTCCCGATTAACGGTCTCCCGCTCTGTTCTTCAGTTACAGCAGGTGGACTGCGAGGCGCTCTTCGGGAACATTCACATGGTCATCGAGGTCTCCAAGCGTCTGCTCGAGGAGCTGGAGGAAACGGACAGTATAGGTATGGCCAAGGGTCACTTCAGCCCAACCCAGTGTGGGGGGAGGTAGAACAGCCCCCAGGATTCAGCCACATAGGAGCAGGAGGAGGCCATTCAGCCCCTCGAGCCAGTTCCGCCATTCAGTGGGCTCGGGGCTGATCTGTATCTTAGCTCTATTTACTCGCCTCGGTTCCGTATCCTCCTCTTACCCTTACCTAACACAAATCTCCGGAACCAAGGCGGGTAGATGGAGTTAAGATACAGATCAGCCATGATCTGATTGAATGGCGAGACAGGCTCGAGGGACTGAATGGCCTCGTCGTGTTCCTATCTCAATTCATCTATTCTAAATCATTCTTTCCCAGGATCCCAAAGCGATAAAACTCCGCACCTCTCTCAGTCCTTCTGCAAACCACAGGCTTTTTAAGCTCCAGTTTGGGGTCTCCTGGGTTGACCTCACCTTCTCTCCCAGTCTCGCCTAACCTGTGCGATGAGGCGGCCGAGAGATTAAGGCAGAAGACTGCGAATCCATGTTTTTTTTTGTGGTATATATCAATGATTTAGACTTCAATGTAGGGGGCATGATTAAGAAGTTTGCAGATGATACAAAAACTGGCCGTGTGGTTGATGGTGAGGAAGAAAGCTGCAGACTGCAGGAAGATATCAATAAATTGGTCAGGTGGGCAGAAAAATGGCAAATGGAATTCAATCCGGAGAAGTGTGAGGTAATGCATTTGGGGAGGGCTAACAAGGAAAGGGAATACACATTAAATGGTAGGACACTGAGTAGTGTAGAGGAACAAAGGGACCTTGGAGTGCAGGTCCACAGATCCCTGAAGGTAGCAGGACAGGTAGATAAGGTGGTTAAGAAGGTATACGGGATACTTGCCTTTATTAGCCGAGGCATAGAATACAAGAGCAGGGGGGTTACGCTTGAACTGTATAAAACACTAATTAGGCCACAGCTAGAGTACTGCGTGCAGTTCTGGTCACCACATTACAGGAAGGATGTGATTGGACTAGAGAGGGTACAGAGGAGATTTACGAGGATGTTGCCAGGACTGGAGAATTTTAGCTATGAGGAAAGATTGGATCGGCTGGGGTTGTTTTCCTTGGAACAGAAGAGTCTGAGGGGAGATTTGATTGAGGTGTATAAAATTATGAGGGGCCTAGATAGAGTAGATAGGAAGGACCTATTTCCCTTAACAGAGAGGTCAATAACCAGGGGGCATAGATTTAAAGTAATTGGTAGAAGGATTAGAGGGGATTTGAGGAGAACTGTTTTCACCCAGAGGGTGGTGGGGGTCTGGAACTCACTGCCTGAAAGGGTGGGAGAGGCAGAAACCCTCATCACATTTAAAAAGTACTTGGAGATGCACTTGACGTGCCGTAACCTACAGGGCTACGGACCAAGAGCTGGAAAGTGGGATTAGGCTGGAGAGCTCTTTGTCGGCCGGCACGGACACGATGGGCCGAATGGTCTCCTTCTGTGCCGTAAATTTCTATGATTCTAACCTTTTAAGGGTCCGACAGTAGAGGCTTTGATGTCCTAATGGTTCAGGGATAAACTTTGATTGAGCACAAGGCCCTTATCTCTAATCAGATTGAATATTGTTTTTCTCTCTCCCACCCCGACCGCCCCCGCCCAGGTCACGTGTTTCTCTCCTACAGGAATGAGCTCGAGGACATGTACAATGTTTACTGTCAAAACCACGAGGATGCCATCGCCCTCTTGGAGATGTACGAGAAAGACAAAGAGATTCAAGGACATGTCAATGCCTGCCTCGACCACCTCCGGTAAGAAATGAGCGAGCGATCGGCTCGTAGTGAAATTTTATTTAATAAAAGGAAGAACAGGTGTTTATAGAGGGCCCTTAACGTGACTCCACTTGTCCCAAGCCACCTCACAGCCAACAGATCCCTTTTGAAGAGCAGTTACAATTATGCAGGTAAATAAAAGAAAGACTTGCATTTCTGTAGCGCCTTTCATCACCTCAGGATGTCTCTCAGCGCTTCACAGCCAATGAAGTACTTTTTTGAAGTGTAGTCCCTGTTGTAGTGTAGGCAACACGGCAGTTCCTGGGACTAGGGACAGGGTCACTGGCAAGGCTTGGAAGCTAAGCAGAGCCAGGCCTGGTTAGTACCTGGAGGGGTGACCATCAGGGAAGACCAGGTGCAGAAGGTCACGGAAGGAGCCCCGAGGAGGGGCGGTTGGTGAGAAGGTCACGGAAGGAGCCCCGGGAGGGGCGGCTGGTGAGCAGGCCCGGGCGTTGGGCTGAAGATTGTCGGACAGGAGGAATGGTGGAAATGGAATGGTGGCGCGCACCGACGCAGCGGCTTTGCTTCTCCCAGGACGGTGCTATTTACGTTTAATGTTAATGTTATTTGTACTGGACTCATGGGAGCTTGCAAGATCACATTTCGTTGTTCATGTACTTGTGCAATGACAATAAAGTTGAATTATTATTATTAATTTGCGCACAGCAAGCTCCCACAGACAGCAATGTGATAATGACCAGATAATCTGTTTTTAGTGATGTTGGTTGAGGGATAAATATTCCTCTTCTTCAAAATAGTGCCATGGGATCTTTTACATCCACCTGAGAGAGCAGACGGGGCCTCGGTTTAACGTCTCATCTGAAAAACAACACCTCTGACAGTGCAGCGCTCCCTCAGTGTGCCTGGATTTTGTGCTCAAGTCTCTGGAGTGGGACTTGAACCCACGACCTTCTGACTCAGAGGCGAGAGTGCTGCCCACTGAGCCACTGGTTGACACCAAAGGGACGAGCGTTTCTTAAGGACACGAGTGACATGAGCACAAACTTGCCTCCCTGTTGCCAGCGTAGTGGAAATGGTACTGGGCTAATAATCCAGCGATCGTGAATTCAAATCCCACCAGGGCAGTTTGAGAATTTGCATTTAGTTTTTTTAAAAATCTGGAAATAAAAAGCACTCTTACTGAGACCGAGATGAGGTCTCGGTAAAAGTGACTGAAGCTGTTGGATTGTCGTAAAAACCCAACTGCTTCACGAATGTCCTTTAGGGAATGAAACCTTCCTGGTCTGGCCTATATGTGACTCCAGTCCCACCAAGGATATATTGGCCTTGGAAGAGGTGCAGCGCAGAATAATACCAGATAAACTTTTTTTTTAGTGATATTGGTTGAGGGATAAATATTGGCCCCAGGACACCGGGGCGAACTCCCCAGCTCTTCTTTGAAATAATGCCGCAGGATCTTTTACGTCCACCTGAGAGAGCAGACGGGGCCTCGGTTTAACGTCTCATCTGAAAGACGGCACCTCCGAGCCACGACCTTCTGACTCGGAGGCGAGAGCGCTACCCACTGAGCCCCGGGTGAGGTTCAGCTGGACCTGATCGAGAGCTCGGCCTCTGTGCGGATGTGCAGTGTGGTGCGGACAGCCTGAGGCCTCTCGTCTAAACTGTGTTCAGTGAAAACACACACACAGTCTCCCACATCAAACAAGAGTGTTTAGCGTGAAAACCCGTCGCTCATCGAGTACACATCCCGCGTCGGCCCCCAGGCTGCTCATCGGCCGGCCCAGCTCCTCGGACAGCAGACCCCTCCAACGGAAGGTGGGCCCGCAGTCTATCAGCGGAGCAGGCTGGAGGCACTTGTGCTGTGAGAGAAAATGCTGCTTCCCACTGCCCCCATTCTCATGGCCTCGAGCAGGCTGAGGAAATGGGCGGATATCAAAAAAGAAAAGAGAGAATTTGCATTTCTCCAGCGCCTTTCCCGACCTCAGGATGTCCCAAAGCGCTTTACAGCCAATGAAGTACATTTTGAAGTGTAGTCACTGTTGTAATGTGGGAAATGCTGCAGCCAATTTGCGCACAGCAAGCTCCCACAAACAGCAATGTGATAATGATCAGATAATCTGTTTTAGTGATGTTGGTTGAGGGATAAATATTGGCCCAGGACACCGGGGAGAACTCCCCTGCTCTTCAAAATAATGTTGTGGGATCTTTTATGTCCACCTGAGAGAGCAGACGGGGCCTCGGTTTAACGTCTCATCTGAAAGACGGCACCTCTGACAGTGCAGCACTCCCTCAGCACTGCACTGGGAGTGCCAGCCTGGATTATGCACTCCAGTCTCTGGAGTGGGACTCGAACCCTCGACCTTCTGACTCAGAGGTGAGAGAGTGCGGCCCACTGAGCCACGGCTGACCCCTGTCAGCAAGTGAACCCGAGGGGTGCTCTCGGAGACCCGATAAAACCCCCTGTCCTGTCCCTCAAGTGGGGTGAAGGGAGAGGTGTGACGCACGCAGAATGTTTACACATTGCCACTGTTTTAAAGGACGAAGGATTCTGTCTCTCTGTCGCTGGGTGTCAGGGGCTCTGAGTCTTTCAGTATCCGATAACTTGGGATCTTTACGTTAAACATTGCGGGTCAGTTAATGGGCTTCAATTCTGCTGGAGCGGTGACTGTCCTCCAGGCCTGTGGTCAAAAGTGTGTGTCCAGCCCTGGTGTGAGCTGGTCAGTGTGTCTATAGTCCAGAGACGCAAGAATTAAAATATGTACACAAAACAATCTGATCCTTTCCCAATACAGTCGGTGCAGTCCGAACACCCTCCCCTTCCCTTCACGATCCCGACGTGATGTGTGATTGGAAATCCATTCTTTTCCTGCCCTTTTCTCCCTCCTCTCAAAAAGCAAAGACTCCATTTTCTGTTTCTCCCTCTCCCTCTCCCTCTCTCTTCTCTCTCTCTCTCTCTCTCGCTCTGTCTCTCTCTCTCTCGCGCTCTCTCTCTCACTCTGTCTCTCTCTCTCGCTCTGTCTCCTGTACAGCTCATTCTTCCATTAACCTGTTTTATTCTGTGTCGGCGAGCTACGCCTAATCCACCACCTGTATATAATTTTTTTTTTTTTTAAACCGGAAAGTAGCCACAGACCAATCATCGGCAGAACCTGGCTGTGGCTGGGGCCTGTTTGGCTCCTGATTACACTCCTACCTCTGTGGCGGGTTGGCTGTTTCACATCTGGATCAGTGTGCTCCCATTGGAGGGCGGGCGGGGTGGGTCGGGGACGGCAATGTCTGGCACACACATCACCGAGGACTGGAGGAGGGGACACTCCGGGATGTACTTTGTCGGAGGAACTTTATGCTGTCGGGCTAATCCTCACTGCGGGCCTTGTAACGAAACAGCGTTACTGGCAAACTCTATTACTATACCATGGAGTCTCCCTTATCCACACTGTCAACTTCTCAAATACCTGCCGGAACTTGCAACTTCTGGGCCCCGCACCTTAGCAAGGATGTATTGGCCTCGGAAGGAGGGCAGCCTAGATTCACCAGAATGTTACCAGGGCACCAAGGGTTAGATTATGAGGCGAGATTACATAAACTAAGCTTGTGTTCCCTGAAATATAGAAGGTTAAGGGGTGATTCGATTGAGGTTTTTTAGGATTCTGAAAGGAATTGATCTAGTAGATAGAGAGAAATGTTTTCCGCTGGTGGGAGAGTCTAGGACAAGGGGACATAACCTTAAAATCAGAGCCAGGCCATTCAGGAGAGAAGTTAGGAAACACTTCTTCACACAAAGGCTGGTAGGAGTGTGGAACTCTCTCCCACATAAAAGCAGTAGATACTGGGGGTCAATTAATAATTTCAAATCTGAGCTCGATAGACTGTTGCTAGCCCAGGGTATTAAGGGACATGGAGCCCAGGCGGGTGGATGGAGTTAGGATACAGATCAGCCATGATCTCATTGAACGGAGGAACAGGCTCGAGGGGCTGAATGGCCTCCTCCTGTTCCTAAGCTGCTATCTCTTTCCAGAGCCCAGCAACACACACTTCCCGTCCAACAGAGAGAATCCCGCAGCTCCGTTATTTGTATCGCGATTGTCTCCATCCTTGTGCCTGGGTAGCACCGCCGGAGGTCCCTCGGTCATCCACCGATTCCTGTCATCCACCAGAAGGGTCCCGCCCCTAGTTAAAAAAAAAAATTCATTCACGGGATGTGGGCGTCGCTGGCAAGGCCGGCATTCATTGCCCGTCCATGATGAGCGTTGGTTAGACCACACTTGGAGGACTGCGTACAGTTCTGGTCGCCATATTATAAAAAGGATACAGAGGGCACTGGAGAAGGTGCAGAGAAAATTTACTAGGGTACACATATCAGGGAAGGATGAACAGGCTGGGTCTCTTTTCTCTTGAAAAAATAAGGCTGAGGGGTGACCTAATAGAGGTCTTTAAAATGATGAAAGGTTTTGATAGAGTGGATACAGAGAGAATGTTTCCACTTGTGGGGAAGAGCAGAACTAGAGGTCATCAATATAAGATAGTCAAGAAATCAAAAAGGGAATTCAGAAACTTTACCCAGGGAGTGGTGAGAATGTGGAACTCGCTACCACAGGGAGTGGTTGAGCAAATAGTATAGATGCATTTAAGGGGAGGCTGGACAAGCATATGAGGGAGAAGGGAATAGAGGGTGATGCTGATAGATGAGGAAAGACGGGAAGAGACTCGAGTGGAGCATAAACGCCGGCATGGACTGGTTGGGCCGAATGGCCTGTTTTTGTGCCGTATATCCTATGTAATCCCTAATTGCCCTTGAGAAGGTGGTGGTGAGCCGCCTTGAACCGCTGCAGTCCGTCTGGTGAAGATGCTACCACAGTGTTGTTAGGGAGGGAGTTCCAGGATTTTGACCCAGTGACGATGAAGGATTGGCGATATATTTCCAAGTCAGGATGGTGTGTGTGACTTGATGGGGAACTTGGAGGTGGTGGTGTGCCCATGCGCCTGCTGCCCTTGTCCTTCTAGGTGGAAGAGGTCGCGGGTTTGTGAGGTGCTGCCGAAGAAGCCTTGGTGAGTTGCTGTATAGATAATGGAGATTCTGTGGATAATGGAGACTCTGGATAATGGAGCCTGTGCTGTCTCAGTGTTTGGGCCTGTGCCTGTGGTGGGGATTGCCCTGTGGAATTTACTGATGTTCTCTCCCAGTAACTCCCTCTTTTCCCTCTCCACGAACCTGCTCCTCCTACAGAGCAATTTACCGTCAGTGGTAAGTCTGACCCTGCGACCTTTCACCTTTACACCCCCTGTTTGTGCTTGCTTTGGCAGCTTTCTGTGCTTTTGTTGTGAAGTTTGCTTTTTCAATAAGTGGATGGGTGGGGGGGAGGGGCTGGGAGACGAGGGGTGGGGCTGGGGTGTGGGGGGGAGGGGCTGAGTGGGGGGGAGGGGCTGGGGGACGAGGGGTGGGGCTGAGTGTGGGGGGGAGGGGTGTGGGGGGGAGGGGCTGAGTGTGGGGGCTGGGGTGTGTGGGGAGGGGCTGGGTGTGGGGGAGGGGCTCAGTGTGGTGGGGGAGGGGCGCAGTGTGGGGTGTGGGGAGGAGCTGGGTGTGGGGAGGAGGGCTGGGTGTGGGGGAGAGGGGCTGGGTGTGGGGGAGGGGCTGGGTGTGGGGTGTGGGGAGGGGGGTCGGAGCGGGATGTGGGGGAGAGGCTGAGTGTGGGGGAGAAAGGCTGAGTGTGGGGTGGAGGGCCGGATGGGGGTCGGAGCTGGGTGTGGGGGGGAGAGAGGCTGAGTGTGGGGTGTGGGTCGGAGCTGGGTGTGGGGGAGAGGGGCTGAGTGTGGGGTGTGGGGAGGGGGGTCGGAGCGGGGTGTGGGGGAGAGGCTGAGTGTGGGGGAGAGGGGCTGGGTGTGGGGGGGAGAGAGGCTGAGTGTGGGGTGTGGGTCGGAGCTGGGTGTGGGGGGGAGAGAGGCTGAGTGTGGGGTGTGGGTCGGAGCTGGGTGTGGGGGAGAGGGGCTGAGTGTGGGGTGTGGGGTGTGGGGAGGGGGGTTGGAGCGGAGTGTGGGGGAGAGGGGCTGGGTGTGGGGGGGAGAGAGGCTGAGTGTGGGGTGTGGGTCGGAGCTGGGTGTGGGGGAGAGGGGCTGAGTGTGGGGTGTGGGGAGGGGGGTCGGAGCGGGGTGTGGGGGAGAGGCTGAGTGTGGGGGAGAGGGGCTGGGTGTGGGGAGGGGGGTCGGAGCGGGATGTGGGGGAGAGGCTGAGTGTGGGGGAGAAAGGCTGGGTGTGGGGAGGGGGGTCGGAGCGGGATGTGGGGGAGAGGCTGAGTGTGGGGGAGAAAGGCTGAGTGTGGGGTGGAGGGCCGGGTGGGGGTCGGAGCTGGGTGTGGGGGAGAGAGGCTGAGTGTGGGGAGGAGGGTCGGGTGGGGGGGGGCGTGTGTGTGGACAGTCGAGGACAGGATCGCGGCTCAGCAACGATGTCCCCCATGGTTCAACAGCCCAGGCTTGCTTATTCCGGTGAGATCCCAGAGAGTTGCCCCGTTCTCCAGCAAAGGGGATCAGTTCCTTTGGGAGAGACGGGGGAGAAAAGGTTGAAAAGAAACACTCTGGGGAATGTTGCGGATGGCGATGTTGATCTTGGCCTGTGGATCTCGGGGGTCTGGGCTGGGCTGGGCTGGGCTGGGAGCCGGTACACAGGGTGTCGGAGAGTGTGATCGAGATCTGTGGCTCTTCCTCTTTGGTGCTGTTTTGTCTTGGATCTAACAGGCTGTGGCTTGCATGGTGTGATTCCTGCTGCGCGTGACTAAAGACCCGCACACGGACTGACCCCTCGCCCACCTCCCCTTTAAGTCACCCTGAGATCCTCTGTGTCTTTCCCGCCTGAGGCGTGTGTGACAGACATGCTGGAGGATTTCCCCCTCTCCCTCACCACTGTTCAGTGTGTTTCCCTTTCTAACACTGCTTGTACTAAACGCATTAACCTGCTGCTTTCTCCAGCCCGCACGTGTTTTTATTGTTGTTCTAACATTGGTAACCAGTAACGCTCGCGTAAATCAGCATGATGCAGTGTTGTGGGTAAGTGATGCACTGCGATTTATTCCATCTGTGCCTGTGACCTTGTTTTTTACACATTTCTCATCAAAGGGGAGGGAGGTCCACGCTGGGGGACAGAACAATGTCAAGTACAGCACGGGTTAGATACAGAGTAAAGCTCCCTCTACACTGTCCCATCAAACACTCCCAGGGTAGGTACAGCATGGGTTAGATACAGAGTAAAGCTCCCTCTACACTGTCCCATCAAACACTCCCAGGGTAGGTACAGCATAGGTTAGATACAGAGTAAAGCTCCCTCTACACTGTCCCATCAAACACTCCCAGGGTAGGTACAGCATGGGCTAGATACAGAGTAAAGCTCCCTCTACACTGTCCCATCAAACACTCCCAGGGCAGGTACAGCACGGGTTAGATACAGAGTAAAGCTCCCTCTACACTGTCCCATCAAACACTCCCAGGGCAGGGACAGCACGGGTTAGATACAGAGTAAAGCTCCCTCTACACTGTCCCATCAAACACTCCCAGGGCAGGGGCAGCACGGGTTAGATACAGAGTAAAGCTCCCTCTACACTGTCCCATCAAACACTCCCAGGGCAGGTACAGCACGGGTTAGATACAGAGTAAAGCTCCAGGTGCTACACCGTTGATGTTTGAATTGCTGCCCAGTCTCGGGTTGAAGATAGGCGACCCTTCCATCATCTTCGAGCTGTGGTGAAACCCAGGAACCCCATTTGCCACAAGTGAGTTCCAAGTCAGGGAGCCAGCACATAACCTGATCCCCGCTCCCTGCCAGTGTTCCGCAATGACTCCCTTTCCTTCTCTTCCCTTCCCTTCCTTTCGCGCTCACATGGCCCATTCTATCTCCCCTTATTTTTTGTGATGTGCACTGTACATAAATATCTCTAAGAACTGTCAGTTTCTTATATCACGCTTGGTGTTATCAGCTCAGTGGGCAGTCTAGTAAATTAACAGGTACAAGGTTGTGTAACGGGAAATCTGATGGGATATTATTCAGTACAGAGACCTCTTTCTAAGCCTTTGCTGAATCATACAGCACAGAAGGAGGCCATTCGGCCCATCGTGCCTGTGCCGGCTCTTTGAAAGAGCTCTCCAATTAGTCCCACTCCCCCCTGCTCTTTCCCCGTAGCCCTGCGAATTTCTCCTTTTCAATTATTTCTCCAATTCCCTTTTGAAAGTTATTATTGAATCTGCTTCACCGCCTTTTCAGGCAGCGCATTCCAGATCACAACAACTCGCTGTGTAAAAAAATTCTCCTCATCCTCCCCTCTGGTTCTTTTGCCAATCACTTTCAATCTGTGTCCTCTGGTTACCGACCCTCCTGCCACTGGAAACAGTTTCTCCTTATTTACTCGATCAAACCCCTTCATGGTTTTGAACGCTTCTATTAAATCTCCCCTTAACCTTCTCTGTTCTAAGGAGAACAACCCCAGCTTCTCCAGTCTCTCCACGTAACTGAAATCCCTCATCCCTGGGCACCATTCTCGTAAATCTCCTCTGCACCCTCTCCAAGGCCCTGACAACCTCCCTAAAGTGCGGTGCCCAGAATTGGACAGAATACTCCAGCTGTGAACGAGCCTTTTTAAAAAAAAAAAAAAAAAAAATATATATAGTTTAAAATACATGTTTTTCTTGCAAAACAGGGGCAAAACAAACTACATCAACCTGGGCTCGTTCCTCATTAAGCCAGTGCAGCGGGTTATGAGGTACCCACTGCTGCTGATGGAGCTGCTGAACACGACACCAGAGTCACACCGCGACAAGAGGCCGCTGGGCGAGGCCGTGCTCGCCGTGAAGGATCTCAACGTTAATATCAACGAGTACAAGCGGCGGAAGGACCTGGGTGAGACTGCCCATTCTCTTCTTGCACGCTTTCCTCTTGCGCGCTCTCTCTCTCTCCTTTACTGACCCCCTAGCTGGCCACGGTGGTGTTGAGGGTTAATGTTACTGCGGTCGTCATCCAGAGAACGGGAGGTCAAATCGCACAGGTTTGAGAATTTGAATTCAGTTTGTTTGGAAATTAACAAAGCTGGTCATCAGTAAAAGTGACCTTGAAGCTGACGGATTGTCATTAAAAACCCAACTGGTTCACGAATGTTCTTTAGCGAAGGAAACCTGCCGTCCTTACCCGGTCTGGGCCTAGATGTGACTCCAGTCCCTCACCAATGTGGTTGATTCTTAACCGCCCTCTGTAGTAACCTAGCGCGACACTCAGTTGTATCAAACCCGCTCCCAGCGGTTCAAGAAGGCGGCTCACCACCACCTTCTCGGGGCAACTAGGGATTGGCAATAAATGCCAGCCTTGCCAGCGATGCCCACATCCCCAGAATGAATTAATGAAAAACTCAGGTCCAGCCGCCCTCTGGTAGCCCTTCTTCACATGCGGGACTAGACGGTGAGTATCGGCAGGCTATTGGACCAACTCTACAACCCTCCCAGATCGCTGCGCTCCTCTAATTCCGGCCTCTTGAGCATTCCCGATTTCCATCGCTCCACCATTGGCGGCCGTGCCTTCAGCTGCCTGGGCCCCGAGCTCTGGAATTCCCTCCCTAAACCTCACCATCTCTCTCTCCTCCTTTTAAGAAGCTCCTTAAAACCTACCTCTGTGACCAGCCTGTCCTGATGTTTCCTATGTGGCTCGGTGTCAAATTTTGTTTGCTAATCGCTCCTGTGAAGTGACTTGGGACGTTTCACTAAAGACAAAGGTTTAGAAGCCTTGCATTTCTACAGCACCTTTCACGACCTCAGGACGTCCCAAAGCGCTTTCCAGCCAATGAAGTACGTTTAGAAACATAGAAGATAGGAGCAGGAGTCGGCCATTCGGCCCCTCGAGCCTGCTCCGCCATTCAATGAGACCATGGCTGATCATCCAAATTCAGTACCCTGTCCCTGCTTTCTCCCCATATCCCTTGATCTCTTTAGCCTTAAGAAATATATCTAACTCTTTCTTGAATATATTTAACGAATTGGCCTCTACTGCCTTCTGTGGTAGAGAATTCCACAAGTTCACCACTCTCTGGGTGAAGAAATTCTTCCTCATCTCTGTCCTAAATGGCTTACCCCTTATCCTTAGACTGTGACCCCTGGTTCTGGACTCCCCCGACCATCGGGAACATCCTTCCTGCATCTAGTCTGTCTAGTCCTGTTAGAATTTTATAAGTTTCAATGAGATCCCCTCTCATCCTTCTAAACTCCAGCGAGTATAAGTCCAATCGACCCAATCTCTCCTCATACGTCATTCCTGCCATCCCAGGTATCAGCCTGGTGAATCTTCGCTGCACTCCCTCCATGGCAAGAACATCCTTCCTCAGATAAGGCGACCAAAACTGCGCACAATACTCAAGGTGTGGTCTCACCAAGGCCCTGTACAACTGCAGCAAGACATCTTTGCTCCTGTACTCGAATCCTCTCGCTACGAAGGCCAACATACCATTTGCCTTCTTAACCGCCTGCTGCACCTGCATGCTTACCTTCAGTGACTGGTGCACAAGGACACCCAGGTCTCGTTGCACTTCCCCTTCTCCCAATCCCCCTTCTCCCAATCTATTGCTGTTCAGATAATAATCTTTCTTCCTGTTTTTGCCACTAAAGTGGATAACCTCGCATTTATCCACATTATACTGCATCTGCCATGCTTCTGCCCAATCACCCAACCTGTCCAAATCATACTGGAGTTTCTCGGCATCCTCCTCACAGCACACACGCCCACCCAGCTTTGTGTCATCTGCAAACTTGGAGATATTACATCTAGTTCCCTCGTCTAGATCATTAATATACATTGTGAATAGCTTTGAAGTGTAGTCACACAAACAGCAATGTGATAATGACCAGATAATATATATTTTTTTAAGTGATGTTTGAGGAATAAATATTGGCCCCAGGACACCAGGGAGAACTCCCCTGCTTTTCTTCAAAATAGTGGCCGTGGGAATCTTTTACGTCCACCTGAGAGAGCAGACGGGTTAAAGGTGCTGTATAAATGCAAGTTGTTGTTGTTGACTTGGACGTCTGTGTCTCTGTGCAGTTCTGAAGTATCGTAAAGGGGACGAGGACTCGCTGATGGACAAGATCTCCAAACTGAGCATGCACTCCATCATAAAGAAATCCAACCGAGTTAGCAGCCACCTCAAGCACCTGACAGGCTTCGCGCCACAGGTAGGAGACGAGCCCCTGAGATCTGGAGGCTCACCTGACCTTCGACCATCAGCGGTTAATTATTTATCGGTTGTAATCAAATCTCCCCAAGAGGTTTTGTGGTTGTTGGGGGGTTTATTTATTTTAACAGCAACCGATCGGAACACGGGGGCGTAACCTTAACATTAGAGCCAGGCCATTCATGAGTAAAATCACACAAAGGGTGGTGGAAATCCAGAACACACTCCTCCAAAAGGCGGTGGATGCTGGGGGTCAGTTGGAGCTTTCAGTACTGAGACCGATAGATTTTTGTTGGGTAAGGGGTATTAAGGGTTACGGAACCAAGGCGGATAAATAGAGTTAAGATACAGATTGTCATGAATCGTATCATTCACGGAGAAATGACTCATGAAGTAACACTGGGCGGCCAGCTGGTGGCGCCGTCCAAGGAGTATAAAAACTTGGGCGTGGGCCCAGCTTGTTCAGGGCGTTTCTGTAACTGGGAACTAGTGATGTAACTAGAATCTCATGGTTACTGAAACGTCCTGGGCAAGCTGGGCCCACGCCCGAGTTTTAATACTCCTTGGACGGCGCCACCAGCTGGCCGCCCAGTGTTACTTCATGAGTCATTTCTCCATGAATGATACGATTCATGACACAGATCAGCCATGATCTAATTGAATGGCGGAACAGGCTCGAGGGGCTGAACGGCCTCCGAAAGTGGAGTGTCCCCTCTGTTGGTGGAAGGTGAGCCGGGCATCGTTCAGTGACCGGGATCGAGCGTGTGAGCTAGGCTCGACCCACCTTGCGTAAGAACATAAGAAATAGGAGCAGGAGTCGGCCATTCGGCCCCTCGAGCCTGCTCCGCCATTCAATAAGATCGGGGCTGATCTTCTGCCTCAACTCCACTTTCCCGCACTATCCCCGTATCCCTTGGTTGCCCTTGAGCTCCTTTGCCGTAAAACACCGCATCTGACGGCAAGCTTGTGCTGCTTTGGCCATCGGCCGCACTTCTGTCGCCGGCTGGGGCCGCGCTTTCTCACGGGTTTTTTGGGAGCAGCTGTGGGAATCAGCAGCTCCGCATTGCCCTGCAGGGGGAGGAAGGGTGGGGATGAGGAGGAGACGGGCACTGGCAGGATCTCTCGGCTCTGGCGAAGCCTCTCGCATCCAGCATAGAAATTACCGTTCAGATATCTGAGGCTGGGAGCCCGACTTCCCCGTCTCCCCACTGTTTTAACAGAGTTCCGGCCATTTATTTAACACGGGTTTGCGCCTGGGTTAACTGGCGGTGGGGGGCGGGGAAGGTCCTGCGGGGCTGCGAGGATTCGCTCGCTGGTGTCTCACCCACTCCCTCATGTTCTTTCTCAGCCTGATGGCCGAGTGGTTTTAAGTCCCTCCATCAGCCACGATTCGGAGCAGGAGGAGGCCATTCAGCCCCTTCAAGCCTGCTCCGCCATTCAGCCAGATCATGGCTGGCCTGCACCATCAGATCGCCCCTTAAACTCGAGGGAACACAAGCCGAGTCTGTGCAACCTGTCCTCGTAATTTAACCCTTTACGACCCAGTATCATTTGGGCGAATCTGCGTTGCACCCCCTCCAAGGCCAATATGTCCTTCCTGAGATGCGATGCCCAGAACTGAACACAGCGCTCCAGATGGGGTCTGACCAAAGCTCTCTACAACTGAAGCATCACGTAATCTCCTTTATATTACAGCCCACTTGAGATAGAGGCCGACATTAGAAACATAGAAAAATAGGAGCAGGATTAGGCCCTTTGGCCCTTCGAGCCTGTTCTGCCATTCAATATGATCATGGCTGATCCTCTATCTCAATACCATATTCCCGCTCTCTCCCCATACCCCTTAATGCTTTTTGTGTCTAGAAATCTATCTATCTCCTTCTTAAATATATTCAGTGACTTGGCTCCACAGCCTTCTGTGGTAGAGAATTCCACAGGTTCACCACCCTCTGAGTGAAGAAATTTCTCCTCATCTCAGTCCTAAATGTCCTACCCCGTATCCTGAGACTGTGACCCCTCGTTCTAGACCCCCCAGCCAGGGGGAAACATCCTCCCTGTATCCAGTCTGTCTAGCCCTGTCAGAATTTTATACGTTTCAATGAGATCCCCTCTCATTCTTCCAAACTCTAGTGAATACAGGCCTAGTCGACCCAATCTCTCCTCCTACGACAGTCCTGCCATCCCAGGAATCAGTCTGGCGAACCTTCGCTGCACTCCCTCTATGGCAAGTATATCCTTTCTTAGGTAAGGAGACCAAAACTGCACACAGTACTCCAGGTGTGGTCTCACCAAGGCCCTGTATAACTGTAGTAAGACATCCTTGCTCCTGTACTCAAATCCTCTTGCAATGAAGACATTCCATAAGCCATTTTGATTACAGTATCTTTTAAATGATTTGTGTGCTTGAATATCCAAATCTCTCTGCGCCTCTACAGCCCCCAGTTTCTCGCCATGTAGAAAATGCTTCAATTTCTCTTTCTTGATTGAAGAATCTCTTGTCTTTCAGATCAAGGATGAGGCGTTTGAGGAGGCAGAAAGGAGGTTTCGAGTCCAGGAGCGGCTGATTAAATCCTTCATCCGAGATCTGTCTCTGTATCTGCAGCACGTGCGGGTGAGTGACTGTCGCACACCCTCGCAACCAGAGGGCTGGGCCCAGTTAGACTGCTCAGCAGCTGGGGGCATCTCGGTTGGCCTCAGTCCCAAGGGCTAAGGGGAGGGAGGGGGGTGTGGGTGGACGGACGGGGACTGACTGGGGAGGAGTTTGGGGGGACGGACAGGGACTGACTGGGGAGGAGTTTGGGGGACGGACAGGGACTGACTGGGGAGGAGTTTGGGGGACGGATGGGGACTTACTGGGGAGGAGTTTGGGGGACAGACACTGACTGGGGAGGAGTTTGGGGGACGGACGGGATTGGGTTTGGCAGTGACGCCTCCACAGTCAAACAGCCTGAGCCAAATACTCAGCATCTGCGGCTCACGCATGGAGAACGTCCAGTCGAGGCAAGGCACGGCGGGACAGCTGGAGCCTGGGGACAGTAACCCGACAAGAGTCAGCGCCTTGGGGAGGGAGGGACTGAGGCAGGCGCACGGGCTGAGATCCCTGCCTCCCAGTGATTGATACTGGCGGCTCCTTGGGTCTCTGCAGGTTTGTAGAGCGTGAATCCCCGGGTAGGACTGGGAGCTGACCGACTTGAGTTTCTCTCCCGAACTAGGAATCGGCGTCGGTGAATGTGCTGGTGGCCATGAGTATCCTGGACATGTACGGGGAGAAGAATCACGCGGACCTGGAGAGCTTCCAGAGGGCGCATCGACTAATCAGTGACCGCCTCTTCACCGACTTTGTAAGTGTGGATCGCGAGTGCTCGTGACAGTAGAAGTGTCTGTTGGTGAGCCAGCCCTTATTGTGATCGTTGACACACCTCACCCAACTTTAACGGAGCTACTAACCTATTTACTGCAATCAGGCCAGCGCTGTTACAACCCCCTCCTTGTAGAGAGGGCTTTAAACTAAATAGTGGGGGGTAGGGTTCAGGTGAGCGGGAATTTAAAAAGCCAAAGAGAAAGGAGAAGGCAATAGAGCAGGGTAGCGATGGGGGTAATGGTAACCAGAGTGTGACGGGAAGGGACAGAACGTATAAAAATAAGAGTGCATCAGAAAGTGGGGTCAAAGCACGGAAAAAGAGTAAAAAGACAAAATAAAAGCTCTTTATCTGAATGCACGCAGCATTCGTAACAAGATAGATGAGTTGATGGCACAGATAGATAGAAATGGTTATGATCTGATTGCCATCACAGAGACGTGGTTGCAAGGTGGCCAAGGCTGGGAACTGAATATTCAGGGTTATTTGACATTTCAGAAGGATAGACAGAAAGGAAAAGGAGGTGGGGTAGCTCTGTTAATAAAGGATGAAATCAGTACAGTAATGAGAAATTATATTGGCTCAGAAGAGCAAGATGTAGAATCAGTTTGGGTGGAGATATAAGAAATAATAAGGGAAAGAAGTCACTGGTGGGTGTCGTCTACAGGCCCCCTAACAGTAGCTACACTGTTGGACAGAGTATAAATCAAGAAATAATGGAGGCTTGTAAGAAAGGTACAGCAATAATCATGGGCCATTTTAATCTTCATATTGATTGGGCAAATCAAATTGGCCAAGGTAGCCTCGAGGAAGAGTTCATAGAGTGTATCCGGGATGGTTTTCTAGAACAATACGTTGTGGAACCAACCAGGGAGCAGGCTATCAGACCACCAGACAGATACCTGGGATGGCAGGAATGACGTATGAGGAGAGATTGGGTCGATTAGGCTTATATTCGCTGGAGTTTAGAAGAATGAGAGGGGATCTCATTGAAACTTACCAAATTCTAACAGGACTAGACAGACTAGATGCAGGAAGGATGTTCCCGATGGTGGGGAGGCTAAAGAGATCAAGGGATATGGGGAGAAGGCAGGGACAGGGTACTGAGTTTGGATGATCAGCCATGATCGCATTGAATGGCGGAGCAGGCTCGAGGGGCCGAATGGCCTACTCCTGCTCCTATCTTCTATGTTTCTGTCGTAGATCTGGTACTGTGTAATAAGACAGGATTAATAAATGATCTCATAGTAAAGGATCCTCTAGGAACGAGTGATCATAGCATAGTTGAATTTCAAATTCAGTTGGAGGGTGAGAAAGTTGTGTCTCAAACCAGTGTCCTGATCTTAAATAAAGGCAATTACAACGGTATGAAGGCAGAACTGGCTAAAGTGGACTGGGAAATAGATTAAAGGGTAAGACGGTTGATAAGCAATGGCAGACATTTAAGGAGCTATTTCATAACTCTCAACAAAAATATATTCCAGTGAGAAAGAAAGATTTTAAGAGAAGGGAGCACCATCCATGGCTAACTAAGGAAGTAAAGGATGGTATCAAATTGAAAACAAAGGCGTACAATGTTGTCAAGATTAGTGGGAGACCAGAGGATTGGGAAAGGATGACTAAAAAATTAATAAAGAGAGAGAAGATGGATTATGAGAGTAAACTAGCAAGAAATATAAAAACAGATTGTAAGAGCTTCTACAGGTATATAAAAAGGAAGAGAGTAGCTAAAGTAAACGTTGGTCCCTTAGAGTATGAGACTGGGGAATTAATAATGGGGAATGGGGAAATGGCAGAGACTTTGAACAAATATTTTGTATCGGTCTTCACGGTAGAAGACACTAAAAGCTTCCCAGTAATAGATAATCAAGGGGCTATAGGGAGGGGGGAACTTAAAACAATCACTATCACTAGAGAAAAAGTATTAGGCAAACTTATGGGACTAAAGGTGGGCAAGTCCCCTGGACCTGATGGCCTGCATCTAGGGAGGTCCCCCTCCCTCTCGCCTCTCGCCACCCCATTTCCTCACCTCCTCTCCCCCACCCCGCTTATTGAATGGTGAAGCAGGCCCAAGGGGCCGTATGGCGAATTCCTGCTCCTCTCTTACGTTCTTATGCAAGGTGGGCCAAGCCTGGCTCACACGGTCGGTCCCAGTCACTGAACAGTGCCCGGCTCACCTTCCATGGACAGAAGCTTGGTCAAAGAGGTAGATTTTAAGGAGCATCTTAAAGGAGCAGAGAGAGGCGGAGAGGTTTAGGGAGGGAATTCCAGAGCTCGGGGCCCAGGCAGCTGAAGGCGCGGCCGCCAGTGGTGGAGCGAAGGAAGTGGGGGATATGCAAGAGCCCAGAGTTGGAGGAACCTAGAGATCTCGGAGGGTTGTGGGGCTGGTGGAGGTTCCAGAGATAGGGAGGAGGTGAGGCCGTGGAGGGATTTGAACACGATGAGAATTTATTTTCCTCTCCTCCTTCTCCCAACAGAAAGAGCGGACGGAGGTTCTCGTCATCGCTCCGCTGAACCAGCTGTTGGGGATGAGTGCCGGGCCCCACAAACTCATCATCAAACGCTTCGACAAGCTGCTGGATTACCACAACTGCAAGGAGAGAGCTGAGAAGCTGAAGGACAAGAGGACCCTGGACGAGCTCCAGGCGGCCAAGAACAACTACGAGGCTCTCAACGCCCAACTGCTGGATGAGATGCCAAAGTTCCACAAGAGCGCCGAGGATCTCTTCATCAACTGCATGCGGGGCTTTGCCGAGGCTCACCGGGAGTTTGTGGGGCTGACACTCGACGAATTGCAGCCGCTGTCGCAGGTAAAAGCAGCAGAGAGAGACCGGGCACTTTGGCACAAGTCCGGTCTGCTTCCTACTGCTAATACAGCCGTTACCGGAATCATAGAATTATCGTGTTCGAGAAGTTCCTCCGCGGTTACAGTCGCACCAAAGGCTTGTCAGTCCGGCGACAATAACTCTGCTCACACTTCACGAGCGAGTGGTTTTTACAATAATGAGCTTTATTACATTACCTAATAACAATGTTAGATGTGTTATACCTGTTCTGCACTGTTTCATTAAATAACAAGGTGACGGGCAACCAATAATACAACCTGATTCCCAGGCCCACGGTGAGCACTTTCGACTCTAGGCTGCCTGCTTGGCTCTGGGCCTCTGACTGACTCTGAGAGTCCGACCCCCAAGAGACCCCCGCATCACATCCCAAGACGTGGAACAACCAGCTCCAACCTTCCAGGCCGTCTGCGTGGCTCCTGACCGCCCTGAGAATGCTCTGCCCAGTGTAGAGGGAGCTTTACTCGGTATCTAACCCGTGCTGTACCTGCCCTGGGAGCGTTTGATGGGACAGTGTAGAGGGAGCTTTACTCTGTATCGAACCCGTGCTGTACCTGCCCTGGGAGTGTTTGATGGGACAGTGTAGAGGGAGCTTTACTCTGTATCTAACCCGTGCTGTACCTGCCCTGGGAGCGTTTGATGGGACAGTGTAGAGGGAGCTTTATTCGGTATCTAACCCGTGCTGTACCTGCCCTGGGAGCGTTTGATGGGACAGTGTAGAGGGAGCTTTACTCGGTATCTAACCTGTGCTGTACCTGCCCTGGGAGTGTTTGATGGGACAGTGTAGAGGGAGCTTTACTCGGTATCTAACCCGTGCTGTACCTGCCCTGGGAGCGTTTGATGGGACAGTGTAGAGGGAGCTTTACTCTGTATCTAACCTGTGCTGTACCTGCCCTGGGAGCGTTTGATGGGACAGTGTAGAGGGAGCTTTACTCTGTATCTAACCCGTGCTGTACCTGCCCTGAGAGTGTTTGATGGGACAGTGTAGAGGGAGCTTTACTCTGTATCTAACCCGTGCTGTACCTGCCCTGAGAATGTTTGATGGGACAGTGTAGAGGGAGCTTTACTCTGTATCTAACCCATGCTATACCTGCCCTGGGAGTGTTTGATGGGACAGTGTAGAGGGAGCTTTACTCTGTATCTAACCCGTGCTGTACCTGCCCTGAGAATGTTTGATGGGACAGTGTAGAGCGAGCTTTACTCTGTATCTAACCCGTGCTGTACCTGCCCTGGGAGTGTTTGATGGGACAGTGTAGAGGGAGCTTTACTCTGTATCTAACCCGTGCTGTACCTGCCCTGGGAGTGTTTGATGGGACAGTGTAGAGGGAGCTTTACTCTGTATCTAACCCGTGCTGTACCTGCCCTGAGAATGTTTGATGGGACAGTGCTGAGGGAGCTTTACTCTGTATCTAACCTGTGCTGTACCTGCCCTGGGAGTGTTTGATGGGACAGTGTAGCGGGAGCTTTACTCTGTATCTAACCCGTGCTGTACCTGCCCTGGGAGTGTTTGATGGGACAGTGTAGAGGAAGCTTTATTCTGTATCTAACCCGTGTTGTACCTGCCCTGGGAGTGTTTGATGGGACAGTGTAGAGGGAGCTTTACTCTGTATCTAACCCGTGCTGTACCTGCCCTGGGAGTGTTTGATGGGACAGTGTAGAGGGAGCTTCACACTGAGCTTTGATTGCTTGATGCCAGTGGGGGATGAATAGATGATGTGATGTTACATTGATGAGCACAGAGTTCTGTCTGCCAGGAGTACGTGCAGTGTTTGACACCATGTTTGAGTCTGTCGAAAGATGACCGATGGCTGGCTTCTCTCCCCACAGTTGATTGCAGTGGTGAGCAAGGACACCAGTATTGTGGCCGCATTCCAGGAGCAGCACAGTAAGGTCATGCAATTACTCCAAGTCTTCAGCTTCTTCCCAGACACACTCCCTTCCTCTAGAAAACCATTCGATCGGAAGACCGCCGAACGGCAATCTTCGAGATTGCAAATGTCGTCAATGGTGAGTTTTGCGCTCTCTGTTTACATCATTACTTGTTTAGGATGTCCTGTCAGTACGTTCCAGTGAGCAACAATTTTCTTGTGGCGTAGGAAAATGAGAAATAGGAGTAGACCATTCGGCCCCTCGAGCCTGCTCCGCCATTCAATAAGGTCATGGCTGATCATCGACCTCAACTCCTCTTTCCCGCCCGATCCCCATATCCCTTGATTCCCCTAGAGTCCAAAAATCTATCGATCTCAGGGTTGAATATACTCAACGACTGAGCCTCCACAGCCCTCTGGGGTAGAGAATTCCAAAGATTCACAACCCTCTGAGTGGAGACATTTCTCCTCATCTCAGTCCTAAATGGCCGACCCCTTATTCTGAGACTGTGACCCCTGGTTCTAGACTCCCCAGCCAGGGGAAACATCCTCCCAGCATCTACCCTGTCAAGCCCCTGTAAGAATTTTATACGTTTCAATGCGATCACCTCTCATTCTTCTAAACTCCGGGCTTTGTTTATTCTTGCCCAAGCGATCTTTATAGGCCTGTCTCGTGCCTGGGGATCAGCCTGATCCAACTAGGCCCCTGTTCAGTGCAGCAAGTGACTTCAGCTGTCACTGGGGCTTTGGTAGGTACGGGAAATTTTCATTCTAAATGTGAAATTGTAGGAATGTAAATATAGAAAGATTTAGAAACATAAAAACAAAGGAGCTGGAGTAGGCCATTCAGCCCTTGGAGCCTGCTCCGCCATCAATATGATCATGGCTGGTCCTCTATCTCAATACCATTTCTACAGCGCCTTTCACAACCTCAGGACGTCCCAAAGCGCTTTACAGCCAATGAAGTACTTTTTGAAGTGTAGTCACTGTTGTAATGTAGGAAAAGCGGCAGCCAATTTGAGCACAGCAAGCTCCCACAAACAGCAATGTGGTAATGACCAGAGAATGTGTATTTTTAGTGATGTTGATTGAGGGATAAATATTGGCCCCAGGACACCGGGGAGAACTCCCCTGCTCTTCTTCGAAATAGAGGCTGTGGGATCTTTTACATCCACCTGAGAGAGCAGACGGGGCCTCGGTTTAACGTCTCATCCAAAAGACGGCACCTCTGACAGTGCAGCACTCCCTCAGCACTGCACTGGAGTGTCAACCTGGATTTTTGTGCTCAAGTCTCTGGAGTGGGATTTGAACCCACGACCTTCTGACTCAGAGACGAGAGAGAGAGAGCGCTGCCCACTGAGCCACGGCTGACCCGTCCCTTGCAGGCAAGAGAGAACCCTGAGCCACTGGTGGGTTTGCAGGTCTGTCACTGATGATGGAAGTGTCTGGGGCTAATCTGAGGTGTTGAATGAAGAATATTGCAGTGTTGGAAGTTTTATTGATTTAAGCGCAGTTTGCCTTTTGTGTCTCGATGCCTGTTTACTAAATCCGCCCAGTGATGACAATATTAGCGAATGGTCCATAAATTAAGAGCTGCTGAAACAGGTTTGTCATTGAGTTGTTTTATGACGATGTAAACGGCGAGAGACTCGGAGCTGTGGAGGAGCAGAGAGAGTTACTGCTCCCAGTACACAACTCACTAAACGCCAGTGCGCCGGTACAAAAAATAATGGAATGTTGGCCTTTATCTCAGGGGGCTGGACTACAAAGTGGAGGAAGTGATGTTCCAGCTGTTCAGAGCCTGGCTCAGACCCCACCTGGAGTAACTGCGCTCAGTTCTGGGCCCCGCACCTCAGGAAGGATAGATTGGCCTTGGAGGGGGGGGCAGCACAGATTCACCAGACTGTTACCGGGGCTAAAAGGGTTAAATTACAAGGACAGGTTGCACAGACTGGGCTTGTATTCCCTCGAGTTTAGAAGATTAAGGGGCGATCTAATCGAGGTGTTTAAGATGATTAAAGGAGTTGATTGGGTAGATAGAGAGAAACTATTTCCTCTGGTGGGGGGAGTCCAGAACAAGGGGACAGAACCTTCAAATTAGAGCCAGGCCGTTCAGGGGTGATGTCAGGAAGCACTTCTGAGAGTAAGATGGGGCAATTACATAGAAACATAGAAGATAGGAGCAGGAGGAGGCCATTCGGCCCATCGAGCCTGCTCCGCCATTCAATGCAATCATGGCTGATCATCATTCAGTACCCGGTCCCTGCCTTCTCCCCATATCCCTTGATCCCTGTAGCCTTAAGAAATATATCTAACTCCTCCTTGAATATATTTAATGAATTGGCCTCCACTGCCTTCTGTGGCAGAGAATTCCACAGGTTCACCACTCTCTGGGTGAAGAAATTGATATACCTATCAATTCATCCAATGAAAAGCGACGAGTTAAGAAAGTAACTATAGGTTTTTATTGGCTAAATAACAGAGCCCACCCTCGTGGGTGATCGGATCCAACAAGGAGGAATACCAGCCAGTCGACCACCTTTATACCTGGGCAGGTAGGTGGAGCCATGGGCGGAGTCAGCAGTGGTCAGCCCAGGTATAACAGCGTGACAAGAGGCGACCTCGTATAGTGATACAACAGTGTGAACAGTGATAACGATATAACAGTGATAACTATAGTGTAACGATAGTGAACGATAAAAGTGGTTTACCACGTTCACCCCTTGTTTAGATTTGAGTCCGGCGGGGTGAAGTGTACTACCAGTTCTGGTAAGTCAGTCTGTCCGGAGGCCTCGTAAGCCTTTCTGATCGTCGCAGCGGCGGTGTTGCATTCTCCGGTGTTGGTGTTGATGCTGGTGTCTGCGTGGTCGGCGAAGGCTCGTGGGGTTCTGGCATGCCGTCTACCTGAGCTGGAATTGGGGGGGGGTGGGGGGGGGTCAAGGTGGTGTCTCCGGAATGCCCGAGGGTGCGAGGTCTCGCAAGGAGACTGTCCTCCCGCCCGTCCGGGTAAGCCACATAGGCGTACTGGGGGTTGGCGTGCAGGAGGTTCACCTTCTCGACCAGGAGGTCCGTTTTATGGGTCCTCACGTGCTTTCGCAGCAGGACGGGCCCCGGGGAGGTCAGCCAGGTTGGTAGTGTGGTTCCCGTAGTCGACTTCCTGGGGAAAACAAACATTCGTTCATGGGGGGTGGCGTTAACGGCAGTGCAAAGTAGTGACCGGATGGAGTGCAGGGCTGCCGGGAGGACTTCCTGCCAGCGGGAGGTTGGGAGGCCCTTAGACTTTAAGGCTAAGAGGACGGCCTTCCATACCGTCACGTTCTCTCTTTCTACCTGGCCGTTCCCTCGGGGGTTGTAGCTGGTGGTCCTGCTTGCAGCAATACCTCTCGCTAGCAGGAACTGACGGAGTTCCTCGCTCATGAAGGAGGAGCCCCGGTCACTATGTATATAGTTTGGGAACCCGAACAAGGCGAAGAGGTCGTTCAGGCATTTGATGACCGTGGTACTGGTCATGTCTGGGCAGGGGAAGGCAAAGGGGAAACGGGAGTACTCATCAACGATGTTGAGGAAATACACATTACGGTCAGAGGACGGGAGGGGCCCCTTAAAGTCGATGCTCAGGCGCTCGAAGGGGCGGGTGGCCTTGATCAGGCTTGCTCTGTCCGGCCTAAAGAAGTGCGGTTTGCACTCGGCACAGGTCTGGCAGTTCCTGGTCATGGTCCTGACCTCCTCGATGGAGTAGGGCAGGTTGCGGGCCTTAATGAAGTGGTAAAGTCTCGTGACCCCGGGGTGGCAGAGGTCATTGTGGAGGGTCTGAAGTCTATCACTTTGCGCGCTGGCGCATGTAATTCGTGACAGAGCATCAGGGGGATCGTTCAGCTTACCTGGCCGGTACAAGATATCATAATCATAGGTGGATAGTTCGATTCTCCACCTCAATATCTTGTCATTCTTGATTTTGCCCCTCAGCTTGTTATTAAACATAAAAGCGACCGAACGCTGGTCGGTGAGGAGGGTAAATCGTTTGCCTGCCAGGTAATGCCTCCAGCGTCGTACCGCCTCCACAATCGCTTGGGCCTCCTTCTCGACCGACGAGTGTCGGATCTCAGGGCCCTGTAGGGTCCTTGAGAAGAAGGCCACTGGTCTCCCCTCCTGGTTAAGGGTAGCGGCTAGGGCGAAGTCGGATGCATCGCTCTCCACTTGGAAGGGGATGGACTCGTCCACTGCGTGCATTGTGGCCTTGGCGATGTCTCCCTTAATGAGGGAGAAGGCTGCGCACGCTTCCTCCGTAAGGGGGAAGGATGTGGACTTCATGAGGGGTCTGGCTTTGTCTGCATAATTGGGCACCCATTGGGCATAGTAGGCGAAGAGCCCCAGGGTTCTCTTCAGAGCCTTTGGACAGTGGGGGAGGGGTAGCTCCATGAGGGGACGCATTCTTTCGGGGTCGGGGCCGATGACTCCGTTCTCTACTACACAGCCGAGGATGGCAAGGCGCGAGGTGTTAAACACACATTTCTCCTTATTGTAGGTGAGGTTCAGCCGTTGGGCCGTACGGAGGAATCTCTCCAGATTAACGTCATGGTCCTGCCGGTCGTGGCCGCAGATGGTGACGTTATCTAGGTAGGGGAACGTGGCATGCAGCCCGTTCTGGTCAACCATCCGGTCCATCTCCCTTTGGAAGACCGAAACCCCGTTGGTGACGTCGAAGGGAACCCTAAGGAAGTGGTAGAGGCGGCCGTTCGCCTCGAAGGCTGTATACTGGCGGTCCTCAGGGCGGATAGGGAGTTGGTGATAGGCCGACTTAAGGTCGATGGTGGAGAATACCCGGTACTGTGCAATCTGATTGACCATATCAGATATGCGGGGAAGGGGGTATGCGTCCAGCTGGGTGTACCTGTTTATGGTCTGGCTGTAGTCGATGACCAGGCGGTTTTTATTGCCGGTCTTAACGACCACTACCTGGGCACGCCAGGGGCTGGTGCTCCCCTCGATGATGCCCTCCTTCAGGAGACGCTGCACCTCAGAGCTAATGAAAGCTCTGTCCCCGGCGCTGTACCGCCTGCTCTTGGTCGCGACGGGTTTGCAGTCGGGGGTGAGGTTAGCGAACAGGGAAGGTGGCGGGACCTTGAGGGTGGATAGGCCGCAGGTGTTACGCGGTGGGCGGTTTAAAATCTGTTGGTTGTCGACTGTGAGTGGGGGGAGGGGTCCGCCGTATGCTAGCGTGACGCTTTGGAGGTGGGATTGGAAGTCTAGCCCTAGTAGGACGGCGGCGCATAGCTGGGGGAGGACGAGGAGTTTAAAATTTAGCCAATAAAATTGATATACCTATCAATTCATCCATTGAAAAGCGACGAGTTAAGAAAGTAACTATAGGTTTTTATTGGCTAAATAACAGAGCCCACCCTCGTGGGTGATCGGATCCAGCAAGGAGGAATACCAGCCAGTCGACCACCTTTATACCTGGGCAGGTAGGTGGAGCCATGGGCAGAGTCAGCAGTGGTCAGCCCAGGTATAACAGCGTGACAAGAGGCGACCTCGTATAGTGATACAACAGTGTGAACAGTGATAACGATATAACAGTGATAACTATAGTGTAACGATAGTGAACGATAAAAGTGGTTTACCACAGAAATTCCTCCTCATTTCTGTCCTAAATGGCTTACCCCTTATCCTTAGACTGTGACCCCTGGTTCTGGACTCCCCCCGCCATCGCGAACATCCTTCCTGCATCTAGTCTGTCTGGTCCTTTGGGTTGCTGCTTGCTCGGAGGCAGCGACGGGTGCCTCGGTGGGCCTTTCGAAGGATGCCAAGAGAGGCTCAGAGGGAAGCTGTGGAATCATTTAGGAGGGAGTCAAGTCTTGAGCGATGGCAGGAGAGTAGGAAGGATGATGAGTAGTGGAGAATAGGGGTTAGTGGGCGTATGACGGCGGAGAAAGAAAAGGAGGTATGAAGGTCGGGGGAGGGTAACGAAGAAAGCGGAAAAAGGGGGGAGATAGAAGTGATGGAATTGGGGTCTGGAGCGGCAGCCAAAACGCGCACACGGCTGGTTGTGGAGATTAAGTTACAAAGGCATGATTAAATGATAGATTATAAAGCATGATTTGAGTTAGTCTGAAAAAGTTAGTGTAGTCAATGACCCATAGATGTCAAGAGCCAAGACAATGATTTAAAGTATTTCTTGAGGTCGAGTAGAAATAGATTATTGTCAGTTGTCGATGACGGTTGGTCTAAAGATTCAGTGAGACGTTCCAGTCAACGCTGTAGGGAATCGAGGGATATGGGGATCGGGCGGGAAGGTGGAGTTGAGGTCAAAGATCAGCCATGATCTCATTGAATGGCGGAGCAGGCTCGAGGGGCCGAATGGCCAACTCCTGCTCCTATTTCTTCTGTTCACACAAAGGGTAGTGGAAATCTGGAACTCTCCCCCCCCAAAAAGCTGTTGAGGCCGGGGGGTCAATTGAAAAATTCAAAACTCTGCAATTCACACCCCATCTAGAGCCATCCTTTGTTCCTTAACCTGTCCCATTACCACCTCCTCTCGCCTTGAATATCTCTTAATGCCTCTCAACGTCTCTCCTGCTTTCTATCCTATCACTGACCTTCCCTTTCGTTCTTTGATCCACTCCCCCTTTTCCCAGCCCCTAAACTTGCTTTCCATTTCCTGTTTTTTTCCAGTTCTGACGAAAGGTCATCGACCCGAAACGGTGACTGTTTCTCTCTCTCCACCGATGCTGCCTGACCTGCTGAGTTTTTCCAGCGTTTTCTGTTGTTATTTATTGATGGATTTTTGTTGGGTAAGGGTGTTAAGGGTTACGCAACAAGGTGGGAAAAATGGAGTTAAGATACAGATCCGCCATGAGCCCATTGAATGGCGGAACAGGCTCGAGGGGCTGAATGGCCTCCTCCTGTTCCATTGCCATGAGACGCCATCTTGAACACTCATTCCTGTTCCTTGGTCTAATATCTACACCCATGTTTTTATTTTCTCCCCTCATAAGCCAATCGTCATGTTTCAGTCGGATGAGCAGCGGGCGGCCTTGCTGGCAAAGTACGAGCCAGATAAGCTGTACCAGACAGACCGGAACTTCAATGCTGCTCAAGAGCTGGATGTTTCCCTGCTGGAAGGAGACCTGGTGGGAGTGATTAAACAGCAAGATCCCATGGGCAGCCAGAACCGCTGGCTGGTGGACAATGGGGGTAAGGGCAGACCGCTGGCACTCCCCCTCTCAAAAAGGACCGATCCTGGCGTTGTGAAGATGTGTGTGTAGTATGCCTGAGGGCCTGCAGGGTACGATGCCGAGTCAAACCTGTCAGAAAGCTCGAAGGATAGTTTCCTGACCCCTTGTCCATTCCCCCCCCCCATTTCCTTCACTCCACCATTGGCGGCCGTGCCTTCAGCTGCCTGGGCCCTAAGCTCTGGAATTCCCTCCCTTAACCTCGCCGCAGCTCCTTTTAAGACTGTCCTTAAAACCCACCTCTTCGACCTAATATCTCCTCGTGTGTAGGAAGCGCGACAGCAATGTGATGATGACCAGATAATCTGTTTGTGATTGAGGGATAAATATTGGCCAGGACACCGAGGGGGAACTCCCCTGCTCTTCTTCGAAATAGTGGCCGTGGGATCTTTTACGTCCACCTGAGAGAGCAGACGGGGCCTCGGTTTAACGCCTCATCTGAAAGACGACGCCTCCGACAGTGCAGCGCTCCCTCAGTACTGCCCCTCCGACGGTGCAGCGCTCCCTCAGTACTGCCCCTCCGCCAGTGCAGCGCTCCCTCAGTACTGCCCCTCCGCCAGTGCAGCGCTCCCTCAGTACTGCCCCTCCGACAGTGCAGCGCTCCCTCAGTACTGCCCCCCGACGGTGCAGCGCTCCCTCAGTACTGCCCCTCCGACAGTGCAGCGCTCCCTCAGTACTGCCCCTCCGCCAGTGCAGCGCTCCCTCAGTACTGCCCCTCCGACAGTGCGGCGCTCCCTCAGTACTGCCCCTCCGACAGTGCGGCGCTCCCTCAGTACTGCCCCCCGACAGTGCGGCGCTCCCTCAGTACTGCCCCTCCGACAGTGCGGCGCTCCCTCAGTACTGCCCCTCCGACAGTGCGGCGCTCCCTCAGTACTGCCCCTCCGACAGTGCGGCGCTCCCTCAGTACTGCCCCTCCGACAGTGCGGCGCTCCCTCAGTACTGCCCCTCCGACAGTGCGGCGCTCCCTCAGTACTGCCCCTCCGACAGTGCGGCGCTCCCTCAGTACTGCCCCTCCGACAGTGCGGCGCTCCCTCAGTACTGCCCCTCCGACAGTGCGGCGCTCCCTCAGTACTGCCCCTCCGACAGTGCGGCGCTCCCTCAGTACTGCCCCTCCGACAGTGCGGCGCTCCCTCAGTACTGCCCCTCCGACAGTGCGGCGCTCCCTCAGTACTGCCCCTCCGACAGTGCGGCGCTCCCTCAGTACTGCCCCTCCGACAGTGCGGCGCTCCCTCAGTACTGCCCCTCCGACAGTGCGGCGCTCCCTCAGTACTGCCCCTCCGACAGTGCGGCGCTCCCTCAGTACTGCCCCTCCGACAGTGCGGCGCTCCCTCAGTACTGCCCCTCCGACAGTGCGGCGCTCCCTCAGTACTGCCCCTCCGACAGTGCGGCGCTCCCTCAGTACTGCCCCTCCGACAGTGCGGCGCTCCCTCAGTACTGCCCCTCCGACAGTGCGGCGCTCCCTCAGTACTGCCCCTCCGACAGTGCGGCGCTCCCTCAGTACTGCCCCTCCGACAGTGCGGCGCTCCCTCAGTACTGCCCCTCCGACAGTGCGGCGCTCCCTCAGTACTGCCCCTCCGACAGTGCGGCGCTCCCTCAGTACTGCCCCTCCGACAGTGCGGCGCTCCCTCAGTACTGCCCCTCCGACAGTGCGGCGCTCCCTCAGTACTGCCCCTCCGACAGTGCGGCGCTCCCTCAGTACTGCCCCTCCGACAGTGCGGCGCTCCCTCAGTACTGCCCCTCCGACAGTGCGGCGCTCCCTCAGTACTGCCCCTCCGACAGTGCGGCGCTCCCTCAGTACTGCCCCTCCGACAGTGCGGCGCTCCCTCAGTACTGCCCCTCCGACAGTGCGGCGCTCCCTCAGTACTGCCCCTCCGACAGTGCGGCGCTCCCTCAGTACTGCCCCTCCGACAGTGCGGCGCTCCCTCAGTACTGCCCCTCCGACAGTGCGGCGCTCCCTCAGTACTGCCCCTCCGACAGTGCGGCGCTCCCTCAGTACTGCCCCTCCGACAGTGCGGCGCTCCCTCAGTACTGCCCCTCCGACAGTGCGGCGCTCCCTCAGTACTGCCCCTCCGACAGTGCGGCGCTCCCTCAGTACTGCCCCTCCGACAGTGCGGCGCTCCCTCAGTACTGCCCCTCCGACAGTGCGGCGCTCCCTCAGTACTGCCCCTCCGACAGTGCGGCGCTCCCTCAGTACTGCCCCTCCGACAGTGCGGCGCTCCCTCAGTACTGCCCCTCCGACAGTGCGGCGCTCCCTCGGTACTGCCCCTCCGACAGTGCGGCGCTCCCTCGGCACTGCACTGGGAGTGTTGGCCTGGATTTCGGTGTTCAAGTCTCTGGAGTGGGACTCAAACCCAAGACCTCCTGACTCGGAGGTGAGAGAGTGCAACCCATGGCCGACACCTAATGGAGCTCTAGCCCAGAATGAGTCAGAGCCTTGAGAAGAGATGGGGAGGAAACCAGGGGGTGGGGGTGAGGGTGAAGCAAAGAGGGGGGAGAAAGTCTTGTTGAATATTGGGTGTAAAGTGTGCATTGTGTTAACGCCCTGTACCTTGTCTCTCGACAGTGATGAAGGGCTTTGTGTACAGTTCCTTCCTGAAACCTTACAACCCTCGCCGGAGCCACTCCGACATCTCGGTGGGGAGCCACTCCTCCAATGAATCCGGCTATGGCGGCTCGTCCCCGGTCATCTCCCGGCAGAACAGCACCTCGTTCCTGGCGGTGAACCACTCCAGCGGCACGGCGTCATTCTCCAGCACCCCGCAGGCGCACGTGCCCACGGAGGCCCTGGGCGGACCTCCCCCAAGAGCGCCGTCGCAGCGACCCAACGTGCCGGAGCCCTCGCCGCCACGCCTGACCGCCTCCCCGCCGCGGTCGAACCCGTCCGACTACTCCTCCTCGCCGCGCCCGCCTGCTTTGACTCAGCGCTCCAGCACCTTTGACCCCTTGGCAGCGGCAGTTTCTCACCGGTCAACCGCGAAGGATTCCTACTCCATGGTGCAGCCAAAATGGTCGAACCAGATGGAGTACTCCCTACCGCGGAAAGCCCGGGAGTGCAGGCGAGCGTTGCGCAGGGCCTCGTCGCAGGAGGGGTATCTGGAAAGCAACGACTACGATCCTGGGCAGCAGGTAAGAGTCGGAGGGCTCAGAGAGAGTTTCATGCACGTCCCCTGCACCTCAGCCCATTCTCCACCTTAAACATTCACTCCCTCCACCACCGGCGTACCGTGGCTGCAGTGTGTACCCTCTACAAGATGCACTGCAGCAACTCACCAAGGCTTCTTTGACAGCACCTCCCAAACCTGCGACCTCTTCCACCTAGAAGGACAAGGGCAGCAGGCGCGTGGGAACACCACCACCTCCAAGTTCCCCTACCATCCTGACTTGGAAATATATCATCGCTGGGTCAAAATCCTGGAACTCCCTCCCTAACAGCAATGTGGGAGCACCTTCACCACACGGACTGCAGCGGTTCAAGAATCTGCCTTCCTTACCCGGTCTGGCCTATATGTGACTCCAGACCCACAGCAATGTTGTTGACTCTGAAATGGCCTAGCAAGTAACTCGGTTGTGTAAGGCAACTCACCGCCACCTCCTCGACGATAATAAACACTGGCCTTGCTAGCGATGTCCACATCCCGTGAACGAATACATTTTTTAAAAAAATATCAATTTTGTCCTTGACCCCTCCAGGACATCCTCCCTCTCCAGCACTGTAACATTCTCCTTAGCCGATACTGCCCCACCACCTGCTATCTTTTCCTGAACACCTTATATCCCGGAATATTTAATACCCAATCCTGCCCTTTTTTGAGCCAGGTCTCAGTAATTGCCACTTCATATTCCCATGTGGCTATTTGTACCTGCAGCTCACTGACCTTGTTTACTACGCTTTGTGCATTCACATACATACACTGTAAACCCACCTTAGACCATCCTGTATTCTCTTAGTCTGACCCCACCTATTTCTTACTTTAGTGCTCTCTGCCTCTCTCAATCCTTTGTGCACTTTATTTCCCCTTTCTAATGCTACATCCTGGTGCCCATCTCCCTGCCAAATTAGTTTAAACCCTCCCCGACAGCACTAGCAAACCTCCCCACGAGGATATTGTTCCCGGCTATGTTCAGGTCCCACCTCCCCCAGAACCAGCCCCAATGCCCCAGAAATCTGAAGCCCTCCCTCCTGCACCATCTCTCCAGCCACACATTCACCTGCTCTATCCTCACTCGCGCGTGGCACCGGGAGTAATCCGGAGATTACTACCTTTGAGGTCCTGCTTTTTAATCTCTTTCCTCGCTCCCTAAAATCTGCCTGCAGGACCTCATCCCTCTTTCTACCTATGTTGTTGGTACCGATATGGACCACGACCTCTGGCTGTTCACCCTTCCCCCTCAGAGTGTCCTGCAGCCACTCAGTGACATCCTTGACCGTGGCACCAGGGAGGCAACATACCATCCTGGAGTCACGTCTGTGGCCACAGAAGTGCCTGTCTGCACCCCTAACTATCGAATCCCCTGCCACTATTGCTTTCCCACTCTTCTTCCTCCCTGCTCCCACCGCTCCCCCCACCCCCCCCAGTCCTTCCTATCCATTCTATCCAGGCCCCTCATAATTTTATAAACCTCAATTAAATCTCCCCTCAGCCTCCTCTGTTCCGAAGAAGACAACCCCAGCCTCTCCAGTCTTTCCTCATAGCTAAAATTCTCGCAAATCTCAGAGTAGGTTATGCATCCAAGTCCCTAGAGTGAGGCTTGAACCTGTGTTCTGACTCAAGCTGACGACGCTGGCTTGTGGGTGATAATACTGGCCGAAGTCTTGGGAGTGAATGTAGCTTTTCCCTTCAGGAACCAGGAGCTACTGCGCGGCATGAATTCTCTGTTTGTCGTGAATCTGATATATTTTTATCTTCTCCTCTCCCCTCCCCTCTCTCTCTCTCTAGGTTTACTATGCCGTCTACGACTTCAGAGCTCGGTGCGCTAACGAACTCTCCATAGCCAACAACCAGCGCCTGCGAATCCTGCGGTTCCACGACATGAATGGAAACCGGGAATGGTGGCTGGCGGAAGCCAACGGGAGGAGGGGTTACGTCCCCGCCACTTACATCAGAAAAACGGAATACACGTGAAGAAAGGGAGGGGGACAAGCAGGGGGGGGGGGGGAAAGGAAGCAACGGCTACGAGCGCCCTCTTGTGTTTTAAGACAGTTGGGTCGAGGAGAAAAGGCTGTCCCTCGCTCAACGGTCGAGGCGGTGGAAGAGAGCAGTAGGGCCCCTCAGTGGAACTGGTGTCTTATTTCTTCCAGGACGTTTTGGAAAGGGTATTTGAGCAAATGGAACAATTACTGGAACTAATGTGGGCCAAACCTGCTATGACATTTTGGCGTTATACAAAGATGACCTCGCGTGACAGTGTACCAGTGCTAAAAAATATATATATATATATATAGATAGATAGATATAATACAATTCCCAGAACAAACATTTTTATTTTAAGAACTTAACAGTAGTTTTAAACCTATTTTGCTGATCGGACCTCTGTGTCTTTTCTCCCTTGTGTTTCCGCGGCAACCATTTTGAAATCAGGACTCCACAAAGAACAAAGTTATCCCATCGTGCATTTGCATAATGCCACAGAAACTTACGTTTTATTGAGGAAAATGGCAAACATGATTTATAAAACTGATGGGAGGATTGTGTCCCGTAGCTGAGAGGCTACAGATATATATCTTCTAGTGAGCACTGCTAGTGTGTAAAAGCCTTAGCTAGGCCGAAATCAAACCGTACCTCTCTAGTACAAGCTGTTTTTAAATCTGGAAATGCAGCGTTTTAAGCTTAATGCATCCTTATAGAATACACCATGGTATTTTACACTACACAAAGAGCAGAATGTTGCAACTTAACCAATTTGAGTATTACTTTTTGGAAGTGACTAGTCAAGCCACGAGGGCAAGGCCTTGACGGTGACTTATTGTTGTTCAGGGACCTGGATGTGTTCTGTTACACTGACACGGGTAGAAGATTGTGGGCAGTGCACCTGGTTCCTGATGTTGCTGGAATGGAACCAAATGGGGGATTTGGGTGGGTGGGAGGGGGGGATTTGAAACCAAATATCTGCCTCTCGGGCTGCTACTGACCAACAGCATTTAAAACATAAAAGGCAGGAACAGATCAGCCATGATCTAATTGGATGGCGGAACAGGCCCGAGGGGCTGAATGGCCGCCTCCTCCTGTTCCTAACAGCAATGGATGATCAAAACCGCCCGAGAAACATCTGCCTTAAGTATTAAGGAGGGAACCTGAGGGTCAGGGGACGTGGAAACTTGGGGGAAACGGACACCATTGTGTGTGTGTGAGAGAGAGAGAGCCTTGCTTCCAATCAATTCTGTGCATTCAATAATAGGAGCGTGCTACACATGGGTGCGGGGGTGTCCCCCGAGCGGCTCCAGTGATGGGGTCTGTCTAATATGGGCCCCAAACCCAACCTTTGACTGTGATCCCCCCCCCCCCCCGGGCCCAATGATCAATGTGAGCCGTGCCGGGCATTTACGTGAGCACCCTGAAGATCTTGGGTCCAAAGTTGGTCAATGTGCATGTCGCTCGGACCCCCTATAAACGCGGTGTTGTGTCGACGGAGTATCTTAGCCACTATCACCACAAGGTATATTTGTGACCTAACCCCTGCACTCCTTGACAATTGGACATGGGCAACAATGGTGGAGTTTTAAGGGCTGATTTTCGTGCCCCCCCCCCCCCCCCCCAGTGCAGCTGCATCTCCTGTCCCGGGCCATTGATGTGGGCCTAGGACATCCCACCAGCGTCGGGCTGACAACCTTGGCAGGGCCCAGTGCTGGCAAACTGTGCTTGAAAAGCAGTGCGAAGAAGGCTGCCAAATCACAAGGCTCTGATGGGTCACACTGACTTACCTTTTGAGGAGGTGGTCTTTGAGATACTTTGGGCGTCCCTAAGCTGCAGTATTTCCGATCTAGAGCAAATTTACATTTTCAGACTCCCAGTCACCATTTAGAACAGCTTTCTGATCAATGGAAGGAGTCTATCCGTCTTGTATCGTCCATCGTCAATGAATGAAGGGAGCTCTCCGCTCTTGAATTAAAAGGATTTTATTTGACCAACGTATGTGTGACGGGTTTATTTGGTTGAAGTATAATTATTATTTTTTTTCTCCTCATTGTCTCCCCTTTGTTTCCTGAAGGTGGTGACTCGTGACGAGTGTCACCAATCTCCCAGTCCCTGACCCCCGGGGGGTCCAACCATCTTCAGCTGCTTCATCAATGACCTTCCCTCCAACAGAAGGTCAGAAATGGGGTTGTTCGCTGATGACTGCACAGTGTTCAGTGCCTCAGATAATGAAGCAGTCCATGCCCGCATGCAACAAGACCTGGACGACGTTCAGGCTTGGGCTGATAAATGGCAGGTAACATTCGCGCCACACAAGTGCCAGGCAATGACTATCTCCCACAAGCGAGAGTCTAACCACCTCCTCTTGACATTCAAGACATTACCATCCCTGAAAACCCCACCATCAACATCCTGGGCATCACCATTGACCGGAAACTTAACTGGACCAGCCACATAAATACTGTGGCAACGAGCAGGTCAGAGGCTAGGTATTCTGGGGTGAGTGTCTCACCTCCTGACTCCCCAAAGCCTTTCCTCCATCTACAAGGCACAAGTCAGGAGTGTGATGGAATACTCTCCACTTGCCTGGATGAGTGCAGTTCCAACAACACTCAAGAAGCTCGACGCCATCCAGGACAAAGCAGCCCACTTGATTGGCACCCCATCCACCACCTTAAACATTCACTCCCTCCACCACCGGCGTACCGTGGCTGCAGTGTGTTCCATCTACAAGATGCACTGCAGCAACTCGCCAAGGCTTCTTCGGCAGCACCTCCCAAACCCGCGACCTCTGCCACCTAGAAGGACAAGGGCAGCAGGCGCATGGGAACACCACCACCTCCAAGTTCCCCTCCAAGTCACACACCATCCTGACTTGGAAGTATATCACCGATCCTTCATTGGCGCTGGGTCAAAATCCTGGAACTCCCTCCCTAACAGCACTGTGGGAGTACCTTCACACGGGACTGCAGCGGTTCAAGGCGGCTCACCACCACCTTCTCAAGGGGCAATTAGGGATGGGCAATAAATGCTGGCCTTGCCAGCGACGCCCACATCCCATAAACTAATTTTTTTTTAAAAGACCCCTGGCCCCTTGGTACCTGAACCCGTGGTCCCTGACCCCTTAGTGGTACTCTGACCCCGGCCCCTCAGTGGGTCTTGAGCGCCTCTCTCGCTTTCTCAATAATAAATTCTTGAAGAAGAAAGAGATTTGCAGCATTAATGACGAGTAACCGAGGACACGCCCGTCTCCCACACATTAACGCCAAGGGGCAAAGGGAAGGGCACATTTTAATAAACACCCCCTGAGATGGAGCTAAATCCCGCGGCATCAAAAGAGTACCTCGCTGCCTCGACATGCACTGATTTATCTTGGAAACATTTGAGTATTGCAGGATGTGAGCTAGAATTATTTTATTAACATGCTGTATAAGATGTGGTCCCATGTCTGTGGAGCTGCCAATAGCTTCAGTCTCGTCCATCAAACATCGCAGGACCGTGCCCGATACAGCTCCCTGCAATAGCGCTGGTGGTTGAGCGGACAACAGACATTTAAAATCTTTACAACAATTTCATTCAATGAAAGAGTTGTGCTAAGATTAACTTACCTCTAGTCTTTCCAATAATCAGGATCGAATGCAAAGCAATGTGGTGGGTATGTTGTGTTTAATCGGAGTTGCAGACGGAATATAACACACTAGTTATACAGCAAAAAACATACGACCATGACAAGCCGCGAGTACCAGCCCCGATCGGACAGACGGCTGGCGTGCGCAAACAGCTCTTCGGCTAACGGCCTTTCTCCCTCTCTCTTCTAGAACCACCAAGAGTGTTTAGCCTAGTCACCATCGGTCTGCTCTGGGAAGAGCGGTAGACCATCGGTCCGCTCTGGGAGGAGCGGTAGACCATCGGTCCGCTCTGGGAGGAGCGGTAGACCATCGGTCCGCTCTGGGAGGAGCGGTAGACCATCGGTCCGCTCTGGGAGGAGCGGTAGACCATCGGTCCGCTCTGGGAGGAGCGGTAGACCATCGGTCCGCTCTGGGAGGAGCGGTAGACCATCGGTCCGCTCTGGGAGGAGCGGTAGACCATCGGTCCGCTCTGGGAGGAGCGGTAGACCATCGGTCCGCTCTGGGAGGAGCGGTAGACCATCGGTCCGCTCTGGGAGGAGCGGTAGACCATCGGTCCGCTCTGGGAGGAGCGGTAGACCATCGGTCCGCTCTGGGAGGAGCGGTAGACCATCGGTCCGCTCTGGGAAGAGCGGTAGACCATCGGTCCGCTCTGGGAAGAGCGGTAGACCATCGGTCCGCTCTGGGAAGAGCGGTAGACCATCGGTCCGCTCTGGGAAGAGCGGTAGACCATCGGTCCGCTCTGGGAAGAGCGGTAGACCATCGGTCCGCTCTGGGAAGAGCGGTAGACCATCGGTCCGCTCTGGGAAGAGCGGTAGACCATCGGTCCGCTCTGGGAAGAGCGGTAGACCATCGGTCCGCTCTGGGAAGAGCGGTAGACCATCGGTCCGCTCTGGGAAGAGCGGTAGACCATCGGTCCGCTCTGGGAAGAGCGGTAGACCATCGGTCCGCTCTGGGAAGAGCGGTAGACCATCGGTCCGCTCTGGGAAGAGCGGTAGACCATCGGTCCGCTCTGGGAAGAGCGGTAGACCATCGGTCCGCTCTGGGAAGAGCGGTAGACCATCGGTCCGCTCTGGGAAGAGCGGTAGACCATCGGTCCGCTCTGGGAAGAGCGGTAGACCATCGGTCCGCTCTCGGAAGCTCTTCACTCCACCGTCTGTGCGAGGGGCTTTTCAGGTCCTTTTATACTATAGTTAGGGGTGGACCTGGGGTAGAATATTGACAAGACCATTTAACCTATAGAGGTTCCCCTTAAAACAAGGTGCCCAATGGTATGTCGAGTTCTTTGTTTAGGCCATGGAAAAAAGGCCAACCCTTGTGTTATCTTCCACCTGTCAGGGGTCCTCATGCTGAGAACTGTTTTCCCCCTATCTCATCGGGCCCTGTCCTTCCAAAGCTAGCGTCTCTTATAAGAGCATAAGAAATAGGAACAGGAGGAGGCCATTTGGCCCTTCAAACCTGCTCCGCCATTCGATAAGATCATGGCTGATCTTCTACCTCAACTCCACGTTCCTACATTATCCCCATATCCGTTGATTCCCTTAATATCCAGAAATTATCTTATTTATATATCTTAAATATATCCAAAAATCCTCTTATCTCACTCATCCTGTCTTGTCTTCCCCAGCCTGGAGTCAGCAACTCTGCCATACCAGGCTGGCCTTCAGAATCCTCGGGCTGGATTCTCTCAGCCCCGCGGAGGCGGGTATGGAGGTGGGACTGTCGATAAAGTTGCAGAAAGTGTGGGCAGCTGGCAAGCCCGCCCCATCCCGCCTCCGTGCCCTTTCGCCAGGAGGCGGGAAGATGTCCTGCTTCAGGTCCCGTCTCCTCGAGGCGGGAAAGGGATTAATTCCTTTTAACTGCCTGTTAACGGGCAGAAAAAAGGATTAGTCCCATTTTACTTTTTCAGATGAAGGCTTCCCGACCTCAGAACCCCGCCAAGTTGTAGGAAGTCAGAGGGGCCTGAAAGTGCGAGTGATGGGTGCAAGTGTGGAGTGCTAAGTCTGTGAGGTGAGTGTTAAGTGTTAGAAAATGTTCACTTACCTTGGTTTCTGCCTACAGCCTTCAGCCGCGGTGGTTCGGGAGTCTTGACATCTTGTAGATTTCACAGACTGACTGTTGGATCCTCCGAACCAACAGTCATCTGCTTTCTACAAAGTTGAAAGGTTTGATGAGTCCTGAACACAAGGACTCATCAAACTACACAGAATGTCGGTGTTTGACAGCTTCACAGAGCTGTCAAACGCTGACATTTCTTCTTTCAAGAAGTCTTGACAAATTAATCAGTGTGTGACGTCACCAGGGAGTAGGTAAGTGATTGGTTGGTGAGTAGTTCTCTCTTTTCAATACAAGCTTGACTTCTGTGGTGTTAAATTTCTAGGGTCTCTGGTGTAGTGGGGACAGTTGGTAAATAAAGCGCCCTAGAGTATACCCGTAACTGGGGTATTGAATAAATTTTTTAATTAATTAAAGGAGTAAGTCATGGGAGGAGAGCTCAGACCCGTGTTCTGCTCCTCTTGCTCCATGTGGGAAATCAGGGACGCTGCCAGTGTCCCTGACGACCATGTGTGTGGGAAATGCATCCAGCTGCAGCTACTTGCAGACCGCATTGCGGCGCTCGAGCTGCAGGTGGATGAATTTTGGAGCATGCGCGATGCTGAGAGGCTCGTGGATAGCACGTTTAGCGAGTTGTTCACGCCTCAGGGCAGGGCAGCACAGGGGGTGACCATCAGGCGGAGCAACAAAGGCAGGCAGGTAGTGCAGGGAACCCCTGCGGGCATCCCCCTTTCAAACAAGTATACCGCTTTGGATACTGTTGAGGGGGATGACTCACCAGGGGAAGGCAGCAGCAGCCAACTTCCTGGCACTGGGGGTGCTCCTGCTGCCCAGGAAGGGGGGAAAAAGAGTGGGAGAGCAATAGTGGTAGGGGATTCTATAGTAAGGGGAACAGATAGGCGTTTCTGTGGCCGTAGACGTGAATCCAGGATGGTTTGTTGCCTCCCTGGTGCCAGGGTCAAGGATGTCACTGAGCGGCTGCAGGGCATTCTGGAGGGGGAGGGTGAACAGCCAATGGTCGTGGTCCACATTGGTACCAACGACATAGGTAAAAAGAGGGATGAGGTCCTGCATCAAGAATTTAGGGAGCTAGGTAACAGATTAAAGAGCAGGACCTCAAAGGTTGTAATCTCTGGATTACTCCCAGTGCCACGTGCTAGTAAGTATAGGAATGGGAGGATAGAGCAGATGAATGCGTGGCTAAAGAGTTGGTGTAGGGGGGAGGGTTTTACTTTCCTGGATCACTGGGCCTGCTTCTGGGAAAGGTGGGACTTGTACAAGTCGGACGGGTTGCACCTGAACCAGAGCGGGACAAATATCCTTGCGGGGAGGTTTGCTAGCACTGTTGGGGGAGGTTTAAACTAACTTGGCAGGGGGATGGGATACAGAGGGGAGCTGAAATAGGGGGGGATGTGCTGCCAATTATAGAGAAAAAAACAAGTCAGCTTGGTAGACAGGGCAAATATATAAGGGCAAGGCTGGATGGCATCTATTTTAATGCAAGGAGTCTTGCAAATAAGGTGGATGAACTAAAGGTGTTGATAAACACATGGGAGTATGATATTGTTGCTATCACGGAGACATGGTTGAGGGAAGGGCAAGACTGGCAGCTCAATATTCCGGGGTACAGAATCTTCAGGCGAGACAGAGGGGGAGGTATAAGAGGAGGGGGTGTTGCAATATTAATTAAGGAGTCAATTACTGCAGTAAGGAGGGATGATATATTAGCAGGGTCCTCTAATGAGGCCATATGGGTGGAGCTTAAAAACAAAAAGGGGGCAAGCACTTTGCTGGGAGTGTACTATAGGCCTCCAAACAGTCAGGGGGAGATAGAGGAACAGATATGTAGGCAAATCTCAGAGAAATGTGCAAATAATAGGGTAATAATAATGGGGGATTTCAACTTCCCCAATATTAACTGGGATAGTCAGAGTGTGAAAGGCTCAGAGGGTGTAGAATTCTTAAAGTGCATCCAGGAGAGCTTTTTGAGCCAGCATGTAGAAAGTCCTACAAGAGAGGGGGCGGTACTGGACCTAATTCTAGGGAATGTGGCCGGCCAAGTGGAAAAAGTGCTAGTAGGTGAGCACTTTGGTGATAGTGACCATAATATGGTAAGATTTAAGGTGGCCATGGAAAAGGACAGGGATGGGCCGGAAATAAAGGTTCTAAATTGGGGGAAGGCCGATTTTAATAGGATAAGGCAGGATCTGGCCAAAATGGACTGGGATCAGCTACTTGTAGGAAAATCCGCATCGGAGCAATGGGAGGCTTTCAGAAGGGAGATTGAGATCATACAATGGCAACATGTTCCCGTAAAGGTCAAGGGTGGTTCCAAAAACCACAGGGAACCTTGGATGTCAGGGGATATACGAGAATGGATTAGGAAAAAAAGGAGGGCTTTTGGTAGATACAAAAGGCTAAAGACGGAGGAAGCCCTAGAGGAGTACAAAAAGTGCAGGGGGATACTTAAAAAAGAAATTAGGAGATCAAGGAGGGGCCATGAAATAACACTGGCGAGCAAAATAAAGGAAAATCCGAAGATGTTTTATAAGTATATTAAGGGTAAGAGGATAACTAGGGAAAAAATAGGGCCCATTAGGGACAAAAGTGGCAATCTGTGTGTGGAGCCGGAAGATGTAGGAGGGGTTCTAAATGAATTTTTTGCATCTGTTTTCACTATGGAGAAGGACGATGTAGACATAGAAATAGGGCGGGGGGACTGTGATATGCTCGAACATATTAACATCGAGAGGGAGGAGGTATTGGCGGTTTTAGCTGGCCTAAAAATGGATAAATCCCCAGGCCCGGATGAAATGTATCCCAGGCTGCTGTGTGAGGCAAAGGAGGAGATTGCGGGGGCTCTAACACATATATTCAGGACCTCTCTGGCCACAGGGGATGTGCCAGAGGACTGGAGAACCGCTAATGTAGTACCATTATTCAAGAAGGGTAGTAGGGAAAAACCGGGGAACTACAGGCCAGTGAGCCTAACATCAGTGGTAGGAAAATTATTGGAAAAAATCCTGAGGGACAAAATTTGTCTCCACTTGGAGAGGCAAGGATTAATCAGGGATAGTCAACATGGCTTTGTCAAGGGAAGATCATGTCTGACTAATTTGATTGAATTTTTTGAGGGGGTGACTAGGTGTGTGGATGAGGGTAACGCAGTGGATGTGGTATACATGGATTTCAGTAAGGCCTTCGATAAAGTCCCGCACAGGAGACTGGTCAAGAAGGTAAGAGCCCATGGAATCCAGGGTGCCTTGGCACATTGGATACAAAACTGGCTTAGTGGCAGAAGGCAGAGGGTGATGGTCGAAGGTTGTTTTTGTGACTGGAAGCCTGTGGCCAGTGGGGTACCACAGGGATCGGTGCTGGGTCCCTTGCTGTTTGTGGTCTACATTAATGACTTGGATATGAATGTAAAGGGTATGATCAGTAAGTTCGCGGATGATACAAAAATTGGTAGGGTGGTAAATAGCGAGGAGGGTAGCCTCAGTCTGCAGGACGATATAGATGGGTTGGTCAGATGGGCGGAACAGTGGCAAATGGAATTTAACCCGGAAAAGTGCGAGGTGATGCACTTTGGGGGGACTAACAAGGCAAAGGAATACACAATGAATGGAAAGACCCTAGGCAAGACGGAGGGTCAGAGGGATCTGGGTGTGCAAGTACACAGATCCCTGAAGGCGGCGGAACAGGTGGATAAGGTGGTAAAAAAGGCATATGGGATACTTGCCTTCATTAGCCGAGGCATTGAATATAAGAGCAAGGAGGTTATGATGGAGCTGTATAAAACACTGGTTAGGCCACAGCTGGAATACTGTGTGCAGTTCTGGTCGCCACACTACAGGAAGGATGTGATCGCGTTAGAGAGGGTGCAGAGGAGATTCACCAGGATGTTACCAGGGCTGGAGCACTTCAGCTATGAAGATAGACTGGACAGGCTGGGTTTGTTTTCCTTGGAGCTGAGGAGGCTGAGGGGGGACATGATTGAGGTGTACAAAATTATGAGGGGCATAGATAGGATGGATGCTGAGGAGCTTTTTCCCTTAGTAGAAGGGTCAATAACTAGGGGGCATAGATTCAAGGTAAAGGGCGGGAGGTTTAGAGGGGATTTGAGAAAGAACTTTTTCACCCAGAGGGTGGTTGGAGTCTGGAACTCACTGCCTGAAAGGGTTGTGGAGGCAGAAACCCTCACAACATTTAAGAAGCATTTGGATGTGCACTTGAAATGCCATAGCATACAAGGCTATGGGCCAAATGCTGGAATATGGGATTAGATTAGACAGGGCTTGATGGCCGGCGCGGACACGATGGGCCGAAGGGCCTCTATCCGTGCTGTATTACTCTATGACTCTATGACACGTCAGACATTGACGTGCTCTGTCAGTGACTTCCCCCTAATTGGCCTGCTGAGCCCGCAGGGCGGGCTTAACAAGGTTAATTGGGAAAATCCCGCTGGTTGGCCAGAACATGATGGAGACGGGATTGAGACCTGACAAGCAGCAGTCCCGCCTCCAGTCATTGTTGGAACGGCTGCTTATCAGTTATTTATGTTCATGCAGCTTAGTTGTGCAAACTAACCATTTCAGTATCAGACTATTGTACCATGAAATGAGTCATTACATTTCCAAAGATATCTTCTATTCTCACGCATTTTAGCAAGCAAATTTGTTAAACAAAGTCAAAATCCTAAAACATAGCATTATGATATGGTTATTTGCAATAACGGAAGAAACATAGGTATGGGGCCTTGGTTGGTCAAATTAAAGATACAGTCCGCAGCCTTCCTAGCACGCAGACAGCTAGCCTGGGAAGCAATGTCATTTGTGATCGCCACTGCTTGGAATACTATAACATCTGCAGGGGACTGAAAACATGGGCAAATTTTAAGCATCTATCCATCTAATCTAATACTAGTCTGAAGACACTTAGCTCAGGCTCTAATATAAGTTTCCAGGAAAACAAAACTTAGGCAGTTCCAGGAAAACACAATTTATACATTAACACCTTACTTGTCTCGAGCTCTAATACAATCATTTAAACACAGTATTATTCGCGTCACAATTTAATTCGCATAACCATATACATTTTAGGTATGCCCAATTTCTAACACTGCGATTGTGGTCTACAACAACAATAATTTGTATTTATATAGCACCTTTAACATCCCAAGGCGTTTCACAGGAGCGTTATCAGAAAAAAATTGACACCGAGCCACATAAGGTGACATTAGGACAGGTGACCAAAAGCTTGGTCAAAGAGGTAGGTTTTAAGAAGCATCTTAAAGGCGGAGAGGTTTAGGGAGGGAATTCCAGAGCTGAGGGCCCAGGCAGCTGAAGGCACGGCCGCCAATGGTGGAGCGATTAAAATCGGGTTTGCTCAAGAGGACAGAATTGGAGGAGCGCAGAGATCTCGGAGGGTTGTAGGGCTGGAGGAGATTACAGAGATAGGGAGGGGCGAGGCCATGGAGGGATTTGAAAACAAGGATGAGAATTTTGAAATTGAGACATTGGTGGATGGGGAGCCAATGTGGGTCAGTGAGCACAGAGGTGGGGTGGGGGCAAAGGGGATTTGACACCCCTTCACTATAAGCGTGATGCCATATTTTATACGTGTAACAGTCCCAGTAGACTTGCCGCTAAATAGACCACCATCTGCACCAGCCCAGCCCAGCCCCTCACTCCACCGCTGACGGTCCTGGTCCCCAAACACGAGGCACGTCTCCCGTACGGATCACCGCCCGGCAAATCCCACCGTGTAAAATTCCAGCTGTTCCACACGTCCCAGAAATCGCGTTCATTTTTAAAACAAGGAAGGAAATGTCGGGAGCCTGTTTTGAATCGCTCAGGTCACTGCCGTACAGCGTTGAGGGTCGTGCGCTAAAGCAGCAGCAGCTTGACCTCCTTCCGCCCGGTTGTCACCAACATTGGCCACGTTGTCGTGCCCAGTGAGACCCTCAGAGCGCCGTGTCCTCTGTCGATGTGATCCCTGCATCCTTCGCCATGCGGTAGAAGTGTCCTTGGCTTTGAAGGAGTGCGGAGGGAGTGTCGAATTCAATGATTCTTCCAGCGTCCAAAACCATCACCCTAGCACACAACAAAGGTAAATAGATGTTATTGTAATAAACACCCTGCCAAGTCTGCTCTCTCGGTGTGACTGACACGGCAGGGGCAGCACAGTGGGCTCAAACTCCACCTCTGCCCAAATTAGAGCCGGGCCGTTCAGGGTAATGTCAGGAAGCACTTTATTTAAATTCGTTCCTGGGATGTGGGCGTCGCTGGCAAGGCCGGCATTTATTACCCATCCCTAATTGAGAAGGTGGTGAGCCGTCTTCTTGAACCGTATCAGCCATGGCTCAGTGGCTAGCGCTCTCGCCTCTGAGTCGGAAGGTCGTGGGTTCGAGTCCCTCACCAGGGATTTGAGCAGATAATCCAGGCTGACCCTCCCAGTGCAGTGCTGAGGGAGTGCTGCACTGTTGGAGGTGCTGCCTTTCGGATGAGATGTCAAACATCTGCCCTCTCGGGTGGATGTAAAATGTTTAAGGTCCCACGGCCACTATTTCGAAGAAGAGCAGGGGGAGTTCTCCCCGGTGTCCTGGGGCCAATATTTATTCCTGAATCAACATCACTAAAACAGATGATTCAGTCATTATCACACTGCTGTTTGTGGGAGCTTGCTGTGCGCAAATTGGAATTGGCTGCTGCGTTTTCCTACATTACAACAGTGACTATGCTTCAAAAAGTACTTCATTGGCTGTAAAGCGCTTCGGGATGTCCTGAGGGGGTGAAAGGCGCTATAGAAATGCAGGTCTTTTACCTTGTGCTGTCCATGACAGTGTGCAGCCGGTGGGCGATGGTCAGCACTGTGCAGTCTGTAAACTCTGTCCGAATGGTGATCTGGATGAGATTGTCCGTTTCCAGGTCGACGGCAGCTGTGGCCTCATCCAGAATGAGGATCTTGGATTTCCGCAGGAGGGCTCGGGCGAGACACAGGAGCTGTCGCTGCCCCACGCTGGGGAACAAGGCAAAGTATTAAATAAACAACTCCTGACCAGCTATTCCAAACTCTTTTTCATGAAAACATGGATGAAAACGTCATCAGGTCAACCATGTTTCTGGTCAGCTGACCTCTGGGGGCCGAGAGCACCGACCCCATCCTGTCCTCACATCGCTCTCCCCCACCCCCACACACACCCGAGAGCACCCAGCCCCATCCTGTCCTCACATCGCTCTCTCCCCCACACACACACACACCCGAGAGCACCCAGCTCCATCCTGTCCTCACATCGCTCTCTCCCCCCACACACACACACCGAGAGCACCCAGCTCCATCCTGTCCTCACATTGCTCTCTCCCACACACACACACCGAGCACCCAGCTCCATCCTGTCCTCACATCGCTCTCACCCCACACACAGCCGAGAGCACCCAGCTCCATCCTGTCCTCACATCGCTCTCCCCCACACACACACACCGAGAGCACCCAGCTCCATCCTGTCCTCACATCGCTCTCTCTCCCCGACACACACCGAGCACCCAGCTCCATCCTGTCCTCACATCGCTCTCTCCCCCCCACACACACCGAGCACCCAGCTCCATCCTGTCCTCACATCGCTCTCTCCCCCCACACACAGCCGAGAGCACCCAGCTCCATCCTGTCCTCACATCGCTCTCCCCACCCCCCCCAACACCACACACAGCCGAGATCACCCAGCTCCATCCTGTCCTCACATCGCTCTCCCCCCCCCCCCCCCCCCGCCACACACACACACACCCGAGAGCACCCAGCTCCATCCTGTCCTCACATCGCTCTCCCCCCCCCCACACACACCGAGAGCACCCAGCTCCATCCTGTCCTCACATCGCTCTCCCCCCACACACACACACACCGAGCACCCAGCTCCATCCTGTCCTCACATCGCTCTCCCCACCCCCCCCCAACACACACAGCCGAGATCACCCAGCTCCATCCTGTCCTCACATCGCTCTCCCCCCCCCCCCCCCCCGCCACACACACACACACCCGAGAGCACCCAGCTCCATCCTGTCCTCACATCGCTCTCCCCCCCCCCCCACACACACCGAGAGCACCCAGCTCCATCCTGTCCTCACATCGCTCTCTCCCCCCCACACACACCGAGAGCACCCAGCTCCATCCTGTCCTCACATCGCTCTCCCCCCACCCACACACACACCGAGAGCACCCAGCTCCATCCTGTCCTCACATCGCTCTCTCCCCCCCACACACACCGAGAGCACCCAGCTCCATCCTGTCCTCACATCGCTCTCCCCCACCCACACACACACCGAGAGCACCCAGCTCCATCCTGTCCTCACATCGCTCTTCCCCCCCCCCCCCCACACACACCGAGAGCACCCAGCTCCATCCTGTCCTCACATCGCTCTCCCCCCCCACACACACACCGAGAGCACCCAGCTCCATCCTGTCCTCACATCGCTCTCTCCCCCCCCCCCCCCCCCCCCCCACACACACACACACACAGCAAGGGTCACTGTTAATTTTAGCTATGAGGAAAGATTGGATCGGCTGGAGCTGTTTTCTTTGGAACAGAGGAGGCTGAGTGGAGATTGAATTGAGGTGTATAAAATTATGAGGGGCCTAGATAGAGTGGATAGGAAGGACCTATGTCCCTTAGCAGAGAGGTCAATAACCAGGGGACATTGATTTAAAGTAATTGGTAGAAGGATTAGAGGGGAGTTGAGGAGAACTTTTTTCCCCCAGAGGGTGGTGGGGGTCTGGAACTCACTGCCTGAAAGGGTGGGAGAGGCAGAAACCCTCATCACATTTAAACAGTACTTGGATATGCCCTTGAAGTGCCGTAACCTACAGGGCTACGGACCAAGAGCTGGACAGTGGGATTAGGCTGGAGAGCTCTTTGTCGGCCAGCACAGACACGATGGGCCGAATGGCGGCCTCCTGTGCCGTAAATTCCTATGATTCTATGAACCATGATTAATCTTCCCTCATCTCTGGCTCACCCTAGATAACGTGACACAGACCGAGTGTGGACCCAACACCCAGCTACGGTTTTACAGCCATCAGCCGCTGCAATCTTCCCAATGGGGCTTGGTCCTGACCCTGCGGTGGGCCCGATGTTTGACCTACCTGAGATTCTCCCCTCCTTCCGACACTTCGTGCTGCAGTTTGTTGGGCAGGCTGGTGGTGTAGTGTTTCAGGTGAGCCAGCTCCAGCGACCTCCACACCTCCTCGTCGGTGTATCTGTTGAAAGGGTCCAGGTTCATCCGGAACGTGCCCGAAAACAGCACAGGGTCCTCGCAACAACAGCACAATAACAGGGAGGTTAGTCAACCCACACTCGGTTCCACAGCCCTCGGGTCAGTGTCAGCTGTGGCTCGGTTAGTAGCACCCTCACTTCTGAGTCAGAGGGTCGTGGGTTCAAGCCCCACTTCCACGAGCCTTGAGCACAAAAATCCAGGCTAACACTCCCAGTGCGGTACTGAGGGAGCGCTGCACTGTGGGAGGTGCCGTCTTTTGGGTGAGACATTAAGCCGAGCCCCCTCGGGTGGACGTAAAAGATCCCACGGCACTATTTCGAAGAAGAGCAGGGGGGAGTTCTCCCCGGTGTCCTGGGGCCAATATTTATCCCTCAACCAACATCACTAAAAACACTAGCTCAGCGTAAGCTCGAGGAACAGCACCTCATCGTTCGATTAGGCACTTTACAGCCTTCCGGACTCAACATTGAGTTCATCAATTTCAGACCATACAGCCTGAAGAATGGGGGCGGGGGTTATGATTTTGCCATTCCCATTTGCAACATTTTATCTTTCCTGCCTCCTCCCTCCCTGTCTCTGTACCTGCTTAATATCTGTTACATCTCCAGCTTTTTCCAGTTCTGACGAAGGGTCCCAGACCTGAAACGTTACCTCTGTTTCTCTCTCCACACGTGCTGCCTGGCCTGCTGAGTGTTTCCAGCATTTTCTGTTATTTCAGGTTTCCAGCATCTGCAGTATTTTGCTATTATATCACTAAAAACAGATGGTCTGGTCATTTACCACATTGCTGTTTGTGGGACCTTGCTGTGCGCAAATTGGCTGCCGCGTTTCCTACATTACAACAGTGACTCCACTTCAAAAATACTTTGGGAGGTCGTGAAAGGCACTGTAGAAATGCAAGTCTTTCTGTTTTCCCTTCTTACTTGTGGGATGATGGTGAGTCTCTGTCTCAGGTCGTGTAGCCCAATGGTGGCGATGTCCAGACCGTCAATGAGGATCTTCCCCCCGGCCGACTCGATGGTACGGAACAGACAGTTGGTTAAAGAGGACTTCCCAGCACCTGTCCTCCCAACGATGCCTATCTGTCGGGGGGACGGAGAGAGAAAGATCAGACACAGACCTGTCTGGGGCGAAGGGGGGGTGGAGAGTGAGATCAGACAGACCTGTCTGGGGTGGGGGTGAGGGTGAGGGGGGGAAAAGAGTGAGATCAGACAGACCTGTCTGGGGACAGTGAGATCAGACACAGACCTGACTGGGGCGAGGGGGGGGGGGGAGAGAGATCAGAGTGTGTGAGAGTGAGTGTACACCATAAGACTGCGCTCCGACCCTTCCCTCCCTCTGTAACCTCCTCCCGCCCGACAACCCTCCGCCATACCACCCTCTACCCTCCTCTTTCTGCCGACCGCTCGGAGCTGAAGGTGGAGATTCACCCCTCAGTGTCTAAGCCCACAGGTTAAGGACGGCCACTTGGGATAAAACGGGTGAGTGATGACCGTGGATATTGCACCATGTTGGGCGGCATGGCTTGATGGACCAGCTGATCCTATCCTGACCGTTTATGTTGAACTACTTCACATAGAGGCTGAATGGGCAGACTGGGGTGAGAGTGGAGGTGGGCAGACTGGGGTGAGAGTGGAGGTGATCAGTGTTTGCAAATTGGAGAGGCAGCTGGATAGATTTTACGCTATTGGGAGGGGGGGTTGTAAAAGAGACGGAGGGTAGGGAAATTCAGTTGTTAACGGTGTGCAAAATGGCTATGGGATTTTCCCACATCCTGATTTGATTGGCTCCCCGTCCACCACCTTAAACATTCACTCCTTCCACCACCGGTGCACCGTGGCTGCAGTGTGTACCATCTACAAGATGCACTGCAGCAATTCGCCTGGGCTTCTTCGGCAGCACCTCCCAGACCTGCGACCTCTTCCACCTAGAAGGACAAGGGCAGCAGGCGCATGGGAACACCACCACCTCCAAGTTCCCCTCTAAGTCACACACCATCCTGACTTGGAAGTATATCGGCCGATCCTTCAAAATCCTGGAACTCCCTCCCTAACAGCACTATGGGAGTACCTTCACCACACGGACTGCAGCGGTTCAAGAGAAGGTGGTGGTGGTAAGCCACCTTCAAGGGCAACTTGGGATGGGCAATAAATGCTGGCCTTGTCAGCGATGCCCACATCCCATGAATGAATTAAATAAAAATTCTGAGATGAGATAATGGAAGTCTTCCGTTTTTTCCCCGTTTCTCTTCTGAGTGCAGCGATTCATGCTCGGGTTTGGTTCCATGGGTGGCAGCCCTGTTCCCAGTGGCCCTTCCGCCGGGTGGAAGGTGGCGGGAAGCTATTCGGCTGTGAAGTGCATCACAGTTGAGTTTGATTTTCTGGCCAAGCACAGTTACTCTCCAGCAGAGCTTTCACTGGACAGTAATCCGAGGTACGAGGCCACGGTGCGTTCGGTTATCTCCTCCCGCCCGCCCTCGTCCTTGACCCTGGCGCGCTGAGGTCAATAGGAGCACCCTCAGATCAGCCGGGGATGAGGGATTCCAGTTACGTGGATAGACTGGAGAAGCTGGGGTTGTTCTCCTTGGAGCAGAGAAGGCTGAGAGGAGATTTGAGAGAGATTTTTTAAATCATGAAGGATTGAGATAGAGTAAATAAAGAGAAACTGTTTCCAGTGGCTGAAGGGTCGATAACCAGAGGGCACAGATTTAAGGTGATTGGCAAAAGAACCAGAGGCGACATGAGGAAAAACTTTTTTACGGAACGAGCGGTTAGGATTGGGAATGCGCTGCCTGATCGGGCGGTGGATACAGATTCAATAATAGCCTTCAAAAGGGAATTGGAGAAATACTTGAAGGAGAAAAAATTGCAGGAATATGGGGAAAGAGCGGGGGAGTGGGACTAACTGGATATAAATACTGTGGCTACAAGAGCAGGCCAGAGGCTGGGAATTCTGCGGCGAGTGTCTCACCTCCTGACTCCCCAAAGCCTTTCCACCATCTACAAGGCACAAGTCAGGAGTGTGATGGAATACTCTCCACTTGCCTGGATGAGTGCAGCTCCAACAACACTCAAGAAGCTCAACACCATCCAGGACAAAGCAGCCCGCTTGATTGGCACCCCATCCACCAACTTAAACATTCACTCCCTCCACCACCGGCGTACCGTGGCTGCAGTGTGTACCATCTACAAGATGCACTGCAGCAACTCGCCAAGGCTTCTTCGGCAGCACCTCTCAAACCCGCGACCTCTACCACTTAGAAGGACAGGGGCAGCAGACGCATGGGAACACCGCCACCTCCAAGTTCCCCTCCAAGCCACACACCATCCTGACTTGGACCTGTATCGCCGTTCCTTCACTGTCGCTGGGCCAAAATCCTGGAACTCCCTTCCTAACAGCATTGTGGGTGTACCTACACCATATGGACTGCAGCGGTTCAAGAAGGCGGCTCACCACCATCTTCTCAAGGGCAATTAGGGATGGACACTAAATGCAGGCCTAGCCAGCCAGCGACGCCCACATCCCATCAATGAATTAAAAAAAAATTGCTCTTCGAAAGAGCCGGCGCAGGCTGGATGGGCCGAATGGCCTCTTTCTGTGCCGTACTATTCTATAATTGTATGATTTTATGACCTCACCTCAGACCACAGACTGAACCCACTCCCTTCCAGTTCTAGGTGATGAACCAACAAGACTGCCCAATTTGCAAAAAAAAAAATTTTTAGAATAAAAGACACAAATGATTGAAAAATCACAACATCGTTGAAGGTGGCAGGACAAGTTGAGAAGAAGCGAACGGGATCCTTGACTTTATAAAGAGAGGCAGAGAGTAGAAAAGCCAGGAAGTTATGTTCGGCCCCAGCTGGAGAATTGTGTCCAATTCTGGGCACCGCACTTTAGGAAGGACGTGAAGGCCTTGGAGAGGAGATTTACTGGAATGGTACCAGGGATAAAGGACTTCAGTTACATGGAGAGACTGGAGAATCACAGAATCATAGCATGGTTACAGCACAGAAGGAGGCCATTCGGCCCGTCGAGCCCGTGCCGGCTCTCTGCAAGAGCACTTCAGCTCGTCCCACTCCCCCGCCCTTTCCCCGTAGTCCTGCAAATTTCATTCCTTCAGGGACTTACCCAATTCCCTTTTGAAAGCCACGATTGAATGTGCCTCCACCGCCCTCTCAGGCAGTGCATTCCAGATCCTAACCACTCGCTGAGTAAAAAAGTATTTCCTTATGTCGCCTTTGGTTCTTCTGCCAATCACCTTTTTTTTACGCCTGAAAGGGCGGTGGAAGCAGATTCAATAGTAACTTTCAAAAGGGAATTGGATAAATTCTTGAAGGGGGTAAACGTGCAGGGCTGAGGGGGAAAGAGCAGGGGGAGTGGGACTAATTGGAGAGCTCTTTCAAAGAGCCGGCACAGGCACGATGGGCCGAACGGCCTCCTTCAGTGCTGTACGGTTCTCTGATTCTACTGAAGGGGTTGGCTGCCCGGATTTCCAAACCTTTACCTTTTCCTTGGTCCGGATCTCACAGGATAGTCCGTGCAGCACCAGGTCGAGCTCCGGCCTGTAACGGACCTTGTAGTCCATGAATTTAATCTCGCCCTTGCCTGGCCAGTCCTCACTTGGTCGGCAGTCCGTCACCCAGGCAGCCTGAGAAGAAGCAAATGAAAAACAAAATTAAGAATCAAGGTTTCTTCTTATTTAAAAATGTTCAAAAATCCCCAACTTCCATTGCTGGAGTAATGAGCCATGAGCCATGAGTAGGGCAGTGAGCGTCACCCAGATAACCATCTCCCTGCCCTCTCCCGATGTCCAAACACCTGCAATCTTTACAACAACAACAACATGCATTTACACAGCGCCTTTAACATAGTAAGACGTCCCAAGGCCCTTCACAGGAGCGATTATCAAACAAACTTTGACCCCGAGCCACATCAGGAGAATATTAGGACAGGTGAGCAAAAGCTTGGTCAAAGAGGTGGGTTTTAAGGAGCGTCTTAAAGGAGAGAGAGGCGGAGAGGTTTCGGGAGGGAATTCCAGAGTTTAGGGCCCAGGTAGCTGAAGGCACGGCCGCCAATGGTGGAGCGATTATAATCGGGGATGCGCAAGGGGCCGGAATTGGAGGAGCGCAGAGATCTCGGGGGGCGCTGTGGGGCTGGAGGAGGTTACAGAGATAGGGAGGGGGCGAGGCCACGGAGGGATTTGATAACAAATCTTTAGGCGGGGGTTGCAATCGGGACTAGTCAACTTGGCCGATTATCTCCTCACAAGCCTAAAAAGAACTTGCATTTCAAAGAAGAGCGGGGGGGGGGGGGGGGGAGGGGAGTTCTCCCCGGTGTCCTGGGGCCAATATTTATCCCTCAACCAACATCACTAAAAAAAAAAACCAGATTATCTGGTCATTATCACATTGCTGTTTGTGGGGGCTTGCTGTGCACAAATTGGCTGCTGCATTTCCTACATTACAACAGTGACTAAAAAGTACTTCATTGGCTGTAAAGCGCTTTGGGACTTCCAGAGGCCGTGAAAGGCGCTATATAAATGCAAGTCTTTTCCTTTACTCCTCAGACTCTAAGCTCCGCTCTGAGTGACTCCGTTTCCTAAATGTGTAGGATGGGAGGAGGCTCGTGTGGAGCATAAACACCGGCACGGACCACTTGGGCGGAATGGCCTGTTTCTGTGCTGTAGACTCAATGTAACTCGATGAATTCGAGTCCTCCTGTCTCCGATGTTACGCTGCCTGTCCCATCGCTGCCTCCCAATTCCAGGGAACCCCGTTCCCTTTTCCCTTCCTTCCCATCCCTGCGTTCTGGATACCTCATTGTCCAGCCTGGTGTATTCGGAGACTCTCTCCACAGACACAATGTTAGTCTCCAGCTCGGACGTCTGTCTGACCAGCCAGTTCAGTGCCTGGGTCACCTGAGGAAGGCAGGGGAGAAAAACAATTGATGAAAGAGCAAACCGGCACAGAGCGAGAGGCAGAGAGCGGCTCGGCTCAGAGTGCTACCCTTCTGAAGGACAGCGTTCACCAGAGTTACTCACCTTGGAGCGTCACAATCCCAGGCAGCACCAGGAATCTCGCACCACAGAGGAATGGGTGGGGGTCTGTGTCTGTGATTCCCCCACACAGTGATGGGACGGGGGTCTGTGACTGTGATTCCTCACACAATGAGGGGACGAGGGTCTGTGTCTGTGATTCCCCCACACGTTGATGGGACGGGGGTCTGTGTCTGTGGTTCCCCCACACGGTGATAGGACGGGGGTCTGTGTCTGCGATTCCCCCACACGGTGATGGGACGGGGGTCTGTGTCTGCGATTCCCCCACACGGTGATAGGACGGGGGTCTGTGTCTGCGATTCCCCCACACGGTGATGGGACGGGGGTCTGTGATTCCCCCCACACGGTGATGGGACGGGGGTCTGTGTTTGCAATTTCCCCACACGGTGATGGGACGGGGGTCTGTGTCTGTGATTCACCCACACGGTGATGGGACGGGGGTCTGTGTCTGCGATTTCCCCACACGGTGATGGGACGGGGGTCTGTGTCTGTGATTCCCCCTCACGGTGATGGGACGGGGGTCTGTGTCTGTGATTCCCCCACACGGTGATGGGACAGGGGTCTGTGTCTGCGATTTCCCCACACGGTGATGGGACTGGGGTCTGTGTCTGCGATTTCCCCACACGGTGATGGGACGGGGGTCTGTGTCTGCGATTTCCCCACACGGTGATGGGACAGGGGTCTGTGTCTGTGAGTCCCCCACACGGTGATGGGACGGGGGTCTGTGTCTGTGATTCCCCCACACGGTGATGGGACGGGGGTCTGTGTCTGTGATTCCCTCACACGTGGTGCCCTAGAAACAGTCTTGAGCCATCCTGCCACATTGAGCCACAGAGACTCCTGAACTCATTCAGTCTTCTGAGGGAGCAGAGTAACTACACCTAACTTTAGAATTCAAACTGGAAGGGTAGAAGAAATGTTCTGATGGAAAGGGCTCTTAGAACATGGAGTGCATTAATACAAGAGGACACTGAAGCTTGTCAGTCAGGGTATTTGAGATGGGAATACACTTGAAGAAAGTATATTTTGAAGAGAGTGGGGAAAGAGTACAGGACATGGGATTAGAGTACGATAGCAAAATACTGCAGATGTTGGAAATCCGAAATAACAACAGAAAATGCTGGAAAAACTCAGCAAGTCAGGCAACATCCGTGGAGAGAAATTTGAGTTGACGTTTCGGGTTTGACCCTTCTTCAAAACTGGAGAGAAAAGGAACTAGATCGAAGGCAGGGCTGCGATCGGACGAAAGAATAAAAGAACCAAAAGAAGTAAAAGAGATTAGAAGCTAGACGAGATGGTAATAGGCTGTGATTAGGTGTAAAGTGTACGGGCAGGGCAAAAGATAGCTGCCAGGTGTGAGAGAGAAACAAAAGGAAAGGGGGGGGGGGGGAAAGGAAAGGAGTGGAAAAATATAAGTGAAAATGAAATGGGGGCCGAGGTTATGATCTGAAATTGTTGAACTCGATATTGAGACCGGAAGGCTGCAGACTGCCTAATCGGAAGATGAGGTGCTGTTCCTCGAGTTTACGTTGAGCTTCCATGGAACAATACAAGAGGCCAAGGACGGTGAGGTCCGAGTGGGAATGGAGCGGTGAATTGAAATGACAGGCGACCGGAAGCTCGGGGTCACCCTTACGGACTGAACGGAGGTGTTCCGCAAAGCGGTCACCCAATCTGCGTTTGGTCTCCCCAATGTAGAGGAGACCGCATCGTGAGCAGCGAATACAGTATACTAGATTGCGAGAAGTACAAGTAAATCGCTGTTTCACCTGGAAGGGGTGTTTGGGGCCCTGGACAGTGGGGAAGGGGGGAGGTATAGGGGCAGGTGTTACATCTCCTCCGCTTGCACGGGAAGGTGCCAGGCGAAGGGGAAGGGCTGTTTGGGGTGATAGAGGAGTGGACTAGGGTGTCTCGGAGAGAGCGGTCCCTGCGGAATGCTGAAAGGGGAGGGGAGGGGAAGATACGTTTGGTGGTGGTACTTTAGTAGAGAAGCTAGCACTGGCAAAGGCAGGGTGTGCCAAATGGCCTCCTCCTGTAACACCATTTCTACGATTCTGTAATAAACATTGGGGAGACCAAACGCAGATTGGGTGACCGCTTTGCGGAACACCTCCGTTCAGTCCGTAAGGGTGACCCCGAGCTTCCGGTCGCCTGTCATTTCAATTCACCGCTCCATTCCCACTCGGACCTCACCGTCCTTGGCCTCTTGTACTGTTCCACGGAAGCTCAACGTAAACTCGAGGAACAGCACCTCATCTTCCGATTAGGCACTCTGCAGCCTTCCGGACTCAATATCGAGTTCAACAATTTCAGATCATAACCTCGGCCCCTATTTCATTTTTACTTATATTTTTCCACTCCTTTCCTTTCCCCCCCCCCCACCCCCCCTTTCCTTTTGTTTCTCTCTCACACCTGGCAGCTATCTTTTGCCCTGCCAGTACACTTTACACCTAATCACAGCCTATTACCATCTCGTCTAGCTTCTAATCTCTTTTACTTCTTTTGGTTCTTTTATTCTTTTGTCCGATCGCAGCCCTGCCTTCGATCTAGTTCCTTTTCTCTCCAGTTTTGAAGAAGGGTCAAACCCGAAACGTCAACTCAAATTTCTCTCCACGGATGTTGCCTGACTTGCTGAGTTTTTCCAGCATTTTCTGTTGTTATTACTCATTTTTATTATTCATTCGTTCTCGGGCTGGCAATCAGTAACTAGTGGTGTTCCGCAGGGGTCAGTGCTGGGACCCCAGCTCTTTACAATCTATATTAACGATTTGGAGGAAGGGACCGAGTGCAACATATCCAAGTTTGCCGACGATACAAAGATGGGAGGGAAAGCAGTGAGTGAGGAGGACATAAAAAACCTGCAAAAGGACATAGACAGGCTAAGTGAGTGGGCAGAGATTTGGCAGATGCAATATAATGTTGGAAAGTGTGAGGTTATGCACTTTGGCAGAAAAAATCAAAGAGCAAGTTATTATCTAAATGGAGAGAAACTGCAAAGTGCTACAGTACAAAGGGATCTGGGGGTCCTGGTGCATGAAACACAAAAAGTTAGTATGCAGGTGCAGCAGGTGATCAGGAAGGCCAATGGAATCTTGGCTTTTATTGCAAGGGGGATGGAGTATAAAAACAGGGAAGTCTTGCTGCAGTTATACAGGGTATTGGTGAGGCCACACCTGGGATACTGCGTGCAGTTTTGGTTTCCATATTTAAGAAAGGATATACTTGCTCTCGAGGCGGTTCAGAGAAGGTTCACTCGGTTGATTCCAGAGATGAGGGGGTTGACGTATGAGGAAAGGTTGAGTAGGTTGGGACTCTACTCATTGGAGTTCAGAAGAATGAGAGGCGATCTTATCGAAACATATAAGATTGTGAGGGGGCTTGATCGGGTGGATGCGGTGAGGACGTTTCCACTGATGGGTGAGACTAGAACTAGGGGGCATAATCTTAGAATAAGGGGCTGCCGTTTCAAAACTGAGATGAGGAGAAACTTCTTCACTCAGAGGGTAGTAAATCTATGGAATTTGCTACCCCAGAGAGCTGTGGAAGCTGCAACATTAAATAAATTTAAAATGGAGATAGACAGTTTCCTAGCTGATAAGGGAATTAGGGGTTACGGGGAGCGGGCAGGGAAGTGGACGTGAGTCTAGATTCGGATCAGCCATGATCCTGTTGAATGGCGGAGCAGGCCCGAGGGGCCGTATGGCCTACTCCTGCTCCTACTTCTTATTCTCGGGATCTGGGCGTCGCTAGCAAGGCTGGGTTGCTCTGAGGAGGTCTAGCGGTAACAATACAAGGTGGGTCAGTAAAAACTGGCAGTCCCACTGACTTTAGGCTTCTCATCTGCAAGGGGGCCACGGGAAGAACCAGCTGGAAAGGAAACCTTTGGGTTGCAGGAGTTTGGACCCAACACGAGATACGTAGAAATGCGGAAACAGTCGATTTGACCCAACCAGTCGGTGTCCACCATGGGAAACGCCAAACAGAGGGTGGTGAATCTTTGGAATTCTCTGCCCCAGAGGGCTGTGGAGGCTCAGTCGTTGAGCATATTCAAGGCTGAGATCGGTAGATTTTTGGACTCTCGGGGAATCAAGGGATATGGGGATCGGGCGGGAAAGTGGAGTTGAGGTCGAAGATCAGCCGTGATCTTATTGAATGGCGGAGCAGGCTCGAGGGTCGGAATGGCCGACTCCTGCTCTTAATTCTTACGTTCTTATGTACTCACGTTTAAAGCGTATGAAATGGAGAGTCCGACCAGCCCACTATCCAGGCTGCCTCTGGCTATTACAGCAAACAGTGCAGCAAAGAACACCACCAAATTGCCAACAAACTCCAGGCGGATTGCGAGCCACCTGCACCGAAACAGATGGGGGCGGACGGTTACCTTCCAGGTACAGAGGGGCAGGCTGCCAACAGTTTACAGGTTAAATACAAACACAGCTACATAACCTCTTATACACGTCCCTCAGAAACAGCCCGACACATCTCATGTGCGGTGAATCATCTCGGGAGTCAGCCGTGACTCAGTGGGTAGCCACTCTCGCCTCTGAGTCAGAAGGTCGTGGGTTCAAGTCCCCACTCCAAAGACTCGAGCCCACAATCCAGGCTGACACTCCCAGTGCGGTGCCGAGGGATCCGCCGCACTGTCGGAGCAAAATCTACCCTCTTCGTTTCTCTTGCCTTGCAACCCACAGGCTCTTAAAGACCCAACTGTTAACTTAGCCTCAGATAACAGCTACTTCTTAGAGCAGAGGAGGTTAAGGGGAGATTTAATAGGTGTTCAAAACTATGAAGGGTTTTGCTGGAGTAAATAAGGAGAAGCTGTTTCCACTGGCAGAAGGGTCGGTGACCAGAAGATAATTGGCAAAAGAACCAGAGGGGGGATGAGGGAAACAATTTTTACACAGCGAGTTGTTGTGATCTGGAACGCGCTACCTGAAAGGGCGGTGGAAGCAGATTCAATAGTAACTTTCAAAAGAGAATTGGATAAATACTTGAAGGGAAGAAAATTTGCAGGGCTCTGGGGAAAGAGCGGGGCAGTGGGACTAATTGGAGAGCTCTTTCAAAGAGCCGGCACAGGCACAATGGGCCGAATGGCCTCCTTCAGTGCTGCGTGATTCTACAATTAATTGAATATTCTGCTCCTATCTGACTCCTGCGCTCTGGGTACGGGTTCTTCACCACAACAGGAAAAATGTTCAGGAAAAGCGTGAGCGAACACACAGGAAAGGTTCGTACCTGTTGGCCACAATCGAGGGAAAGACACACTTCTGGTTTCCATCCACGATCTTCTCATTGTGGTCCAGGAACCGCTGCTGGTGTCCGTAGGCTCGGATTACGGACAGCCCGGACACCGTCTCGCCAAAGTGCGAGTAGATGGGAGACCTGGTCACGGAGTCCAGCCGGCGAAGCTGCCGGGACGTGACGACGTAAAAACGCTGTAACGACAATCGGTTTCTCAGGTCATTAATACGAGGCAGGAGCTGTTTTCTTGACAGGAGTTGAGCAGCGAATGAATGCAGCGGCTCAAAGGAATACTCCTTGATGCAGCTTCGCGGTCCGAAAAATAACAGTCCAGTTTATCTCAAGACTGATGATTAAAAATACAAACATCCTACTCAGTGCAACTGGATGCCATTTTCTCAAGTGCTGAATCATTACAGACAAATTTCAGCTCCCTCTACACTGTCCCATCAAACACTCCCAGGGCAGGTACAGCACGAGTTAGATACAGAGTAAAGCTCCCTCTACACTGTCCCATCAAATACTCCCAGGGCAGGTACAGCACGGGGTTAGATACAAAGTAAAGCTCCCTCTACACTGCCCCATCAAACACTCCCAGGGCAGGTACAGCACGGGTTAGATACAGAGTAAAGCTCCCTCTACACTGTCCCATCAAACACTCCCAGGGCAGGTACAGCACGAGTTAGATACAGAGTAAAGCTCCCTCTACACTGTCCCATCAAATACTCCCAGGGCAGGTACAGCACGGGGTTAGATACAAAGTAAAGCTCCCTCTACACTGCCCCATCAAACACTCCCAGGGCAGGTACAGCACGGGTTAGATACAGAGTAAAGCTCCCTCTACACTGTCCCATCAAATACTCCCAGGGCAGGTACAGCACGGGGTTAGATACAAAGTAAAGCTCCCTCTACACTGCCCCATCAAACACTCCCAGGGCAGGTACAGCACGGGTTAGATACAGAGTAAAGCTCCCTCTACACTGTCCCATCAAATACTCCCAGGGCAGGTACAGCACGGGGTTAGATACAAAGTAAAGCTCCCTCTACACTGCCCCATCAAACACTCCCAGGGCAGGTACAGCACGGGTTAGATACAGAGTAAAGCTCCCTCTACACTGTCCCATCAAACACTCCCAGGGCAGGTACAGCACGGGTTAGATACAGAGTAAAGCTCCCTCTACACTGTCCCATCAAACACTCCCAGGGCAGGTACAGCACGGGTTAGATACAGAGTAAAGCTCCCTCTACACTGTCCCATCAAACACTCCCAGGGCAGGTACAGCACGGGTTAGATAGAGTAAAGCTCCCTCTACACTGTCCCATCAAACACTCCCAGGGAAGGTACAGCACGGGTTAGATACAGAGTAAAGCTCCCTCTACACTGTCTCATCAAACACTCCCAGGGCAGGGACAGCACGGGTTAGATACAGAGTAAAGCTCCCTCTACACTGTCTCATCAAACACTCCCAGGGCAGGGACAGCACGGGTTAGATACAGAGTAAAGCTCCCTCTACACTGTCCCATCAAACACTCCCAGGGCAGGGACAGCACGGGTTAGATACAGAGTAAAGCTCCCTCTACACTGTCCCATCAAACACTCCCAGGGCAGGGACAGCACGGGTTAGATACAGAGTAAAGCTCCCTCTACACTGTCTCATCAAACACTCCCAGGGCAGGGACAGCACGGGTTAGATATGTATTTACAGCACAGAAACAGGCCATTCGGCCCAACAGGACTATGCTGGTATTTATGCTCCACACGAGCCTCCTCCCACTCTAATTTCTTCATCTCACCCTATCAACATATCCTTCTATTCCCTTCTCCCTCGTGTGTTTATTTAGCTTCCCCTTAAATGCATCTGTACTATTCGCCTCAACCACTCCCTGTGGTAGCGAGTCCCACATTCTCACCACTCTCTCGGTAAAGAAGTTTCTCCCGAGTTCCCTATTGGATTTATTAGTGACTATCTTACATTAATGGTCCTTAGTTCTGGTCTCCCCCACAAGTGGAAACATGTTCTCTACGTCTACCCTGTCGAACCCTTTCATTATTTTAAAGACCTCGATCAGGTCACCCCTCAGCCTTCTCTTTTCTAGAGAAAAAGAGCCCCCGCCTGCTCAGTCTTTCCTGAGAGTTGTTCCCTCTCAGTCCTGGCATCATCCTTCTGTCTAGCAATTCCTGTCTGATAGATACACCGATTCAACGAGAGACCTGCCAATGTTACCTGTACGAAATAGTAAAGGACAGCAAGTGGCACAATCACAGTGGTAAAGTACGGTGTCGCCAGGCAAATGACGAACAGCGTGCCGATCACACCAAAGAAGCAAGCCAGCCAGGTGCGAAAGGACATTGGGATCGCCTCATCGATGGTATAAATGTCCTGCACAGGGAGAGAAACAAAACTCTCAATTCAAAATAACCCCAACTTTCCTCCCCCTGTATCCCCCCTATAAGATTGTGAAGGGGCTTGATCGGGTGGATGCGGTGAGGATGTTCCCAATGATGGGTGAAACTAGAACTAGGGGGCATAATCTTAGAATAAGGGGCTGCTCTTTCAAAACTGAGATGAGGAGAAACTTCTTCACTCAGAGGGTAGTAGGTCTGTGGAATTTGCTGCCCCAGAAAGCTGTGGAAGCTACATCATTAAATAAATTTAAAACAGAAATAGACAGTTTCCTAGAAGTAAAGGGAATTAGGGGTTACGGGGAGCGGGCAGGAAATTGGACATGAGTCTAGGTTTGGATCGGTCATGGCCCTGTGGGTAGCGGAGCGGGCCCAGGGGCCGTGTAGCCTGATCCTGCTCCTACTTGTGTTCTAATTCTGTGTTAGATTTCAGGAGATGGTTCTATTCACAGGGATTAGTGGAGACCTCGGGAACAGGCTGCCAGCTAGGAGTCCTTGAAGAGTATATTGGGCCTGTTCCTGGCTGGGGTGGAGATCATCTTTTACAGAAGGTAAGTACTGCAGGAAATATAGGGACAGAGTGATCTCCTGGATGAGTTTCGATCGCCTAGATGGGTCGGAGAGGAATTTCCCAGGTTTTTTCTCCCAAATTGGCCATTGGGTTTTTTATCTGGTTTTTCGCCTCTCCCGGGAGATCACATGGGTTCGGGTGGGATGGAGAGTGAAAGTAGATTTGAGGTTAGGATCAGATCAGCCATGATCTTATTGAATGGCGGAGCAGGCTCGAGGGGCCGATTGGCCTACTCCTGCTCCTATTTCTTATGTATCAGATTCCCTTGAATGTAGAAGATGAAGGGTGATCTAATCGAGGTGATTCAGACAATCTGGAACACACTACCTGAAAGGTTGGTGCAAGCAGATTCTGCAGGAACCTTGAAAAGGCAATTGGACAACAGCAACAACAACTTGCATGTATATAGCGCCTTTTACATAGTAAAACATCCCAAGGTGCTTCACAGGAGCTGAAATCAGACAGAATTTGACTCCGAGGCACTTGAGGAGATACTAGGACAGGTGACCAAAAGCTTAGTCAAAGGGGTAGGTTTTATGGAACGTCTTAAAGGAGGAGAGAGAGAGACAGGTGGGGAGGTTTAGGGAGGGAATTCCAGAGCTTAGGGCCTAGGCAGCTGAAGGCACTTGAAGAGGACTAATTTACAAGGCTATGGGGAAAGAGCAGGGGAGTGGGACTAATTGGAGAGCTCTTTCAAAGAAAGGCACGGTAGGCCGAATGGCCTCCTTCTGCACCGTATCGTTCTATGACAATGCTCAAAGGGAGGACAACTCTGTAAAGGTGCCTCCGATACCTGGCGTGACCTCTACCACCTAGAAGGACGAGGGCAGCAGGCCCATGGGAACGTCATCACCTCCAAGTTCCCCTCCAAGCCGCACTCCATCCCGACTTGGGAAATATATCGGCCGTTCCTTCATCGCCGCTGGGTTAAAATCCCGGAACTCCCTCCCTAACAGCACTGTGGGAGCACCTTCACCACACGGACTGCAGCGGTTCAAGAAGGCGGTTCACCACCACCTTCTCAAGGGTAACTAGGGAATGGCAATAAATGCCGGCCTTGCCAGCGACGCCCACATCCCGGGAATTCATTTTTTTTTTTAAACTTCATCTAGAAAGGGCAAGAAATAATCAGTCAACGTTCCCACTCTTCACTATCCAGTGTTGTGCTGGAAGATGAGTGCGAGTGGGTGGTTGAAGGCTAGTGGGTAATGTCCGTCCCCCCACCCCGACATGGAAAGGCTCAGGTTTTATACAGCACCTTTAATATAACTCGGCACTGATCACACGTGGACACTTCCCGGCCTAGCGTAGGCCTGTTTGGTCACCGAGGCAGCTGTCGGAGGGTAGTTGTCCCGGGAAAAGCCTACCTTGGCAAATCTGTTGACAATCCTTCCCGTCGGTGTGGTGTCGAAGAACAACATGGGGACGTGGAGGATGTTGCGCAGCAGGTGGGCATGCAGGTCCCTGGAAGCGGCGATTGTCCCTCCTGTTATCAGGAATACTCCAAGGAGCACAAAGACAGCTGAGGGAAAGGCCAAGCAAGTTTATTTCTCCCCAACATTTTCCCTGACTTTCATAGGAACAGGAGGAGGCCATTCAGCCCCTCGAGCCTGTTCTGCCATTCAGTCAGATCATGCATCTTAACTCCATTTACCCGCCTTGGTTCCGTATCCCTCGATACCCATACCCAACAAAAATCTATCAATCTCAGTTTTGAAAGTTTCAATTGACCCCCAGCCTCAACAGCTTTTTGGGGGAGAGAGTTCCCAATTCCCACCACCCTTTGTGTGAAGAAGTGCTTCCTGACATCACCCCTGAACGGCCTGGCTCTAATTTTAAGGTTCTGCCCCCCTTGTTCTGGACTCCCCCCACCAGAGGAAATAGTTTCTCTCTATCTAACCTATTGAATCCTTTAATCATCTTAAACACCTCAATTAGTTCACCCCTTAATCTTCTAAATTCGAGGGAATACAAGCCCAGTCTGTGCAACCTGTCCTCATAATTTAACCCTTTTAGCCCCGGTATCAGTCTGGTGAATCTGCGCTGCCCCCCCTCCAAGGCCAATATATCTTTCCTGAGGTGCGGGGCCCAGAACCAAACACAGTAAAACATATAGCAGCAGAGACTAGCAGAGCAATTTAGTGTGGCTTATATAACATGAAAGAAAGACTTGCATTTATACAGTGCTTTTCTGTCTCCTCAGGACAAAGCAATTTATAGCCAATGAAATACTTTTTGAAATGTAGTCACTGTTGTAATGTACGAAACGCGGCAGCCAATTTGCGCACAGCAAGCTCCCACAAACAGCAATGAGATAATGACCAGATCATCTGTTTTAGTGATGTTGATTGAGGGATAACTATTGGCCCCAGGACACCGGGGAGAACTCCCCTGCTCTTCTTCAAAATAGTGGCCGTGGGATCTTTTACCCGAGCGAGCAGACGGGGCCTCGGTTTAATGTCTCAATCCGAAAGACGGCACCTCCGACAGTGCAGCACTCTCTCAGTACTGCCCCTCCGACAGTGCGGCACTCCCTCAGTACTGCCCCTCCGACAGTGTGGCACTCCCTCAGTACTGCCCCTCCGACAGTGCCGCACTCCCTCAGTACTGCCCCTCCGACAGTGCAGCACTCCCTCAGTACTGCCCCTCCGACAGTGCGGCACTCCCTCAGTACTGCCCCTCCGACAGTGCAGCACTCCCTCAGTACTGCCCCTCCGACAGTGCGGCACTCCCTCAGTACTGCCCCTCCAACAGTGCAGCACTCCCTCAGTACTGCCCCTCCGACAGTGCGGCACTCCCTCAGTACTGACTCTCCGACAGTGCAGTGCTCCCTCAGTACTGCCCCTCGACAGTGCAGCACTCCCTCAGTACTGCCCCTCTGACAGTGCAGCACTCCCTCAGTACTGCCCCTCCGACACTCCCTCAGTACTGCCCCTCCGACACTCCCTCAGTACTGACCCTCCAACAGTGCAGCGCTCCCTCAGTACTGCACTGGGAGTGTCGGCCTGGATTGTGCGTTTAATCCTCTGGAGTGGGACTTGAACCCACGACCTTCTGGCTCAGAGGTGAGAGTGCTGCCCACTGAGCCACAGCCGACACCTCAACAAATTAAAAAGTTCCAAATCTGATTTATAAGAGAGAAGATAAAAAATCGTGGCTTAGTTTTTTGAGTTAAAGAAATGATGAGGGGTTTTGTTAGAGTACATAAGGAGAAACTGTTTCCACTGGCGGGAGGGTCGGTAACCAGAGGACACAGATTGAAGGGAATTGGCAAAAGAACCAGAGGGGGAGATGAGGAGAATTTTTTTTACGCAGCGAGTTGTTGTGATCTAGAATGTGCTGCCTGAAAGGGCGGTGGGAGCAGATTCAATAGTAACTTTCAAAAGAGAATTGGATAAACACTTGAAGGGAAAAAATTGCAGGGCTACGGGGAAAGAGCAGGGAGTGGGACTAATTGGAGAGAATCTTTCAAAGAGCTGGCACAGGCACGATGGGCTGAATGGCCTCCTTCTGTGCAGTAAGGTTTTGCCCAGACAGGAAACCTGAGTGTGTCCTCAGTACCAGACGACGAGAGTGACAAATGAGGTAAAGTTGACCGTTTTCTTGCCCCCATGCTGAACCCCGAGTGTTGAACCGAGAGCCACCGACCTTGTGCGAGCCCCAGAACCCCGAAGATGCCGATCCGCTGATCCCGCGCGGAGGCCGGGTAGGTGCCGTTGGTGTAACGGGTGGCGTCGTTGGTCCAGTCGCTGAGCCAGAGGTTCTGCCCAATGGTCGCCACGTTCTGAGCGATGTACAACAGCGTGATTAACAGGGAGTACAGCCAGCCAATGGCGTGCAGGTATTTCCAGTAGACCGAGAACTTCACCTGTCAATCATTAAAAAAAAACACACCTGTTCACTGGATTGATCCCTGGGATGCGAGGGCTGTCCTTTGAGGAGAGATTGAGTAGATTGGGCCGATACTCTCTGGAGTTTAGAAGAATGAGAGGTGATCTCATTGATTCTGAGGGGGATTGACAGGGTACAGGAAACTCTTTGGTACCCGGCACCGACGGGACCGGTGTGTTGCCGGTTGATCAAAAATTCCGGATGACGGAGAGGGTTATCTACTAAGGCTATTTTTAATAAAGAAAAATTAAAAAATTAAGAAATGTGCAGTATACAGTAATTGGGCACTCACCTACAGAATGTTGTGTTAAATGGATGGTGGAAGATGCTTGATTAAGTACAGTACTGCCAGTTGAGGGTAATGCAATGCAATGACTACCAGCAGCGTGGGAGACACACAGTACCCCTGTAAAATGGCGGATCAGAAGAGACTACCGGCAGCGCGGGAGAGTCGGACTCCTGTTACAGGGGTATTGAGGTGTTCCGACTCCCGACAGCGCCAAGAAGCCGAGGAGTGGCAGTTTGAAGAACTACCCCCACTGACTAACTCGGCCACCGCGGGAGACTCGGACTCGGCAACGTGTTTTCAGAGCGAGAATTTTGCCGGTTAATAGAGAATTCCGGATATTTAGGTGCCGTTTAAACGAGAGTTTCCTGTCGATGCCGAGAGGTTGTTTCCCCTGGCTGGAGAGTCTAGAACCAGGGGTCACAGTCTCAAGATAAGGGGTCGGCCATTTAAGACTGAGATGAGGAGAAATGTCTTCACTCAGAGGGTGGTGAATCTTTGGAATTCTCTGCCCCAGAGGGCTGTGGATGCTGAATCATTGAGTATATTTAAGGCTGAGATCGATAGATTTTTGGACTCTAGGGGAATCAAGGGATAGGGGCGGGAAAGATGGAGTTGAGGTCGAAGATCAGCCATGATCTTATTGAATGGCGGAGCAGGCTCGAGGGGCCGTATGGCCGACTCCAGCTCCTAATTCTTATGTTCTTATGTTCTTTTAATAAACCTCATGCGGATAAGTAAGTGACGCGCTGCACAGTGGAGCTCTATATCCTTTGACCTCTAGGGCCTTAGGACACTCAGATCTTTGGAAACATCTTGGAGGGCAATTCTTGAGTCTATTCAAGGCTGAGATCGATAGATTTTTGGACTCTAGGGGAATCAAGGAATATGGGGATCGGGCAGGAAAGTGGAGTTGATCTTTCAGCCATGATCTCATTGAATGGCGGAGGAGGCTCGAGGGGCCGTGTGGCCGACTCCTGCTCCTAATTCTTATGTTCTTATGAAAACAGACTGCAAACCCACTGAACAATTGGTTTCCCACCCTGCACCCGCATCCACCCCCAATTTTCCTGCTTGCTCTCCGAAAGGCGCTAACTCCTTGTTGGAGTACAGTTCCATAGACCACCGTGCCCTCCCACGCCTTGCTCATAGAATTTACAGCATAGAAGGAGACCATTCAGCCCATTCATCCTGTGCCGGTGCTAGCTCTTCAATTGGACCGGCCTTCACCAAGCCCATGTTCCTGCCTTTGCCCCCATGAACTTTTATATTCTCCCTTTTCAAATTCTTATTATTTAAAGGAATAACTTATTAAATTCTCTTTTAAATGATGTTGTGTTCTCTGCCTCAATAGCCATACGTGATACAGCATTCTATGTTATCTCCCCGGTGTCCTGGACAATATATATTCCTCGACCAACATCACTAAAACAGATGATCTGGTCACCTAGCTCATTGCTGTTTGTGGGAGCTTGCTGTGCAAAAATTGGCTGCCGCGTTTCTCTACATTACAGCAGTGACTGCACTTCAAAAAGCACCAAAGCAACATACTGCGGGTCTGAAATAGGAACAGACAATGCTGGAAATGCTCAGCGGGTCAGGCAGCATCTGTGGAGAGAGAAACAGAGTTAGCGTTTCAGGTCGAAGAGTTCTGACGAATGGTCATCGTCCTGAAACGTTAGCTCTGATTCTCTCTCCACAGATGCTGCCTGACCTGTTGAGCGTTTCCAGCATTTTCTGGTTTTATTTCACACTTCAAAAGTACTCCATTGGCTGTAGGGCGCTTTGGGACATCCTGAGGTCGTGAAAGATGCTGTTCTTTTATAATAACCAGCTTTGTGAAAAGAAAGCTTCTCACGTTCCCCTTCATTCTTCTATTTCCTCAGTCCGTGCCACCCTTGTTAGCCACTCACCAACCAGTAGAAACAATCTTTCACCATTTACCCTCTCAAAACTCTTCACGTGTGAGCCAGTAGACTGAGACCCAGGATGTCCAGCCCTACCCTGCCGTTTCTCTGACAGACCTGGGGAGGATGGGGCTGAAAGTTCAAACAGTATAACTTATCTCCGCATAATGATACAAAATAAAGAACATGCCACGCTTCCCCACATCGCCTCCAATTGCTCCTCCAGAATTTCTGACCTCTTATATTATTGGCCAAAGCCCTCTCAGCTTTCTCCAGGATAGCCTGACCACCTCATGCTGTTTCAGAAATCACCTCCGGCCAGCCTACTTCCCGGTTTCTGTCTTCAATCCCTCTGTTGTTCATGGCCAGGCATCGGGATTAAGGCACCTACAGTGTACGCACCCTGTCAAAGTTAGCCGAGACATATGCTGAATCTACTGAGGCTAAGGGAAGCTTTGTGTCAAAGGCTACTCGATTTTACACTGAGTAGCAAACATTTAAATCTTGGGCAGTTTGAATCTAAACCCTGTCTGAACGCTTCCCTTCCATTCCTTTTATATTTGTGTATTCTCCGCCATCACTACTTTTTGACTGTTTTTCTACAGTAATGATTATAGAAACATAGAAGATAGGAGCAGGAGTAGGCCATTCGGCCCCTCAAGCCTGCTCCGCCATTCAATGCGACCATGGCTGATCATCCAAATTCAGTACCCTGTCCCTGCTTTCTCCCCATATCCCTTGATCCCCTTAGCCTTAAGAAATATATCCAACTTCTTCTTGAATATATTTAATGAATTGGCCTCAACTGTCTTCTGTGGTAGAGAATTCCACAGGTTCACCACTCTCTGGGTGAAGAAATTCCTCCTCATCTCTGTCCTAAATGGCTTACCCCTTATCCTTAGACTGTGACCCCTGGTTCTGAACTCCCCGGCCATCGGGAACATCCTTCCTGCATCTAGTCTGTCTAGTCCTGTTAGAATTTTATAAGTTTCAATGAGATCCCCTCTCATTCTTCTAAACTCCAGCGAGTATAAGCCCAATCGACCCAATCTCTCCTCATACGTCATTCCTGCTATCCCAGGTATCAGTCTGGTGATTATGGAGAAAAAATTGGGTTGATAAAAGAATAATGTGTTTGGACATGTTTTAATAAAGGCTCTGAGGCAATAGGTAGTTAAGGTGCTGAGCTGGGTTTGATGTTGTTTCCCCGTAGATTGTAAATAATAAGCAATTTGTTACTGTCTTGGTAATTGAAAAACAGCTCACACCCATTGTACTGGAAAGACTTTGATCCCGACTTCTGGTTGTCAACAGAGAGAGGATGAGGCGGTCAGGCTATTATTCTGACAGCTGTGAGGCCTTTGGCCAAGACTGAGAGCCAGAAATACCAAAGGAGAAGTAAGAAGTGAGCTTGTTTAAGTCAAGCAAAATGAGCCACTGATGTGGGGAAGCATGGCGTGCTCTTTATTTTGTATCATTATGCGAAGGCAAGTTAAACTGTTTGAATTAAGTGAGTCTGATTCACCTTACTTTGAAATAAAGCATCTTATCGACTGCTATCAGGCCCCGTTTCACCAACTGTTTGCTTGGCCTGCCTTCAGGGAGATTGAACAAGTATCTGTGTGAAAGATGTGAATATTCAATCGAATCGTCCTTTCCCTACAGGTCTTCTAGAGCAAAGCACTGTTCCAGAGCCCAGCATTGTTCCAGAGCCAAATACTGCTCCAGAGCCCAGCACTGTTCTCGAGCCCAGCACTGTTCCCGAGCCCAGCACTGTTCCCGAGCCCAGCACTGTTCCAGAGCCCAGCACTGTTCTCGAGCCCAGCACTGTTCCAGAGCCAAGCACTGTTCCAGAGCCAAACACTGTTCCAGAGACCAGCACTGTTCCAGAGCCCAGCACTGTTCCCGAGCCCAGCACTGTTCCCGAGCTCAGCACTGTTCCCGAGCCCAGCACTGTTCCCGAGCCCAGCACTGTTCTCGAGCCCAGCACTGTTCCAGAGCCCAGCACTGTTCCAGAGCCAAATACTGCTCCAGAGCTCAGCACTGTTCCAGAGCCCAGCAGTGATCCAGGGCCCAGCACTGTTCCCGAGCCCAGCACTGTTCCCGAGCTAAACACTGTTCCAGAGCCCAGCACTGTTCTCGAGCCCAGCGCTGTTCCCGAGCCCAGCGCTGTTCCCGAGCCCAGCGCTGTTCCCGAGCCCAGCGCTGTTCCCGAGCCCAGCACTGTTCCCGAGCCCAGCACTGTTCTCGAGCCCAGCACTGTTCCAGGGCCCAGCACTGTTCTCAAGCCCAGCACTGTTCCAGAGCCAAACACTGTTCCAGAGCCAAGCACTGTTCCAGAGCCAAACACTGTTCCAGAGCCAAACACTGTTCCAGAGACCAGCACTGTTCCAGAGCCCAGCACTGTTCCCGAGCCCAGCACTGTTCCAGAGCCAAATACTGCTCCAGAGCTCAGCACTGTTCCAGAGCCCAGCACTGATCCAGAGCCCAGCACTGTTCCCGAGCCCAGCACTGTTCCCGAGCTAAACACTGTTCCAGAGCCCAGCGCTGTTCCAGAGCCCAGCGCTGTTCCCGAGCCCAGCGCTGTTCCCGAGCCCAGCACTGTTCCCGAGCCCAGCACTGTTCCCGAGCCCAGCACTGTTCTCGAGCCCAGCACTGTTCTCAAGCCCAGCACTGTTCCAGAGCCAAACACTGTTCCAGAGCCCAGCACTGTTCCCGAGCCCAGCACTGTTCTCGAGCCCAGCACTGTTCCAGGGCCCAGCACTGTTCTCAAGCCCAGCACTGTTCCAGAGCCAAACACTGTTCCAGAGCCCAGCACTGTTCCAGAGCCCAGCACTGTTCCAGAGCCCAGCACTGTTCCAGAGCCCAGCACTGTTCTCAAGCCCAGCACTGTTCCAGAGCCCAGCACTGTTCCACAGCCCAGCACTGTTCTCGAGCTCAGCACTGTTCCAGAGCCCAGCACTGTTCCAGAGCCCAGCACTGTTCCCGAGCCCAGCACTGTTCCCGAGCCCAGCACTGTTCTCGAGCCCAGCACTGTTCCTGAGCCCAGCACTGTTCGAGCCCAGCAGTGTTCTCGAGCCCAGCACTGTTCTCGAGCCCAGCACTGTTCCAGAGCCAAACACTGTTCCAGAGCCAAACACTGTTCCAGAGCCAAACACTGTTCCAGAGCCAAACACTGTTCCAGAGCCAAACACTGTTCCAGAGCCCAGCACTGTTCCAGAGCCCAGCACTGTTCCAGAGCCCAGCACTGTTCCAGGGCCAAACACTGTTCCAAAGCCCAGCACTGTTCCAGGGCCCAGCACTGTTCCAGAGCCAAACACTGCTCCAGAGCTCAGCACTGTTCCAGAGCCCAGCACTGATACAGAGCCCAGCACTGTTCTCGAGCCCAGCACTGCTTCAGAGCCAAACACTGTTCCAGAGCCCAGCACTGTTCCAGAGCCCAGCACTGTTCCAGAGCCCAGCACTGTTCCAGAGCCCAGCACTGTTCCAGAGCCCAGCACTGTTCCACGGCCCAGCACTGTTCCACGGCCCAGCACTGTTCCACGGCCCAGCACAGTTCCACGGCCCAGCACTGTTCCACGGCCCAGCACTGTTCCACGGCCCAGCACTGTTCCCGGGCCCAGCACTGTTCCCGGGCCCAGCACTGTTCCCGGGCCCAGCACTGTTCCAGAGCCCAGCACTGTTCCAGAGCCCAGCACTGTTCCAGAGCCAAACACTGTTCCAGAGCCAAACACTGTTCCCGAGCCCAGCACTGTTCCCGAGCCCAGCACTGTTCCCGAGCCCAGCACTGTTCCAGAGCCCAGCACTGTTCCCGAGCCCAGCACTGTTCCCGAGCCCAGCACTGTTCCCGAGCCCAGCACTGTTCCCGAGCCCAGCACTGTTCCCGAGCCCAGCACTGTTCCAGAGCCAAACACTGTTCCAGAGCCAAACACTGTTCCAGAGCCAAACACTGTTCCAGAGCCAAACACTGTTCCAGAGCCAAACACTGTTCCAGAGCCAAACACTGTTCCAGAGCCAAACACTGTTCCAGAGCCAAACACTGTTCCAGAGCCAAACACTGTTCCAGAGCCAAACACTGTTCCAGAGCCAAACACTGTTCCAGAGCCAAACACTGTTCCAGGGCCAAACACTGTTCCAGGGCCAAACACTGTTCCAGAGACCAGCACTGTTCCCGAGCCCAGCACTGTTCCCGAGCCCAGCACTGTTCTCGAGCCCAGCACTGTTCCAGAGCCCAGCACTGTTCCAGAGCCAAATACTGCTCCAGAGCTCAGCACTGTTCCAGAGCCCAGCACTGATCCAGAGCCCAGCACTGTTCCCGAGCCCAGCACTGTTCCCGAGCTAAACACTGTTCCAGAGCCCAGCGCTGTTCCCGAGCCCAGCGCTGTTCCAGGGCCCAGCACTGTTCTCAAGCCCAGCACTGTTCCAGGGCCCAGCACTGTTCTCAAGCCCAGCACTGTTCCAGAGCCAAACACTGTTCCAAAGCCCAGCACTGTTCCAGAGCCCAGCACTGTTCCAGAGCCAAATACTGCTCCAGAGCCAAATACTGCTCCAGAGCTCAGCACTGTTCCAGGGCCAAGCACTGTTCCAGAGCCAAGCACTGTTCCAGAGCCAAACACTGTTCCAGAGACCAGCACTGTTCCAGAGCCCAGCACTGTTCCAGAGCCCAGCACTGTTCCAGAGCCCAGCACTGTTCCCGAGCCCAGCACTGTTCCAGAGCCAAATACTGCTCCAGAGCTCAGCACTGTTCCAGAGCCCAGCACTGATCCAGAGCCCAGCACTGATCCCGAGCCCAGCACTGTTCCCGAGCTAAACACTGTTCCAGAGCCCAGCGCTGTTCCCGAGCCCAGCGCTGTTCCCGAGCCCAGCGCTGTTCCCGAGCCCAGCACTGTTCCCGAGCCCAGCACTGTTCTCGAGCCCAGCACTGTTCCAGGGCCCAGCACTGTTCTCAAGCCCAGCACTGTTCCAGAGCCAAACACTGTTCCAGAGCCCAGCACTGTTCCAGAGCCCAGCACTGTTCCAGAGCCCAGCACTGTTCCAGAGCCCAGCACTGTTCCCGAGCTCAGCACTGTTCCAGAGCCCAGCACTGTTCCAGAGCCCAGCACTGTTCCCGAGCTCAGCACTGTTCCAGAGCCCAGCACTGTTCCCGAGCCCAGCACTGTTCCCGAGCCCAGCACTGTTCCCGAGCCCAGCACTGTTCCAGAGCCCAGCACTGTTCCTGAGCCCAGCACTGTTCGAGCCCAGCAGTGTTCTCGAGCCCAGCAGTGTTCTCGAGCCCAGCACTGTTCCAGAGCCCAGCACTGTTCCAGAGCCCAGCACTGTTCCAGAGCCCAGCACTGTTCCAGAGCCCAGCACTGTTCCAGAGCCCAGCACTGTTCCAGAGCCAAACACTGTTCCAGAGCCCAGCACTGTTCCAGAGCCCAGCACTGTTCCAGAGCCAAACACTGTTCCAGAGCCCAGCACTGTTCCAGAGCCCAGCACTGTTCCAGGGCCAAACACTGTTCCCGAGCCCAGCACTGTTCCAGGGCCCAGCACTGTTCCAGAGCCAAATACTGCTCCAGAGCTCAGCACTGTTCCAGAGCCCAGCACTGATACAGAGCCCAGCACTGATACAGAGCCCAGCACTGTTCTCAAGCCCAGCACTGCTTCAGAGCCCAGCACTGTTCCAGAGCCCAGCACTGTTCCAGAGCCAAACACTGTTCCAGAGCCCAGCACTGTTCCAGAGCCCAGCACTGTTCCAGAGCCAAACACTGTTCCAGAGCCCAGCACTGTTCCAGAGCCCAGCACTGTTCCAGAGCCAAACACTGTTCCAGAGCCCAGCACTGTTCCAGAGCCCAGCACTGTTCCAGGGCCAAACACTGTTCCCGAGCCCAGCACTGTTCCAGGGCCCAGCACTGTTCCAGAGCCAAATACTGCTCCAGAGCTCAGCACTGTTCCAGAGCCCAGCACTGATACAGAGCCCAGCACTGATACAGAGCCCAGCACTGTTCTCAAGCCCAGCACTGCTTCAGAGCCAAACACTGTTCCAGAGCCCAGCACTGTTCCAGAGCCCAGCACTGTTCCAGGGCCCAGCACTGTTCCAGGGCCCAGCACTGTTCCAGGGCCCAGCACTGTTCCACGGCCCAGCACTGTTCCACGGCCCAGCACAGTTCCACGGCCCAGCACTGTTCCACGGCCCAGCACTGTTCCACGGCCCAGCACTGTTCCACGGCCCAGCACTGTTCCACGGCCCAGCACTGTTCCCGGGCCCAGCACTGTTCCCGGGCCCAGCACTGTTCCAGAGCCCAGCACTGTTCCAGAGCCCAGCACTGTTCCAGAGCCCAGCACTGTTCCAGAACCAAACACTGTTCCAGAGCCAAGCACTGTTCCAGAGCCCAGCACTGTTCCCGAGCCCAGCACTGTTCCCGAGCCCAGCACTGTTCCCGAGCCCAGCACTGTTCCAGAGCCCAGCACTGTTCCAGAGCCCAGCACTGTTCCCGAGCCCAGCACTGTTCCCGAGCCCAGCACTGTTCCCGAGCCCAGCACTGTTCCCGAGCCCAGCACTGTTCCCGAGCCCAGCACTGTTCCAGAGCCCAGCACTGTTCCAGAGCCCAGCACTGTTCCAGAGCCAAACACTGTTCCAGAGCCAAACACTGTTCCAGAGCCAAACACTGTTCCAGAGCCAAACACTGTTCCAGAGCCAAACACTGTTCCAGAGCCAAACACTGTTCCAGAGCCAAACACTGTTCCAGAGCCAAACACTGTTCCAGAGCCAAACACTGTTCCAGAGCCAAACACTGTTCCAGAGCCAAACACTGTTCCAGAGCCAAACACTTCCAGAGCCAAACACTGTTCCAGAGCCAAACACTGTTCCAGAGCCCAGCACTGTTCCCGAGCCCAGCACTGTTCCCGAGCCCAGCACTGTTCCAGAGCCCAGCACTGTTCCAGAGCCCAGCACTGTTCCAGAGCCCAGCACTGTTCCAGAGCCCAGCACTGTTCGAGCCCAGCAGTGTTCTCGAGCCCAGCAGTGTTCTCGAGCCCAGCACTGTTCCAGAGCCCAGCACTGTTCCAGAGCCCAGCACTGTTCCAGAGCCCAGCACTGTTCCAGAGCCAAACACTGTTCCAGAGCCAAACACTGTTCCAGAGCCAAACACTGTTCCAGAGCCAAACACTGTTCCAGAGCCCAGCACTGTTCCAGAGCCCAGCACTGTTCCAGGGCCAAACACTGTTCCAAAGCCCAGCACTGTTCCAGGGCCCAGCACTGTTCCAGAGCCAAATACTGCTCCAGAGCTCAGCACTGTTCCAGAGCCCAGCACTGATACAGAGCCCAGCACTGTTCTCAAGCCCAGCACTGCTTCAGAGCCAAACACTGTTCCAGAGCCCAGCACTGTTCCAGAGCCCAGCACTGTTCCAGGGCCCAGCACTGTTCCAGGGCCCAGCACTGTTCCACGGCCCAGCACTGTTCCACGGCCCAGCACTGTTCCACGGCCCAGCACAGTTCCACGGCCCAGCACAGTTCCACGGCCCAGCACAGTTCCACGGCCCAGCACTGTTCCCGGGCCCAGCACTGTTCCCGGGCCCAGCACTGTTCCCGGGCCCAGCACTGTTCCCGGGCCCAGCACTGTTCCCGGGCCCAGCACTGTTCCAGATCCCAGCACTGTTCCAGAGCCCAGCACTGTTCCAGAGCCAAACACTGTTCCAGAGCCAAACACTGTTCCCGAGCCCAGCACTGTTCCCGAGCCCAGCACTGTTCCCGAGCCCAGCACTGTTCCAGAGCCCAGCACTGTTCCCGAGCCCAGCACTGTTCCCGAGCCCAGCACTGTTCCCGAGCCCAGCACTGTTCCCGAGCCCAGCACTGTTCCAGAGCCCAGCACTGTTCCAGAGCCAAACACTGTTCCAGAGCCAAACACTGTTCCAGAGCCAAACACTGTTCCAGAGCCAAACACTGTTCCAGAGCCAAACACTGTTCCAGGGCCAAACACTGTTCCAGGGCCAAACACTGTTCCAGAGACCAGCACTGTTCCAGAGCCCAGCACTGTTCCCGAGCCCAGCACTGTTCCCGAGCCCAGCACTGTTCTCGAGCCCAGCACTGTTCCAGAGCCCAGCACTGTTCCAGAGCCAAATACTGCTCCAGAGCTCAGCACTGTTCCAGAGCCCAGCACTGATCCAGAGCCCAGCACTGTTCCCGAGCCCAGCACTGTTCCCGAGCTAAACACTGTTCCAGAGCCCAGCGCTGTTCCCGAGCCCAGCGCTGTTCCCGAGCCCAGCGCTGTTCCCGAGCCCAGCGCTGTTCCCGAGCCCAGCACTGTTCCCGAGCCCAGCACTGTTCCCGAGCCCAGCACTGTTCCCGAGCCCAGCACTGTTCCCGAGCCCAGCACTGTTCTCGAGCCCAGCACTGTTCCAGGGCCCAGCACTGTTCTCAAGCCCAGCACTGTTCCAGAGCCAAACACTGTTCCAGAGCCCAGCACTGTTCCAGAGCCAAATACTGCTCCAGAGCTCAGCACTGTTCCAGGGCCAAGCACTGTTCCAGAGCCAAGCACTGTTCCAGAGCCAAACACTGTTCCAGAGACCAGCACTGTTCCAGAGCCCAGCACTGTTCCCGAGCCCAGCACTGTTCCAGAGCCAAATACTGCTCCAGAGCTCAGCACTGTTCCAGAGCCCAGCACTGATCCAGAGCCCAGCACTGTTCCCGAGCCCAGCACTGTTCCCGAGCTAAACACTGTTCCAGAGCCCAGCGCTGTTCCAGAGCCCAGCGCTGTTCCCGAGCCCAGCGCTGTTCCCGAGCCCAGCACTGTTCCCGAGCCCAGCACTGTTCCCGAGCCCAGCACTGTTCCCGAGCCCAGCACTGTTCCCGAGCCCAGCACTGTTCTCGAGCCCAGCACTGTTCCAGAGCCCAGCACTGTTCCAGAGCCAAACACTGTTCCAGAGCCCAGCACTGTTCCAGAGCCCAGCACTGTTCCAGAGCCCAGCACTGTTCCCGAGCTCAGCACTGTTCCAGAGCCCAGCACTGTTCCCGAGCCCAGCACTGTTCCCGAGCCCAGCACTGTTCCCGAGCCCAGCACTGTTCCAGAGCCCAGCACTGTTCCTGAGCCCAGCACTGTTCGAGCCCAGCACTGTTCTCGAGCCCAGCACTGTTCTCGAGCCCAGCACTGTTCCAGAGCCCAGCACTGTTCCAGAGCCCAGCACTGTTCCAGAGCCCAGCACTGTTCCAGAGCCAAACACTGTTCCAGAGCCAAGCACTGTTCCAGAGCCCAGCACTGTTCCAGGGCCAAACACTGTTCCAAAGCCCAGCACTGTTCCAGGGCCCAGCACTGTTCCAGAGCCAAATACTGCTCCAGAGCTCAGCACTGTTCCAGAGCCCAGCACTGCTTCAGAGCCAAACACTGTTCCAGAGCCCAGCACTGTTCCAGAGCCCAGCACTGTTCCAGGGCCCAGCACTGTTCCAGGGCCCAGCACTGTTCCAGGGCCCAGCACTGTTCCAGGGCCCAGCACTGTTCCACGGCCCAGCACTGTTCCACGGCCCAGCACTGTTCCACGGCCCAGCACTGTTCCACGGCCCAGCACTGTTCCACGGCCCAGCACAGTTCCACGGCCCAGCACAGTTCCACGGCCCAGCACTGTTCCACGGCCCAGCACTGTTCCACGGCCCAGCACTGTTCCACGGCCCAGCACTGTTCCACGGCCCAGCACTGTTCCACGGCCCAGCACTGTTCCCGGGCCCAGCACTGTTCCCGGGCCCAGCACTGTTCCCGGGCCCAGCACTGTTCCCGGGCCCAGCACTGTTCCAGAGCCCAGCACTGTTCCAGAGCCCAGCACTGTTCCAGAGCCCAGCACTGTTCCAGAGCCCAGCACTGTTCCAGAGCCAAACACTGTTCCAGAGCCAAACACTGTTCCAGAGCCAAACACTGTTCCAGAGCCAAACACTGTTCCAGAGCCAAACACTGTTCCCGGGCCCAGCACTGTTCCAGAGCCCAGCACTGTTCCAGAGCCCAGCACTGTTCCAGAGCCCAGCACTGTTCCAGAGCCCAGCACTGTTCCAGAGCCCAGCACTGTTCCAGAGCCAAACACTGTTCCAGAGCCAAACACTGTTCCCGAGCCCAGCACTGTTCCCGAGCCCAGCACTGTTCCCGAGCCCAGCACTGTTCCAGAGCCCAGCACTGTTCCAGAGCCCAGCACTGTTCCAGAGCCCAGCACTGTTCCAGAGCCCAGCACTGTTCCAGAGCCAAACACTGTTCCAGAGCCAAACACTGTTCCAGAGCCAAACACTGTTCCAGAGCCAAACACTGTTCCAGAGCCAAACACTGTTCCAGAGCCAAACACTGTTCCAGAGCCAAACACTGTTCCAGAGCCAAACACTGTTCCAGAGCCAAACACTGTTCCAGGGCCAAACACTGTTCCAGGGCCAAACACTGTTCCAGGGCCAAACACTGTTCCAGGGCCAAACACTGTTCCAGGGCCAAACACTGTTCCAGGGCCAAACACTGTTCCAGGGCCAAACACTGTTCCAGAGCCAAACACTGTTCCAGAGCCCAGCACTGTTCCGGTGCCCAGCACTGTTCCAAAGCCCAGCACTGTTCCACAGCCCAGCACTGTTCCACAGCCCAGCACTGTTCCACAGCCCAGCACTGTTCCACAGCCCAGCACTGTTCCACAGCCCAGCACTGTTCCACAGCCCAGCACTGTTCCAGAGCCAAGCACTGATACAGAGCCCAGCACTGTTCCAGAGCCCAGCACTGTTCTCAAGCCCAGCACTGTTCCAGAGCCCAGCACTGTTCCAGAGCCCAGCACTGTTCCCGAGCCCAGCACTGTTCCCGAGCCCAGCACTGTTCCCGAGCCCAGCACTGTTCCCGAGCCCAGCACTGTTCCCGAGCCCAGCACTGTTCCCGAGCCCAGCACTGTTCCCGAGCCCAGCACTGTTCCCGAGCCCAGCACTGTTCCCGAGCCCAGCACTGTTCCCGAGCCCAGCACTGTTCCCGAGCCCAGCACTGTTCCGGAGCCCAGCACTGTTCCGGAGCCCAGCACTGTTCCGGAGCCCAGCACTGTTCCGGAGCTCAGCACTGTTCCGGAGCCCAGCACTGTTCCGGAGCCCAGCACTGTTCCGGAGCCCAGCACTGTTTTGGAGCCAAACACTGTTCCGGAGCCCAGCGCTGTTCCAGAGCCAAGCGCTGTTCCAGAGCCAAGCGCTGTTCCAGAGCCAAACGCTGTTCCAGAGCCAAACGCTGTTCCAGAGCCAAACGCTGTTCCAGAGCCAAACGCTGTTCCAGAGCCAAACGCTGTTCCAGAGCCAAACACTGTTCCAGAGTCCAACACTGTTCCAGAGCCAAGCACTGTTCCAGAGCCCAGCATTGTTCCAAAGCCCAGCACTGTTCCAGAGCCAAATACTGTTCCAGAGCCCAGCACTGTTCCAGAGCCCAGCACTGTTCCAGAGCCCAGCACTGTTCCAGAGCCCAGCACTGTTCCAGAGCCCAGCACTGTTCCAGAGCCCAGCACTGTTCCAGAGCCCAGCACTGTTCCAGAGCCAAACACTGTTCCAGAGCCAAACACTGTTCCAGAGCCAAACACTGTTCCAGAGCCCAGCACTGTTCCAGAGCCCAGCACTGTTCCAGAGCCAAACACTGTTCCAGGGCCAAACACTGTTCCAGGGCCAAACACTGTTCCAGGGCCAAACACTGTTCCAGGGCCAAACACTGTTCCAGGGCCAAACACTGTTCCAGGGCCAAACATTGTTCCGGAGCCCAGCACTGTTCCAGGGCCCAGCATCCATGGATGAGAATGTAAAAGGTATGATCAGTAAGTTCGCAGATGACACGAAAATTGGTGGGGTGGTAAATTGCGAGGAGGAAAGCCTCAGGCTACAGGACGATATAAACGGGTTGGTCAGATGGGCGGAAAAGTGGCAAATGGAATTTAACCCTGAAAAGTGCGAGGTGATGCATTTTGGACGGACAATTAAGGCAAGGGAATACACAATGAGTGGTAGGACCCTAGGAAGTACAGAGAGTCAGAGGGACCTTGGTGTACATGTACATAGATCCCTGAAGGCAGTGGAACAGGTAGATAAGGTGGTTAAAAAGGCATATGGGATACTTGCCTTCATTAGCCGAGGCATAGAATATAAGAGCAGGGAGGTTATGATGGAGCTGTACAAAACGCTGGTGAGGCCACAGCTGGAGTACTGTGTGCAGTTCTGGTCGCCTCACTATAGGAAGGATGTGATTGCTTTGGAGAGGGTGCAGAGAAGATTCACCAGGATGTTACCTGGGATGGAGCGCCTCAGCTATGAAGAAAGACTAAACAGGCTGGGGTTGTTTTCCTTGGAGCAAAGAAGGCTGAGGGGGGACCTGATTGAGGTGTACAAAATGATGAGGGGCATAGATAGGGTAGACAAAGAGGAACTTTTCCCCTTAGTAGGGGGGTCAATAACAAGGGGGCATAGATTCAGGGTAAGGGGCAGGAGATTTAGAGGGGATTTGAGGAGGAACTTTTTCACCCAGAGGGTGGTTGGAATGTGGAACTCAATGCCTGAAAGGGTGGTGGAGGCAGGAACCCTCACAACATTCAAGAAGCATTTGGATGAGCACTTGAAATGCCATTGCATACAAGGCTACGGACCAAATGCTGGAAAATGGGATTAGACTGGACAGGGATGGATGGGCGGCGCAGACACGATGGGCCGAAGGGCCTCTTTCTGTGCTGTAAAACTCTATGACTCTATGACACTGTTCCAAAGCCCAGCACTGTTCCAGAGCCCAGCACTGTTCCAGAGCCCAGCACTGATCCCGAGCCCAGCACTGTTCTCGAGCCCAGCACTGTTCCAGAGCCCAGCACTGTTCCAGAGCCCAGCACTGTTCTCGAGCCCAGCACTGTTCTCGAGCCCAGCACTGTTCCGGAGCCCAGCACTGTTCCGGAGCCCAGCACTGTTCCGGAGCCCAGCACTGTTCCGGAGCCCAGCACTGTTCCGGAGCCCAGCACTGTTCCGGAGCCCAGCACTGTTCCGGAGCCCAGCACTGTTCCCGAGCCCAGCACTGTTCCAGAGCCCAGCACTGTCCCAGAGCCCAGCATTGTTCTCGAGCCCAGCACTGTTCCAGAGCCAAACACTGTTCCAAAGCCCAGCACTCTTCCAGAGCCAAACACTGTTCCAAAGCCCAGCACTGTTCCAGAGCCCAGCACTGTTCTCAAGCCCAGCACTGTTCCAGAGCCCAGCACTGTTCCAGAGCCCAGCACTGTTCCAGAGCCCAGCACTGTTCCAGAGCCCAGCACTGTTCTCGAGCCCAGCACTGATCCAGAGCCCAGCACTGTTCCAGAGCCCAGCACTGTTCCAAAGCCAAATACTGTTCCAGAGCCCAGCACTGTTCCAGAGCCAAACACTGTTCCAGAGCCCAGCACTGTTCCAGAGCCCAGCACTGTTCCAGAGCCCAGCACTGTTCTCGAGCCCAGCACTGATCCAGAGCCCAGCACTGTTCCAGAGCCCAGCACTGTTCCAAAGCCAAATACTGTTCCAGTGCCCAGCACTGTTCCAGAGCCAAACACTGTTCCAGAGCCCAGCACTGTTCCAGAGCCAAACACTGTTCCAGAGCCAAACACTGTTCCAGAGCCCAGCACTGTTCCAGAGCCCAGCACTGTTCCAGAGCCCAGCACTGTTCCAGAGCCCAGCACTGTTCCAGAGCCCAGCACTGATCCCGAGCCCCGCACTGATCCCGAGCCCAGCACTGTTCCAGAGCCCAGCACTGATCCCAAGCCCAGCACTGTTCCAGAGCCCAGCACTGTTCCAGAGCCCAGCACTGTTCCCGAGCCAAGCACTGTTCCACAGCCCAGCACTGTTCCACAGCCCAGCACTGTTCCACAGCCCAGCACTGTTCCACAGCCCAGCACTGTTCCACAGCCCAGCACTGTTCCAGAGCCCAGCACTGTTCCGGAGCCAAACACTGTTCCGGAGCCAAACACTGTTCCGGAGCCAAACACTGTTCCGGAGCCAAACACTGTTCCGGAGCCAAACACTGTTCCGGAGCCAAACACTGATCCGGAGCCAAACACTGATCCGGAGCCAAACACTGATCCGGAGCCAAACACTGTTCCGGAGCCCAGCACTGTTCCGGAGCCAAACACTGTTCCAGGGCCAAACACTGTTCCAGGGCCAAACACTGTTCCAGGGCCAAACACTGTTCCAGAGCCAAACACTGTTCCAGAGCCAAACACTGTTCCAGAGCCAAACACTGTTCCAGAGCCAAACACTGTTCCAGAGCCAAACACTGTTCCAGAGCCAAACACTGTTCCAGAGCCAAACACTGTTCCAGAGCCAAACACTGTTCCAGAGCCAAACACTGTTCCAGAGCCAAACACTGTTCCAGAGCCAAACACTGTTCCAGGGCCAAACACTGTTCCAGGGCCAAACACTGTTCCAGAGCCAAACACTGTTCCAGGGCCAAACACTGTTCCAGGGCCAAACACTGTTCCAGAGCCAAGCACTGTTCCCGAGCCCAGCACTGATCCCGAGCCCAGCCCTGTTCCAGAGCCCAGCACTGTTCCAGAGCCCAGCACTGTGCTCGAGCCCAGCACTGTTCCAGAGCCCAGCACTGTTCTCGAGCCCAGCACTGTTCCAGGGCCCAGCACTGTTCCCGAGCCCAGCACTGTTCCAGAGCCCAGCGCTGTTCCAGAGCCCAGCGCTGTTCCAGAGCCCAGCGCTGTTCCAGAGCCCAGCGCTGTTCTAGAGCCCAGCGCTGTTCTAGAGCCCAGCGCTGTTCTAGAGCCCAGCGCTGTTCTAGAGCCCAGCGCTGTTCCCGAGCCCAGCACTGTTCCAGAGCCCAGCACTGTTCCCGAGCCCAGCACTGTTCTCGAGCCCAGCACTGTTCACGAGCCCAGCACTGTTCCGGAGCCCAGCACTGTTCCGGAGCCCAGCACTGTTCCGGAGCCCAGCACTGTTCCGGAGCCCAGCACTGTTCCCGAGCCCAGCACTGTTCCCGAGCCCAGCACTGTTCCCGAGCCCAGCACTGTTCCCGAGCCCAGCACTGTTCCAGAGCCAAACACTGTTCCAGAGCCCAGCACTGTTCCAGAGCCCAGCACTGTTCCAGAGCCCAGCACTGTTCTCGAGCCCAGCACTGATCCAGAGCCCAGCACTGTTCCAGAGCCCAGCACTGTTCCAAAGCCAAATACTGTTCCAGAGCCCAGCACTGTTCCAGAGCCAAACACTGTTCCAGAGCCCAGCACTGTTCCAGAGCCCAGCACTGTTCCCGAGCCAAGCACTGTTCCATAGCCCAGCACTGTTCCACAGCCCAGCACTGTTCCACAGCCCAGCACTGTTCCACAGCCCAGCACTGTTCCCCAGCCCAGCACTGTTCCAGAGCCCAGCACTGTTCCAGAGCCAAACACTGTTCCGGAGCCAAACACTGTTCCGGAGCCAAACACTGTTCCGGAGCCAAACACTGTTCCGGAGCCAAACACTGTTCCGGAGCCAAACACTGTTCCGGAGCCAAACACTGTTCCGGAGCCAAACACTGTTCCGGAGCCCAGCACTGTTCCGGAGCCAAACACTGTTCCATGGCCAAACACTGTTCCAGGGCCAAACACTGTTCCAGAGCCAAACACTGTTCCAGAGCCAAACACTGTTCCAGAGCCAAACACTGTTCCAGAGCCAAACACTGTTCCAGAGCCAAACACTGTTCCAGAGCCAAACACTGTTCCAGAGCCAAACACTGTTCCAGAGCCAAACACTGTTCCAGAGCCAAACACTGTTCCAGGGCCAAACACTGTTCCAGGGCCAAACACTGTTCCAGAGCCAAACACTGTTCCAGGGCCAAACACTGTTCCAGGGCCAAGCACTGTTCCAGAGCCAAGCACTGTTCCCGAGCCCAGCACTGATCCCGAGCCCAGCCCTGTTCCAGAGCCCAGCACTGTTCCAGAGCCCAGCACTGTGCTCGAGCCCAGCACTGTTCCAGAGCCCAGCACTGTTCTCGAGCCCAGCACTGTTCCAGGGCCCAGCACTGTTCCCGAGCCCAGCACTGTTCCCGAGCCCAGCACTGTTCCAGAGCCCAGCACTGTTCCAGAGCCCAGCACTGTTCCAGAGCCCAGCACTGTTCCAGAGCCCAGCACGGTTCCAGAGCCCAGCGCTGTTCCAGAGCCCAGCGCTGTTCCAGAGCCCAGCGCTGTTCTAGAGCCCAGCGCTGTTCTCGAGCCCAGCACTGTTCCCGAGCCCAGCACTGTTCTCGAGCCCAGCACTGTTCACGAGCCCAGCACCGTTCCGGAGCCCAGCACCGTTCCGGAGCCCAGCACCGTTCCGGAGCCCAGCACTGTTCCGGAGCCCAGCACTGTTCCGGAGCCCAGCACTGTTCCAGAGCCCAGCACTGTTCCCGAGCCCAGCACTGTCCCAGAGCCCAGCATTGTTCTCGAGCCCAGCACTGTTCCAGAGCCAAACACTGTTCCAAAGCCCAGCACTCTTCCAGAGCCAAACACTGTTCCAAAGCCCAGCACTGTTCCAGAGCCCAGCACTGTTCCAGAGCCCAGCACTGTTCCAGAGCCCAGCACTGTTCCAGAGCCCAGCACTGTTCCAGAGCCCAGCACTGTTCCAGAGCCCAGCACTGTTCCAGAGCCCAGCACTGTTCCAGAGCCCAGCACTGTTCCAGAGCCCAGCACTGTTCCAGAGCCCAGCACTGTTCCAGAGCCCAGCACTGTTCCAGAGCCCAGCACTGATCCAGAGCCCAGCACTGTTCCAGAGCCCAGCACTGTTCCAAAGCCAAATACTGTTCCAGAGCCCAGCACTGTTCCAGAGCCAAACACTGTTCCAGAGCCCAGCACTGTTCCAGAGCCCAGCACTGTTCCAGAGCCCAGCACTGTTCCCGAGCCCAGCACTGATCCAGAGCCCAGCACTGTTCCAGAGCCCAGCACTGTTCCAAAGCCAAATACTGTTCCAGAGCCCAGCACTGTTCCAGAGCCAAACACTGTTCCAGAGCCCAGCACTGTTCCAGAGCCAAACACTGTTCCAGAGCCAAACACTGTTCCAGAGCCCAGCACTGTTCCAGAGCCCAGCACTGTTCCAGAGCCCAGCACTGTTCCAGAGCCCAGCACTGATCCCGAGCCCCGCACTGATCCCGAGCCCAGCACTGTTCCAGAGCCCAGCACTGATCCCGAGCCCAGCACTGTTCCAGAGCCCAGCACTGTTCCAGAGCCCAGCACTGTTCCCGAGCCAAGCACTGTTCCACAGCCCAGCACTGTTCCACAGCCCAGCACTGTTCCACAGCCCAGCACTGTTCCCCAGCCCAGCACTGTTCCGGAGCCCAGCACTGTTCCGGAGCCAAACACTGTTCCGGAGCCAAACACTGTTCCGGAGCCAAACACTGTTCCGGAGCCAAACACTGTTCCGGAGCCCAGCACTGTTCCGGAGCCAAACACTGTTCCAGGGCCAAACACTGTTCCAGGGCCAAACACTGTTCCAGAGCCAAACACTGTTCCAGAGCCAAACACTGTTCCAGAGCCAAACACTGTTCCAGAGCCAAACACTGTTCCAGAGCCAAACACTGTTCCAGAGCCAAACACTGTTCCAGAGCCAAACACTGTTCCAGAGCCAAACACTGTTCCAGAGCCAAACACTGTTCCAGAGCCAAACACTGTTCCAGGGCCAAACACTGTTCCAGGGCCAAACACTGTTCCAGGGCCAAACACTGTTCCAGAGCCAAACACTGTTCCAGAGCCAAACACTGTTCCAGGGCCAAACACTGTTCCAGGGCCAAACACTGTTCCAGAGCCAAGCACTGTTCCAGAGCCCAGCACTGATCCCGAGCCCAGCACTGTTCCAGAGCCCAGCACTGTTCCAGAGCCCAGCACTGTTCCAGAGCCCAGCACTGTTCCAGAGCCCAGCACTGTTCCAGAGCCCAGCACTGTTCCAGAGCCCAGCACTGTTCCAGGGCCCAGCACTGTTCCCGAGCCCAGCACTGTTCTCGAGCCCAGCACTGTTCCAGAGCCCAGCACTGTTCCAGAGCCCAGCACTGTTCCAGAGCCCAGCACTGTTCCAGAGCCCAGCACTGTTCCAGAGCCCAGCACTGTTCCAGAGCCCAGCACTGTTCCAGAGCCCAGCACTGTTCTCGAGCCCAGCACTGTTCTAGAGCCCAGCGCTGTTCTAGAGCCCAGCGCTGTTCTAGAGCCCAGCACTGTTCTCGAGCCCAGCACTGTTCCAGAGCCCAGCACTGTTCCAGAGCCCAGCACTGTTCCAGAGCCCAGCACTGTTCCCGAGCCCAGCACTGTTCCCGAGCCCAGCACTGTTCTCGAGCCCAGCACTGTTCTCGAGCCCAGCACTGTTCTCGAGCCCAGCACTGTTCCAAACCCCAGCACTGTTCTCGAGCCCAGCACTGTTCCAGAGTCAGGTCAGCAACCTGCAGCCAGTATGCTTCAAGTGCTACAGTTGAGCTCAGAACCAGGAACATTTGTGAGAGGTCAAGTTTAGTCATTGAGCCAGTGATCTTTTGTTCTACTCAGGGAGACAGACTTTCCTTCTTCCTTTGGACCATTCACTGGAATGGGCAAGACTGGGAACAAGCCTTGTGGTGGATCTCGGAATAACCCAAGTCCTTACCACTTTGGGATCTGCACCAATGGGCTGCAACAATCAGCAACTGCCCTCATCCCTGAAGTGGGGACCACCCTGTCCCAACTGTTTTCTTTGATAGTCTACAGGGGCGATGACTTACAAACTTCAACAACCCAACTCCCGTATGCAGATGAGACGTTACCTTTCCTGTTTCCATCGCCTCTTTCTCTATTAGTCTCTGACCCTTCACTGTTTCCGTGCGTCCTTCCTTCTCTGACGCCAGGTCCTTGATCCTAGCGGCCTTCTTCAGAGATATTCTCACGCTGCTTCTGCTGAAGAAAGAACCAAAATTACAGGGTTTGATTGTCCAATTGGTTAGTGAGCTTCCCGCTGTCATACAAGCCGGAAAAACAAAAGACTTGCATTTCTCCAGCGCCTTTCACCACCTCAGGACGTCCCAAAGCACTTTACAGCCAATGAAGTACTTCATGAAGTGTAGTCACTGTTGTAATGTAGGAAACGTGGTAGCCAATTTGTGCACAGCAAGCTCCCACAAACAGCAATG
>NC_140994.1:9604784-9689784 GCF_052327205.1 Somniosus microcephalus | reverse complement strand
ACTCACACCCAGTCCCGTTCACCCATCACCCGCTGTGCTCACTGCCCCGTGTCCTAACTCACACCCAGTCCCGTTCACCCATCACCCGCTGTGCTCACTGCCCCGTGTCCTAACTCACACCCAGTCCCGTTCACCCATCACCCGCTGTGCTCACTGCCCCGTGTCCTAACTCACACCCAGTCCCGTTCACCCATCACCCCCTGTGCTCACTGCCCCGTGTCCTAACTCACACCCAGTCCCGTTCACCCATCACCCCCTGTGCTCACTGCCCCGTGTCCAACTCACACCCAGTCCCGTTCACCCATCACCCCCTGTGCTCACTGCCCCGTGTCCTAACTCACACCAAGCCCCGTTCACCCATCACCCCCTGTGCTCACTGCCCCGTGTCCTAACTCACACCCAGTCCCGTTCACCCATCACCCGCTGTGCTCACTGCCCCATGTCCTAACTCACACCCAGTCCCGTTCACCCATCACCCGCTGTGCTCACTGCCCCGTGTCCTAACTCACACCAAGTCCCGTTCACCCATCACCCCTGTGCTCACTGCCCCGTGTCCTAACTCACACCCAGTCCCGTTCACCCATCACCCCCTGTGCTCACTGCCCCGTGTCCTAACTCACACCCAGTCCCGTTCACTCATCACCCCCTGTGCTCGCTGACCTACATTGGCTCCCGGTCCAACAAAGCCTCAATTTTAAAATTCTCATCCTTGTTTTCAAATCCCTCCATGGCCTCGATCCCTCCCTATCTTTGTAATCTCCTCCAGCCCTACAACCCCCCTGAGATATCTGCACTCCTCCAATTCTGGCCTCTTCCGCACCCTGATTTTAATCACTCCACCATTGGTGGCCGTGCCTTCAGCTGCCTGGACCCCGAGCTCTGGAATTCCCTGCCTAAACCTCTCCGCCTCTCTCTCTCCTCCTTTAAGATGTTCCTTAAAACCGACCTCTTTGACCAAGCTTTTGGTCACCTGTCCCTAATATCTCATGCGGCTCGGTGTCAAATTTAGTTTGATAATTGCTCCTGTGAAGCACCTTGGGACGTTTTACTACGTTAAAGGTGGTATATAAATGCAAGTTGTTGTTGTTGTCTTTTGAGGAAAAACAATTGAGGTTAAATCTGATTGGCGCAGAGAATCTTGAGTGGAGGTAGTGGGGAGCGAGCTGTGCGTGGACCGCGGAAGGAGTGGGGGTAGTTGAGTGGAGGTAGTGGGGAGCGAGCTGTGCGTGGACCGCGGAAGGAGTGGGGGTAGTTGAGTGGAGGTAGTGGGGAGCGAGCTGTGCGTGGACCGTGGAAGGAGCCGGCTTGACGAGCTGAAGGGTATTGTTCCCGTTCCAAGTGGTCGCACGCCTTGCTCCAACCGTGCCATAGATTCGACCGGGCTATGCCTTCACCAGGAGCCGTGCTGGAGACACTGTTTAAACGTTTGACCCTTAACTTGTTTGTGTAACCGCGGAAACTGAACAGGGGGATCTGGCGGCGGGGGGCCGTACCGGTGGCCTCGTCCTCCTGGCTGGGGCCCTTGTCCCCGTATGTGTTCAGGAAGTCCGCGAACGCCCCCTTGTTCGTCTTTAGCGTTTCGTACGACCCTGCTTCAGACACTCCGCCATCTACGAGAACCACGATCTCATCCATTTGAGGCAGGAATGTGACTCCGTGCGTCACAAGAATTCGAGTCTGTTTAAAAACACAACGCGTCCGACAGTCAGAGAGGTACACAGTGACGTAAGAAAACTACTAGGCACTTGGTCTAAGCGTTAAGCAAAGCTTTAATCAACTGTTTTACAACATGGAGGTCTAGTTGTGTCCTTCACTAGTTCCTGTTAAGAATGTCCTGCGCAAGCTGGGCCCGTGCCCGAGTATTTATACTCTCCCTGGACAGCGCCACCCGCAGGCTGCTCAGTATTATTTCATAAGTCTTTCTTTCATGAATGACTGATTCATGTCACACAATATTCACAGCACAGAAAGAGGCCATTCGGCCCAACTGGTCCATGCCGGTGTTTCTGCTCCACTCGAGCCTCCTCCCACCCCTCTTCATTTCACCCCATCAACAAATCCTTCTATTCCTTTCTCCCTCATGTGTTTCTGTAGCTTCCTCTTAAATGCATCTCTGCTATTCGCCTCAACCACTCCCTGTGGTAATCAGAAAGAGCATAAAGAGAGACTTGCATTTCTATAGCGCCTCTCACCACCTCTGGACGTCCCAAATCACTTCACAGCCAATGAAGTACTTTTGAAGTGTAGTCACTGTTGTAATGTAGGAAACATGGCAGCCAATTTGCGCACAGCAAGCTCCAACAAACAGCAAACTCCAAACTAGTTGTTTTTAGTGATGTTGGTTGAGGGATAAATATTGGCCAGGACACCTGGGATAACTCCCCTGCTCTTCTTCGAAATAGTGGCCTTGGGATCTTTTATGTCCACCTGAGAGGGCGGACGGGGCCTCGGTTTAACATCTCATCCGAAAGACGGCATCTCCGACAGTGCAGCACTCCCTCAGTACCGCACTGGAGTGTCAGCCTGGATGATGGGCTCAAGTCTCTGCAGTGGGGCTTGAACCCACAACCTTCTGACTCCGAGGCACGGGTGCTGCCCACTGAAAGGGCGAATTCTCCTCCCTCTGAAACATTAAACAGTTGAAAAGGTACATGGCAGTGAAAGCAGTTTCAATAGTAACTTCCAAAAGGGAATTGGATAAATACTGGAAAAGGAAAAATTCACAGGGCTGTGGGGAAAGAGCAGGGAGAGTGGGACTAATTGGATCGCTCTTTCAAAGAGCCGGCACGGGCACAATGGGCCGAATGGCCTCCTCCTGTGCTGTAGGATTCTATGGTTCTATGTCCCGAGCAGAACGGGACCGGGCCACACGGAGCAGGAGGCTATGCTGAGCAGGCTAACATCAGCCAGGGTAGCTATGGGGGTGCGAGAGTCAGCTTACGCACCTGTGGGTCAGGGAGAAGAGTCCAACACATCCTTGTGTGGACTACTCTGTGTCTAACCCGTGCTGTACCTGCCCTGGGAGTGTTTGATGGGACAGTGTAGAGGGAGCTTTACTCTGTGTCTAACCCGTGCTGTACCTGCCCTGGGAGTGTTTGATGGGACAGTGTAGAGGGAGCTTTACTCTGTATCTAACCCGTGCTGTACCTGCCCTGGGAGTGTTTGATGGGACAGTGTAGTGGGAGCTTTACTCTGTGTCTAACCCGTGCTGTACCTGCCCTGGGAGTGTTTGATGGGACAGTGTAGAGGGAGCTTTACTCTGTATCTAACCCGTGCTGTACCTGCCCTGGGAGTGTTTGATGGGACAGTGTAGAGGGAGCTTCACTCTGTATCTAACCCGTGCTGTACCTGCCCTGGGAGTGTTTGATGGGACAGTGTAGAGGGAGATTTACTCTGTATCTAACCCGTGCTGTACCTGCCCTGGGAGTGTTTGATGGGACAGTGTAGAGGGAGCTTTACTCTGTATCTAACCTGTGCTGTACCTGCCCTGGGAGTGTTTGATGGGACAGTGTAGAGGGAGCTTTACTCTGTATCTAACCCGTGCTGTACCTGCCCTGGGAGTGTTTGATGGGACAGTGTAGAGGGAGCTTTACTCTGTGTCTAACCCGTGCTGTACCTGCCCTGGGAGTGTTTGATGGGACAGTGTAGAGGGAGCTTTACTCTGTATCAAACCCATGCTGTACCTGCCCTGGGAGTGTTTGATGGGACAGTGTAGAGGGAGCTTTACTCTGTATCTAACCCGTGCTGTGCCTGCCCTGGGAGTGTTTGATGGGACAGTGTAGAGGGAGCTTTACTCTGTATCTAACCCGTGCTGTACCTGCCCTGGGAGTATTTGATGGGACAGTGTAGAGGGAGCTTTACTCTGTATCTAACCCGTGCTGTACCTGCCCTGGGAGTATTTGATGGGACAGTGTAGAGGGAGCTTTACTCTGTATCTAACCTGTGCTGTACCTGCCCTGGGAGTGTTTGATGGGACAGTGTAGAGAGAGCTTTACTCTGTATCTAACCTGTGCTGTTGGTGCCCTGGGAGTGTTTGATGGGACAGTGCAGAGGGAGCTTCACTCTGTATCTAACCTGTGCTGTTGGTGCCCTGGGAGAACAAGTGAACAGTGCCCAACACATAAACATTTACCTGCCCTCCAATTTTTTTTTTCATACATTCTAGGAGTGCCCGACTCACCTTGTGTTTTAGCAGCCCATTCGGGCCAATGACCTTCTCAAAGATGTGCTTGCCAACGTGGGCATCTACAGCAGACAGAGGGTCGTCCAGTATGAAGATATCAGCTGTGCAATACGCAGCCCTCGCCAGGCTGACTCGCTGCTTCTGCCCCCCGCTGAGATTGATACCCTGAAAAAGAAAGCCATCAAATCAGCCGGTGGCCGACTCCTTTATACTTAGAATCATAGAAACTTACAGCACAGAGGAGGCCATTCGGCCCGCCGTGCCTGTGCCGGCCCTTTGAAAGATCAGTTGTGTTTAGTTCCAAATCCTCGCTTCTTGTCCGTAGCCCTGTGAGCTCCTCATCCTCCAGAACCCGACCAACTCCCCTTTAAGATAATTGATGGAATCGGCTTCTGCCATCTTTACATGTCGAGCGTTGCAGATCCCCACAAAACTTTTTTATACAACCCAATTTGCGCACAGCAAGATCCCAGTAACAGCACTGGAATGATGACCAGAACATCTGATTTTAGTGATGTTTGGTTGAGGGACAAATATTGGCCCAGGACACCGGGGAGAACTCCCCCTGCTCTTGATCCAATAGTGGCCGTGGGATCTTTTACATTCACCTGAGAGAGCAGACGGGGCCTCAGTTTAACGTCTCATCCGAAAGACGGCACCTCCGACGCTGCGGCGCTCCCTCAGCACTGCACTGGGAGCGTCGGCCTGGATTATGTTCTCGGTTCTGGAGTGAGGCTCAAACCCAGGACCTTTCTCACTCAGAGGGGAGAGGGTTACCTCTGAGCCACGGCTGAGACCTATTAGATCTACCCTCTTCCTTCTCTATTCTAGTGAATACTGACAGCCCTGGTTTCCAAGTCTCTCATCATACCAGTAAAACGGTAAAGAAAATTGGAACGGCCACCTTGAAGAATGTTGTACGACGCCCAGCCCTGATCATAGAAACATAGAAGATAGGAGCAGGAGTAGACCATTCGGCCCCTCGAGCCTGCTCCGCCATTCAATGCGATCATGGCTGATCATCCAAACTCAGTACCCTGTCCCTGCCTTCTCCCCATATCCCTTGATCCCTTTAGCCTTAAGAAATATATCCAACTCCTTCTTGAATATATTTAATGAATTGGCCTCTACTGCCTTCTGTGGTAGAGAATTCCACAGGTTCACCACTCTCTGGGTGAAGAAATTCCTCCTAATTTCTGTCCTAAATGACTTACCCCTTATCCTTAGACTGTGACCCCTGGTTCTGGACTCCCCGACCATTGGGAACATCCTCCCTGCATCTAGTCTATCCAGTCCTGTCAGAATTTTATAAGTTTCAATGAGATCCCCCCCCCATTCTTCTAAACTCCAGCGAGTACAAGCCCAATCGACCCAATCTCTCCTCATACGTCATTCCTGCCATCCCAGGTATCAGTCTGGTGAATCTTCGCTGCACTCCTTCCATGGCAAGAACATCCTTCCTCAGATAAGGCGACCAAAACTGCACACAATACTCAAGATGTGGTCTCACCAAGATCAAACATGTCCGTTTAGTCTTTCCCCAGTACCTTCTCTCCAATCTCGGTTTGGTCCCCAGCTGGGAGCAGCTCCAGGTCGGGTAGAAGGGCACAGGCCTCCAGGACTTTCTGGTATCGAGATTCTTCCAGTTTCAAACCAAACAAGATGTTGTCCTGTAGGGTATCATTCTGGATCCATGCTTGCTGAGGTACATAGGCAAATGAACCCTAAAAGCACACAATGGAACATGAGAATACACGGGGTTTGTAAAGGAGCAGTTTTACCCCTCCCAGCTCGTCCCATCATTTGGCTCCATGTGCAAGAACAGTTGAGTCAGATTCATTTATCAGCCTCGCAACTAGCTCGTGTTCCCTTCCTCCCTGATGAATCAGGATTCAACCCCTTCACTTTTGGAATTCTTCAACCAAGTGCCCATTCGCAGCACCACTCCAACCACGTTGACATGCAATATGTACACGGCAGGATATACATTGTAGGCAGTGTAGATGGAAGCATAAAATTACAAAGGGATATCGATAGATTAAGTGAATGGGCAAAACTGTGGCAAATGGATTTCAAGGTAGGCAAATGTGAGGTCATCCACTTTGGACCTAAAAAGGATAGAACAGGGGACTTTCTAAATGGTGAAAGGCTAAAGACAGCGGAGGTCCAAAGAGACTTGGGGTCCAGGTATGTAGATCATTAAAATGTCATGAACAAGTACAGAAAATAATCAAAAAGGCTAATGGGATGCTGGCCTTTATATCCAGAGGACTAGAATACAAGGGGGTAGAAGTTATGCTGCAGCTGTACAAAACCCTGGTTAGACCACACCTGGAGCACTGGGAGCAGTTCTGGGCACCACACCTTAGGAAGGATAGATTGGCCTTAGAGGGAGTGCAGCGTAGGTTTACCAGAATGATACCCGGACGCCAAGGGTTAAATTACGAGGAGAGATTACACAAACTAGGGTTGTATTCCCTGGAATTTAGAAGGTTATGGGGTGACCTGATCGAAGTTTTCAAGATATTAAGGGGACATGATAGAGCAGATAGAGAGAAACTATTTCCGCTGGTTGGGGAGTCTAGGACTAGGGGGCAGAGTCTAAAAACTAGAGCCAGACCTTTCAGGAGTGAAATTAGGAAACACTTCTACACACAAACGGCAATTGATGCTGGATCAATTGTTAATTTTCAATCTGAGATTGATAGCTTTTTGTTAACCAAAGGTATTAAGGGATATGGGCCAAAGGCGGGTATATGGAGTTAGGTCACAGATCAGCCAGGATCTCATTGAATGGCGGAGCAGGCTCGAGGGGCTGAATGGCCTCCTCCTGTTCTGATGAACAACTTAGTCTGCACTCACGTGTTGACCGTGGCTCAGTGGGTCGCACTCTCGCCTGAGTCAGAAGGTTGTGGGTTCCAATCCCATTCCAGAGACTTCAGCACAATAATCTAGGCTAGACACTCCAGTGCTAAGCTGTCAGAAGTGCTGTCTTTGCAATGAGATGTTAAACCGAGGGCCCGTCTGCTCTCTCAGGTGGATGTAAAAGATCCCGTGGCACTATTTTGAAGAAGAGCAGGGGGAGTTCTCCCCGCTGTCCTGGCCAATAGTTATCCCTCGACCAACAGCAGGAAGGAATAGGTTTTTGTGCTCAAGTCTCTGGAGTTGGGACTTGAACCTACAACCTTCTGACTCAGCGGCAAGAGTTCGACTCACCGAGGCACAGCTGACAGAGGGGAGGAAAGAAGCCAGAGGGAGGCACAAGCAGGAAGTGGAGAGGTCACCTCCAGAAACAGCAGCAACAATGAGTTGATCTTGAGTAATGAGCATGTCCCAAAACCAGGCTCCTTCTGTAAATCTTTCACTCAGTCACTCAATAAGCGCGACACCATCCTGGACAAAGCAGCTTGCTTGATCGGCAGCCCATCCATCATCTTACGCAACCACCACCGGCGTACCATGGCTACAGTGTGTACCATCTACAAGATGCACTCCAGCCAAAGCTTCTTCGACAGCACCTCCCATACCCGCAACTTCTACCACCTAGAAGGACAAGGGCAGCAGGTGGATGGGAACATCGCCATCTCCAAGTCAGACATCATCCTGACTTGGAAATATATCGGCCGTTCCTTCATCGTCGCTGGGTCAAAATCCTGGAACTCCTTCCCTAACAGCACTGTGGGAGCACCTTCACCACACGGACTGCAGCGGTTCAAGAAGGCGGCTCACCACCACCTTCTCAAGGGGCAACTGGGGATGGGCGATAAATGCTGGCCTTGCCAGCGATGCCCACATCCCAGGAATGAATTTTAAAAAAGACAAGCTTGGAGGTGAATTCCCCTCGGACCTTCTCCCGTTCTGCCGCCGGAACTTCGGGATGTGTGGCGGATACCCCTGTCTACACGAGTAAGCGGAGTTTCCTGCTGCCCTTCCGCCGAAGTTGGGGAAGCGGGGTGGGAGGAACTCTGAGGAAATTCCCGCCGATAGCCAGTCCTCCTGCAAAGATGTGACGGGAATACAAAAACTGGAGACGGCCAAAGAGGCACGAATTCTGTGGCTGACATGTTTCGGTACCTTTACGTTTATGAATCCTTTGATATTCTCCATCTCTCCCAGTAGTGCGGACATCAGAGAGGATTTCCCACATCCCACTGGCCCCACCACTGCCACCAGGCTACCAGGCTTGATATCCAGCGTAACACTACAGGAAAAAACACAAGTTAACATCAAAACGGCAGTAGAGAGCTCCCTGACTCAACTTAAGGGGTGAAGGGCGGTTAAACAGACCTGGGAACTCCTAGGTTAGGTGTCAGCTGTGGCTCAGTGGGCAGCACTCTCGCCTCTGAGTCAGAAAGTCGTGGGGTCAAGTCCTACTCCATACGGCTTGAGCACTAAATCCAGGCCGACACTCCCAGTGCAGTGCTGAGGGAGTGCTGCACTGTCGGAGGTGCCGTCTTTCGGATGAGACGTTAAACCGAGGCCCCGTCTGCTCTCTCAGGTGGATGTAAAAGATCCCGCGGCCACTATTTTGAAGAAGAACGGGGGGGGGGGGGGGGGGGGGGGGGGGAGTTCTCCCCAGTGTCCTGGGGCCAATATTTATTCCGCAACCAACATCATTATAACAGAATATCTGGCCATTATCACATTGCTGTGTGTGGGAGCTGCACAAACACAACTCACTTCTTAATGGTTGGTTCTTCATTTTTGTCCCATGAAAAGGAAGCATCCGAGAAGCTGACCGCAGACTCTGGGGAAAAGAAAAGATGAAACGTTATTCCTTTGGGAGCCAACAGATGTCAATTTATTCATACTGCATCCCTGTACACAGTACATGGAATCATAGAATGATACAGCACAGAAGGAGGCCATTCTGCCCATCGTGCCTGTGCCGGCTCTTTGAAAGATTCTCTCCAATTAGTCCCACTCCCCTGCTCTTTCCCCATAGCCCTGCAATTTTTTCCCTTTCCAGTATTTATCCAATTCTCTTTTGAAAGTTACTATTGAATCTGCTCCCACCGCCCTTTCAGGCAGCGCGTTCCCGATCACAACAACTCGCTGCGTAAAATAATGTTTCCCTCATCTCCCCTCTGGTTCTTTTACCAATCACCTTCAATCTGTGTCCTCTGGTTACCGACTCTCCCGCCAGTGGAAACAGTTTCTCCCGATCTACTCGATCAAAACCCCTCATGATTTTGAACACCTCTATTAAATCTCCTCTTAACCTTCTGTGCTGTATAGGACCTTACATGACCTCAGGACGTCCCAAAGCGCTTTACAGCCAATGAAGTACTTATTGAAGTGTAGTCACTGTTGTAATGTGGGAAACGCAGCAGCCAATTTGCGCACAGCAAGTTCCCACAAACAGTGATGAGATAATGACCAGATAATCTGTTTTAGTGATGTTGATTGAGGGATAAATATTGGCCCCAGGACATCGGGGAGAACTCCCCCTGCTCTTCTTAGAAATAGTGGCCGTGGGATCTTTTACATCCACCTGAGAGAGCAGACGGGGCCTTGTTCTAAGGAGAACAACTCCAGCTTCTCCAGTCTCTCCACATAACTGAAGTCCCTCATCCCTGGGATCATCCTGGTAAATTTTCTCTGCACTCTCTCCAAGGCCTTGACATCCTTCCTAAAGTGTGGTGCCCAGAATTAAACACAATTCTCCAGCTGTGGCCCAATCAATGTTTTATAACTTCCTTGCTTTTGTACTCTATTCCTCTGTCAATAAAGCCAAGGGTCCCGTATGCTTTTTAACAGCCTTCTCAACCTGCCCTACCGCCCTCTAAGATTTGTCTACGTACACCCCCAGGTCTCTCTGTTCCTGCGCCCCCTTTAAAACTGTACCCTTTAGTTTATATTGCCTCTCCTCGTTATTCTGACCAAACTGTATCACTCTACACTTCTCTGCGTTAAATTTCATCTGCCACGTGTCTGTCTAAGTCCTCCTGAAGTCTGTTACTAGCCTCCTCACTGTTTACTACATTTCCGAGTTTCGTATCATCTGCAAGCTTTGAAATTATGCCCTGTATACCCATGTCCAGGTCATTAACATATATTAAAATATATATAACCAAGGGATTCTTCAGATTTCTTTTCCAAGGGAGCTTTTCAGACACCTCAGTGGCCGTACTTGTGGCATGCACAGGTCAAGGTTAGGGTTGTGCCCCCCCCCCCCACACTAGCCACCCTGTCCAAAACGTAGAAAGTCACCGGACTGACCAGGACCCCTGACCTCACTAGGCGGCACATAGAAGAGGTCCAGCATTCATCCAGTTTCTGGCCGAAGGCAAGAATCTTTTAACCTAAAGCCATTGCAACAGGTGGATGTCCCGACCCTGACACATCAGCGATAACTAGGCTGCTGGTAAGTATCTCTCAGCCAACGTACCATAGCTGGGATCCTGTCGGATTGCTGACGTGTTTAAGTCTTCGCCTCCGAGGAACCTCTCCAGCCGTTTGCAGGAAACACTGGCCTATGGATGAAAGAAATAATAACTCGAGCAATCAAATGACATGTGTTGCATTAAACGAGCATTAGTGTCTCCTTTCAAAGCTTTCTGGGTATCTCTCATAGATCAGTAGACTCTTCATAGCTCACTATGTTCAAAGGGTCGGCTCAGTGGGCTGCACTCTCGCCTGAGTCAGAAGGTCGTGGGTTCAAATCCCACCCCAATCTTGTAGGGTTCGAAAATCCACAACCATGTTTTACCAAAAATTGGATTGCCCTATACAGTTTAAAACCAACATTTTCGGCCAAGGCAGAGGTCCCGACAAGCAGGCTGGGATATGCCTGGGACATCCGAATACAGGGGACTGTGGCTCAGAGGCGAGCCATAGATGTCGGCCAATCGAAGCAGAGTGCATTCTCAAAGGCCAATCAGGGGACCGAGTCTGACCTGAAGCGAGGAAACCCCCGGCCAATGGGGACCACCCGGTCCGGGTTTGAATATGTGACTCACCCCTAATCGGGCTATGAATACAAGCCATCATCACCTTAATCAACTCGGACTAGGGACAATAGTCTTGGGATCACTACAGTTAAGAGGTGGCCCAAACTAATTAAGTCCTAGGACTGACACAATGGGACAGCAGACTTGGAGAAGCCGATGTGCACTCAAAACAATACCCCTGTCCTCACACCTACCTGTATAAATATGGAACACAAGAAGGACCAAGGCTGAGAGAGAACTATTACCAGAAGAACAAACAGGAGAACGAGTTAAGACGCTGAGGGAAAAGACGAGCCCGGGAGGGACGAGCTGGGGCGAACTAACATCTAAAGAACTCCAACCGCACTGAGGAGAAGATCCACCATCAGGCCCCAGGCTCAATCGGTATACTGAAGGTTTACTCCGCTACCAGACGGCGCAACATCGCCGCAAGAAGCCGTACCGTATACAGACTCCCGTTCCGGGGACCTCGACAAGAAGACACCAACGACCGAAGTGGCTGTGGAAGACGGCATTCACTTCAGTCATTTCAGGAACCTTTTCCATCAAGCACAAACCAACCAACGACAACCGACCAAAAGCGTAATCAACAAAACCAAACTTCGAGAAAACCCGACCAGACGCAGCAAGGTCCTCTCCGAGGTTCGGGGTACGACGAACCCCGAGGCACAGGTCGAATTCCGACGACGACAGCAACAACAACAACCCAACAACCGCACTCAAAATTCCATCTGTCAAGGGAGGAGGCTGTGAGTATAATCCAAGGGCCTGCAACTGTCAGTCTAGTTTAGGTAGGAATGTGGGTTGGTGGGATTGGACTTGGTAAAGATAAAACTGTGTAAACATTCTCGTTGTGTCCGTTCTCTCTCATATTTTATTTATAGTTATAAATGTGTGTGTGTGTTTTTTACGTTTGTGGTAGAACTTACCTTGGCAAATAAAATTGGTTGTCACCTGTTCTTTTCCAAGGACTACTTGTCTCCGAGTGTCTATTTAAAGTGCATCGTTCTCCACCCAAATTCTGGAGTTAGAACCAGATAGGGGCATTAGGGCGCTTCGAACCCGCCAAACAAGGGAACAGCAGACTAGGGAAAAGAGAGAGGACTCCAGGAGCACTTGGGCTCAGGAGTACCCCACAGATTAGGTAGAAACTGTGCGGGTCGCCACCGTATTTTAGTCCTCCTCTATAAGCTGTTGTTCTCTATCTCCTTAGAGGGTGTTTAGTGACACCCGACCTGCAGGCTAACATAAGCTGCAGGGGTATAAAGGAGACCGAGGCCCAATACTCCCAGTGCTGTACTGAGGGAGTGCTGCACTGTCGGAGATGTCGTCTTTTGGATGAGACGTTAAACCGAGACCCCATTTACCCTCTGAATTTCCAAAAGGCATTCGATAAGGTGCTACATAAAAGGTTATCACACAAGATAAGGGATCATGGGGTTGGGGGTAATATATTAGTATGGATAGAGGATTGGTTAACGCTCAGAAAACAGAGAGTAGGGATAAACGGGTCTTTTATAGGCTGGTAGGCTGTAACTAGTGGGGTGCCACAAGGATCGGTGCTTGGGCCTCAGCTATTTACAATCTATATTAATGACTTAGATGAAGGGACCGAGTGTAATGTATCCAAGTTTGCTGACGATACAAAGCTAGGTGGGACAGTAAGCTGTGAGGAGAACACAGAGTCTGCAAAGGGATGCAGATAGGATTACATCGGATATACGGCACAGAAACAGGCCATTCGGCCCAACCAGTCCCTGCCGGCGTTTATGCTCCACTCGAGCCTCCTCCCGTCTTTCCTCATCTAAATCGATCAGCATAACCCTCTATTCCCTTCTCCCTCATATGCTTATCTAGCCTCCCCTTAAATGCATTTATACTATTCGCCTCAACCACTCCCTGTGGCAGCGAGTTCCACATTCTCACCACTCTCTGGGTAAAGGAGTTTCTTCTGAATTCGGAAGTGGTGGAAGCGGAGACACTCAACGTTTTCAAGGGGAGACTGGATAGGCACTTGAGGGAAATAAACTTGCAGGGCTACGGGGATAGAGCGGGGGAATGGGACTGACTGGATTGCTCCACAGAGAGCCGGCACGGACTTGATGGGCCGAATGGCCTCCTTCTGTGCCGTTATGACTCTATGGCCTAGAAATTCAGTGGCGCCAGCCTCACCAGGGCGCTGGAAGTAGTTGTGGCCGCCCGCCGGAAATTGACTTTGCGCGCCCCAGAGGGAAGCGCGGCGCTACTGGAGGCGCCCCGTATCCCTCTTGGGGCGCTGCAACTCAATATCGCTGCGCAACGTGCCACAGCGCCACATGCTGCGGCACGGCGCGCTGCAGTACTGCAGGCCTTCCTCCCCTTCTTAAAGGGGAGGGGCCTGCTGCAGCGCGATCAAAGATCGCGAGTGCCGGCAAAAGAGCCCGGCACCGAGGAGAAGTGCCGGGCTCTCGGGACACAGTAACTGAGCTATGATTCAAAACAGCCCAAGTACACCTCCCGTTTAAGGGTTATAGGCTGACTTTAAATGGCGTCACCCCTGTCCGATTTCCAGCTCCCCAATCAGCCCCCTATCATAGTCTGATGAACAAGGTCAGAGAATGCGGAGTCAGGGGACAAGTAGCAGAATGGATTGCTAGCTGTCTTCAGGACAGAAAGCAGAGAGTAGGGGTAAAAGGTAGCTATTCAGAGTGGCAGAAGGTGGGTAGTGGTGTTCCACAAGGATCAGTGCTGGGACCACTGTTGTTCACAATTTAAATTAACGGTTTAGACTTTGGAATCAAAAACACAATTTCTAAATTTGCGGATGACACCAAATTGGGGTTGTAACATATTCTCCACCGCTCCCAAACCCATGTGTGGGAGTTCCATGGTGGGTTTTGAACTCCCACACATGGGTTCGGGAGCGGTGGAGAATATGTTACTGCTCAAATCAAGAGGGTTCACAACACTGAATGTCAGATGTGACAGATTTCTTTATCCACGCCCGCCTCGATCTTACCTGGACCATTGACGAGATGAGCATGGGTAGCATCATCAGAGGAAACCTCAGAATGTTGAACAGCGAGATGGAGGTAAAGGCCTTCCCAGCATCCAGAATATTGCTTGGATCCACAGCAAGATAGACAGCAAAACTGGTTAGAGACACCTACACAGCACAAGGGGGAAAACACGCGGGACCGAGAGGATTATAAAGTGGAATAAAGAAAGACTTGCATTTCTATAGCGCCTTCACACCCTCAGGACGTCCCAAAGCACTTTACAGCCAATGAAGTACTTTTTGACGTGTAGTCACTGTTGTAATGTGGGAAAAACGGCAGCCATTTTGCGCACAGCAAGCTCCCACAAACAGCAATGTGATAATGACCAGATAATCTGTTCTTTAGTGATGTTGGTTGAGGGATAAATATTGGCCCCAGGACACCGGGGATAACTCCCCTGCCTTTCTTCGAAATAGTGCCGTGGGATCTTTTACGTCCACCTGAGAGAGCAGACGGGGTCTCGGTTTAACGTCTCATCTGAAAGACGGCATCTCCAACAGTGCAGCACTCCCTCAGCACTGCACTGGGAGTGTCAGCCTAGCTTTATGTGCCCAAGTCTCTGGAGTGGGACTTGAACCCACAACCTTCTGACTCAGAGGGGAGGGTGCTGCCCACTGAGCCACAGCTGACACTGTGAGGAAAGAGCGGGGGAGTGGGGCTAATTGGAGAGCTCTTTCAAAGAGCCGGCACAGGCATAATGGGCCAAATAGCCGCTTTCTGTGCCATACGGTTCTATGATCGCCTCGATCCCAGCAGCAGATGAACCATCTTGTTCCATGGGTATCTCTCTATATCCAAAGAACGTCCATTTCCATTGTCACCTACTTACACCTCCATAACGTCATCATATCCTTACAGAAGCTTATGTTGATAGAGTGAGATGAAGAGGGGTGGGAGGAGGCTGGTGTGGAGCATAAACACCAGCATAGACCGGTTGGGCCGAATGGCCTGTTTCCGTGCTGTAAATTCTATGTAATGTCCATGGCAGCCTCCTGGCTGTCCATTTCACAGCACATCAAAATCATCTTCACTTCAATCCCTCTTCAGCCCACCCTACCTCTGCAGTCTTCTCATAGAGTCCAGCAATCTCCACTCTTCTGACTCCAGTCTATTGTGTGCCCTCTGCGTCTGGTCCAGCACTGATGGGAAAGTCTCCAGCCATCCCTCTCCTTGTGCGCTGGCATTCTCTTCATGAACTCCTCCCAGCTTGCTACCTCCCTTAACTCCATAAAAGCCCCCTCAAAAACCTACCTCTGCAACCACACCTCGCATCACCTCCCATTTCGGGCTCAGCATCCTTCGGACATTTCATTGAGTAAAAGCCATTTTATAAAAGTGAGTTTCATTGATCCACGGCCTCACCCCTCCCTATCTCTGTAATCTCCTCCAGTCATGCAACCCTCCGAGATCTCTGCACTCCTCCAATTCTGGCCTCTTGCGCATCCCCGATTTTAATCGCTCCACCATTGGCGGCTGTGCCTTCAGCTGCCTGGGCCCTGAGCTCTGGAATTCCCTCCCTAAACCTCTCCGCCTCTCTCTCCTCCTTTAAGACGCTCCTTAAAACCTCCCTCTTCGACCAAGTTTTTGGTCACCTGTCCTAATATCTCCTTATGTGGCTCGGTGTCAAATTTTGTTTGATAATCGCTCCTGTGAAACACCTTGGGACGTTTTACTACATTAAAGGCGCTGTATAAATACAAGTTGTTGTTGTTGATGACAAACCTCAGTTTGATGATTCCCGAAAGAAAAAACCTGACACAATAGTCGTCACAACACTTACCATGAATGGTGTACATGTAACGAGGAAAATAGCAACAGCCAGCAGGTGCGACGATTTCTTCATCGCCTTTAGCTCATTCTCTCTAATTCCAAGCACCTGTTCTTCAAATGATGGCTCCCAGGCATAAAACTTCATAACCTTCAAAAATAAAAGCGACTTTTAGCAGCAGAGCTTGTCCAGTGTTGACCCCACCTTCTCGCCATAGCTCTCAATTGCTTCTCCCTCTCTATAAGCAACATCTGGTTGCCTGCTGAACCCAATGATGCCGGTCCTCTTTATTGCCCTGGTGGAATCATAGAATGGTTACAGCACAGAGAAGGAGGCCATTCGGCCTGTCGAGCCCGTGCCGAAGTTTGCTGCAGGATTCACTTAACTTTTTCTTCCTAATTGTCAGGCTACCTGATTAAGAGTGCAGCATTAAACCTCAAACCAAGGTCTTGGATTGTCTGTTCAGGCGGATCCGAAAGATGTCAAGGAGCTTTTTTTTCCCTTAGTTCATGGGGTGTGGGCGTCGCTGGCAAGGCCAGCATTTATCACCCATCACTAACTGCCCTTGAGAAGGTGATGGTAAGCCGCCTTCTTGAACCGCTGCAGTACTTTGTCTGTAGCACTTTGGAACAATTGAGTGGCTTGCTCAGTCATTTCAGAGGGCAGTTCAGAGTCAACCACGTTGCTATGGGGATACGTGTAGGCCAGACCAGGTAAGGACAGCAGATTTCCCAATGGGTTTGTAACGACAATCAGGTAGCTTCCTGGTCTCCAGTACTGACACTAGTTGCAGATTTTATTTAATTAACTGAATTTAAATTCCCCAGCTGCCGTGGTGGGATTTAAACTCATATCGCCGGATCATAAGTCCAGGCCTCTGGATTACTAAACCAGTAACGTAACCACGAGGCTACCATACCCGATGTCAAGGACATAAGAAATAGGAGTAGAAATAAGAAATAGGGGCCATACGGCCATTCGAGCCTGCTCCGCCATTCAATAAGATCGTGGCTGAACTTCTACATCAACTCCACTTTCCCGTCCGATCCCTCGCGAGTTCTTGCATTCAGCATGCCTCCCACAAGCAGCACCACCAAAACCAGTTTGACTGGTCATTGGAAAAGGTGAGAGATGTAACAGGTTTTAAGCGATTGCAGAGCCTGGGAAAATGGGGGGGAGGTGAGGAAAGAACAAAAGGGAAGGTCTGTGATAGGGTGGAAGGCAGAAGAGATTAAATGACAAAAGGGATGATGGTGCGAGGCAAAGGAGATGGTAATGGGACAAGTAAAGAAACAAAAGATGGGTCTAGAGGAGGTGTAAATGGGAATAACAACAGAAAACACTGGAAAAACTCAGCAGGCCAGGCAACATCCGTGGAGAGAAAATAGAGTCAATGTTTCGGGTCTAACCCTTTGTCAAGACTGAAAAAGCACAGGAAATGAAATAGATTAAGAGGCCGGGCTGGGAGAGAACAAAAGAGAAGTGAAGAGACATTAAGAGGTATTCAAAACCAGACGAGATGGTGATCGGACTAGTGGAGACAAAAGACGGCTCTAGATTAGGTGTGAAGTGCGCTGGCAGAATGGGAGACAGCTGCCATGTGGGAGAGAAGAAAAAAAAAGAAAGGGGGGGGGGGGAAGGGCCAAAACAAAGGTGTGGATAAAAAATAAGTAAAAATGTAATAGGGGCCAAGGTTATGAACTGAAATTGTTGAACTCGATATTGAGTCCGGAAGGCTATAAAGTGCCTAATCGGAAGATGAGGTGCTGTTCCTCGAGTTTACGTTGAGCCTCCGTGGAACAATGCAAGAGGCCGAGGACGGTGAGAATGGGAATGTTTCGCATGTTCGGTGTTAACACTGAATTTCACCAATATCACTGCGAGCCACATACATCAGACAGCCGGGGCTCCTTAGCACCCTGACCATAAATGCTCCAGACCCTCACGCTCTCACCCTCCCCTCTGCCAACTCCCATACCTGCCCATTCAATGTCACTCTTCCAATCAGGGCTTCCTGTATCCATATATGGAAATTACCTTTATTCCATTCAGAATTTCGTTCATTAATTTCATTCTTTGGTCCTTGTGTTTCATGTTCTTCATCTGTTGAAATAAAAGATCAAGTTAACATTTTCTTGCAGTTAGTTTTCTGCTCTCGTTTTCTTTGAGGCTTTACTGGGGCATGGTTTAATGGTACTGACATACAGCACAGAAGCAGCCCATTGGGCCCAACGGGTCTATGCCGGTGTTTATGCTCCACATGAGCCTCCTTCCTCCCTCTTCATCTCACCCTATCAGCATATCCTTCTATTCCTTTCTCCATCATGTGTTTATCCAGCTTCCCCTTAAATGTATCTGTGCTATTCACCTCAACCACTCCCTGTGGTAGCGAGTTCCACATTCTCACCGTTCTCTGGGTAAAGAAGTTTCTCCTGAAATCCCTATTGGATTTATTAGTGACTATCTTATATTTATGGTCCCCTAGTTCTGGTCTCCCCCACAAGTGGAAACATCTTCTCTACATCTACCCTATCGAACCCCTTCATAATTTTAAGGACCTCTATCAGGTCACCCCTCAGCCTTCTCTTTTCTAGGGACCATTAACTCCTCCCTTGGTGTCAGCTCTGGCTCAGTGGGTAGCACACTCACCTCTGAGTCAGAAGGTCGCAGGTTCAAGTCCCACGCCAAGAGACTTGAGCACATAAAGCTAGGCTGACACTCCCAGTGCAATGCTGAGGGAGTGCTGCACTGTCAGAAGTGCCGTCTTTCGGATGAGACGTTAAACCGAGGCCCCGTCTGCTCTCTCAGGTGGGTGTAAAAGATCCCATGGCACTATTTCGAAGAAGAGCAGGGGGCGTTCTCCCCGGTGTCCTGGGGCCAAGATTTATCCCTCAAACAACATCACAAAAACAGATTATCTGGTCATTATCACATTGCTGTTTGTGGGAGCTTACTGTGCACAAAGCGTCTGCCGCGTTTCCCACATTACAACAGTGACTACACTTCCAAAAGTGCTTCGTTGGCTGTAAAGCGCTTTGGGACGTCCGGTGGTCGTGAAAGGCGCGATAGAAATGCAAGTCTTTCTTTTTCTGTGAACTCTCCTTCGAAATAGTGGCCATGGGATCTTTTACGTCCACCTGAGAGAGCAGACGGGGCCTCGGTTTAATGTCTCATTCGAAAGACGGCACCTCTGACAATGCGGCACTCCCTCAGTGCTCAGTACAAAAAGAAGCATTTTGCTGTCTGGCGAGCCTGCTGGTAATGATTGATTGATACATCGAAACTGGAGAAAAGTTCATTACAGTAAAGCTGTCGCTCACATTCCTCCTGCTGATTCACAGGATGCTTCTGTGTTCCTTCTTCGCACAGATAGGAATTGAGGAAGAAATACAGCGAGAAAAAGTAAGCAATCCCGGGACAGGCAGTCATAGAGAATGAAGGTTTTTAATTGAGTCAAAGCAAGAAAATTAAACCCAAATTGGAAAGACTGCGCGAGGATACACTTTAAATGTAGCGGGGGCATTGCAACTTTACATCTGTTGATAGAATGATACAGCACAGAAGGAGGCCATTCGGCCCATTGTGCCTGTGCCGGCTCTTTGAAAGAGCTCTCCGATTAGTCCCACTCCCCCCTGCTCTTTCCCCATAGCCCTGCGAATTTTTCCTTTTCAAGTATTTATCCAATTCTCTTTTGAAAGTTACGATTGAATCTGCTCCCACCACCCTTTCAGGCAGCGCATCCAGATCACAACAACTCGCTGCGTAAAAATATTTCTCCTCATCTCCCCTCTGATTCTTTCGCCAGTCACCTTCAATCTGTGTCCTCTGGTTACCAACCCTCCTGCCACTGGAAAGAGTTTCTCCTTATTTACTCGATCAATACCCTTCATAATTTTGAACACCTCTATTGAATTTCCCCTTAACCTTCTCTGTTCTAAGGAGAACAACCCCAGCTTCTCCAGTCTGTCCACATCACTGAAGTCCCTCGTCCCCTGGGTACCATTCCAGTAAATCGCCTCTGCACCCTCTCCAAGGCCGCTTGACATCCTGAAATAACTTTGATGAAGACAACTTTAAGAGGGTGTGGTTACCTGCAGGGTCCTGCCTTTACTTGCCAACACCCCGTTGATGGGAATCAGCAAAATCATGACTCCCAGGCCGGCCAAGACGGAGGGCCCCAGCTCCTGCCACAGGAAGATTATGCCGATCACAATCTGCAGCGGAGCTGACCACAGCAAGTGGATGAAGTTTGTGACATCGTTAAACCGCTGTGCGTCCGCCGCCATCAGGTTCACAATCTCGCCCACCGTGGATTCCTTGCGGGCCGCGTTTGACACGATCAGGGCCTGTCGGTGATACAAACAAAAACTCTTAATAGAGCCCCAATTTTAACCTAATTACGTCCGGCGGGAACACGTTCAGGTCTGACGTTCATTTTACCCCCCCCCCGCTTGATTTTCCGCCTCTCCCCCACCCCCTCCCACCAAGTTTGCAGACGACACAAAGCTGGGTGGGCGTGTGTGCTGTGGGGAGGATGCCGAGAAACTCCAGTATGATTTGGACAGGTTGGTTAATTGGGCAGATGCAGTATAATGTGGATAAATGCGAGTGTTATAAATCTCATCATTCATTAAGAAATTACTCGTGAAATAACGCTGGACGGCCAGCTGGTGGCGCCGTCCAAGGAGTATAAATACTCGGGCGTGGGCCCAGCTTACCAGCGACATTTTGTAAGACAAGGAACTAGTGAAGTACAACTAGACCTCCATGTTCTGAAACAAGTTGATTAAAGCCTTGCTTTATGCTCAATCCAAGTGCGTAGTGAGTTTTATTAAGTCAGCGAGGTTATCCACTTTGGTAGCAAAAACAGGAAGGCAGATTATTATCTGAACGGCAATAGATTTGGAGAAGGGGAAGTGCAACGAGACCTGGGTGTCCTTGTGCACCAGTCGCTGAAGGTAAGCATGCAGGTGCAGCAGGCAGTTAAGAAGGCAAATGGTATGTTGGCCTTCGTAGCGAGAGGGTTTCAGTGCAGGAACAAGGATGTCTTGCTGCAGTTGTACAGGGCCTTGGTGAGACCACATCTTGAGTATTGTGTGCAGTTTTGGTCGCCTTATCTGAGGAAGGATGTTCTTGCCATGGAGGGAGTGCAGCGAAGATTCACCAGACTGATACCTGGGATGGCAGGAATGACGTATGAGGAGAGATTGGGTTGATTGGACTTATACTCGCTGGAGTTTAGAAGAATGAGAGGGGATCTCATTGAAACTTATAAAATTCTAACAGGACTAGACAGACTAGATGCAGGAATAATGTTCCCGATGGCGGGGGAATCCAGAACCAGGGGTCACAGTCTAAGGATAAGGGGTAAGCCATTTAGGACAGAGATGAGGAGGAATTTCTTCACCCAGACAGTGGTGAACCTGTGGAATTCTCTACCATAGAAGGCAGTTGAGGCCAATTCATTAAATATATTCAAGAAGGAGTTAGATATATTTCTTAAGGCTAAAGGGATATGGGGAGAAAGCAGGGACAGGGTACTGATTTTGGATGATCAGCCATGATCTCATTGAATGGCGGAGCAGGCTCGAGGGGCCGAATGGCCTACTCCTGCTCCTAACTTCTATGTTTCTATGACGTTTGCCCCTATTATTTGATTGTTTTAAATTTTGGACCCAGGACACAACTTACAGCAGGCCTAGGCTCCACTGGACCAACCAGAAGCGTAACCGGCTAGATTACAGGGGTGGCCTGGAACACCTGCAGACAAACCCCACCGCCCCTACACAGCTGTCGGGGAACATAGGAACAGGAGGAGGCTATTCAGCCCCTCGAGCCTGTCCACCATTCAGTGAGATCATGGCTGATCTACAACCCAACTCCATACACCCGCCTTTGCCCCATATCCCTTAATACCTTTGGTTAACAGAAAGCTATCCATCTCCGATTTAAAATTAACAATTGATCTTGCATCAATTGCTAAAATAACAACAGAAAATGCTTGAAAAACTCAGCAGGCCAGGCAACATCCGTGGAGAGAAAATAGAGTCAACGTTTCGGGTGAAAACCCTTTGTCAAGACTGAAAAAGCACAGGAAATGAAATAGATTAAGAGGCCAGGCTGGGAGAGAACAAAAGAGAAGTGAAGAGACATTAAGAGGTATTCAAAACGAGACGAGCTGGTGATCGGACTAGTGGAGACAAAAGACGGCTCTAGATTAGGTGTGAAATGCGCTGGCAGAATGGGAGACAGCTGCCATGTGGGAGAGAAAAAAAAAGGGGGAAGGGCCAAAACAAAGGTGTGGATAAAAAATATAAGTAAAAATGTAATGGGGGCCGAGGTTATGATCTGAAATTGTTGAACTCGATATTGAGTCCGGAAGGCTGTAAAGTGCCTAATCGGAAGATGAGGTGCTGTTCCTCGAGTTTACGGTGAGCTTCCGTGGAACAATGCAAGAGGCCCGAGGACGGTGAGGTCCGAGTGGGAATGGGGCGGTGAATTAAAGTGACAGGCGACCGGAAGCTCGGGGTCAATTGCCGTTTGCGGAAGAGAGTTCCAAACTGCTACCACCCTTTGTGTGTAGAAGTGTTTCCTAATGTCACTCCTGAAAGGTCTGGCTCTAATTTTAAGGCTCTGCCCCCTAGTCCTAGGAGCGGAAGTGCCCACACTGAACCCCCTCCCACCCAGTGCAATTTGGAGCACCGTTGAAAACGAGGGTGTGGGAGGAACCTGGTGGAATTCCTTTACGCAAGAGCGGGATCTGTTTCTGGCTGGGGCAGAGATCACCTCACACATGAGTTCAGTACTGTACGATATTAATCTGGGCCCAGAGTGGTCTCCTGGACTATTTTGATATTCTAAAGGGGGTTGGAGAGGAATTTTCCAGATGTTACCTGGCCTGGGTTTTTAATCTTTTATTCCAGCTCTCCCAGGAGATGAAACAGTCCCGTTCGCCCATCGCCCCCTGTGCTCGCTGACCCACATTGGCTCCCAGTCCGGCAACGCCTCGCATTGACAATTCTCATCCTCGTGTTCAAATCCCTCCATGGCCTCCTCGACTCTCCTAATCTCCTTCAGCCCCACCACCCTCCGAGATCTCTGCACTCCTCAAACTCTGGCCTGCTGAGCATCCCTGATTATAATCGCTCCACCATTGGTGGCCGTGCCTTCAGCTGCCTGGGGCCCTAAGCTCTGGAATTCCCTCCCTAAACCTCTCCGCCTCTCTCTCCTCCTTTAAGACGCTCCTTAAAACCTACCTCTGTGACCAAGCATTTGGTCACCTGTCCTAATATCTCCTTATGTGGCTCGGTGTCAAATTTCTGTCTGATTTACGCTCCTGTGAAACGCCCTGGGACATATTAGCACGTTAAAGGCGCTATATAAATACAAACAACAACAGACAATGCTGGAAACACTCAGCAGGTCAGGCAGCATCGTGGAGAGAGAAACAGAGTCAACTTTTCAGGTCGATGACCTTTAAGAATTTTGCGATTCGATATAAATGCAAGTTATTGTCGGGGTGGGGACTGTACATATTGTGACGCTCAGGGTATCACAATTGTGTGGGGCAACTATTTACAATCTATATTAATGACTTGGATGAAGGGACTGAGCGTACTGTAGCCAAATTTGCTGATGATACAAAGATAGGTGGGTCAGCAAGTTGTGAGGAGGACACAAAGGGCTAGATTTTCGGGGCGCCGTCAGGCGGGGTTTCAGGTGCGTGGGGGGGGGGGGGAATCCCAAATTTGGGGGTCCCGCCACCATCCCGCCCAAAACCCCGCCCCACGTAAGTTTCAGGGGCAGCGGGTACCCGCCCCGCACTGGGACCCGCCGTACCAGGCAGGAAGGGATTAGTGCCAATTAACTGCCTGTTAACAGGTAGTTAACAGGCAGTTTTTAGCCTAATCCCTATTTTGAGGGGTTTCGTGTGGCTTTCCCGACGGCTCCAAACCACGCCAGGTTAGAGCAGGCGGGCCGTCGGGTTGAAGGAGTTGGAGGGGTCGCGATGTCGGTGCTTAGGTGAGTGATGGGTGCATGAGTGCAAAGGTAAGTATGTTTGGTGTGTCTAAAGTGTGTAAAGAACTTTTACTTACCTGTACTTACCTTAACAGCCTTTCTTCCTGTAGGCGTCGGGAGCCCATCACTCAGCCAGCACTTAAAGCTGAACGGCTGCGATCTGTCAAAAGTGACAGCCTTCAGCTTTGAGTGCCAGTGAGAGTTCTAACTGAGTCTGTGCAGAATGACTCAGCTTAGAACTGAGAGTGTCAGTGTTTGACAGCTTCAAACAGCTGTAAAACACTGATATTTCATCTGTCAAGGACTCTTGATTGACAGGGTGGATGCTGAGAGGATGTTTCCCCTAGTGGGGGGTATCTAGAACTAGGGGGCATAGTTTCAGAATAAGGGGTCGCCCATTTAAGACGGAAATGAGGAGGAATTTCTTCTCTCAGAGGGTCGTGAATCTTTGGAATTCTCTTCCCCGGAGAGCTGTGGAGGCGGAGTCACTGAATATATTCAAGGCGGAGATTGACAGACATTTGAACTACAGGGGAGTCGAGGGGTGTGGGGAGAGAGCGGGAAAGTGGTGTTGAGGTCAAGATTGGATCAGCCATGATCTTATTGAATGGCGGAGCAGGCTCGAGGGGCCGAATGGCCGACTCCTGCTCCTGTTTCTTATGTTCTTATGTTTGATTTGGGTTCTGTCCAGGGTTCTGGGTTTTGGGTTCTACCCCCCCACCCCCACCCCCACCCCGCCCCCCACCTCCAAATATCCCGGGGTCGGAGCCGTTCTCGGGTACTGCACCTTCTTGTAGACGGCTGCTGTGATGGCAGTCCGGACTCGCATCCCGAGCACGAAACAGCACTGGAAATACTGCTGCAGAAACAGAGACTGAATGATCGCAGCGACGAACAGCAGCACCGCATACAGATACCCCGTCCATGTGTAAATAGACGGGTCCTCGGTAAAGGAAACCATCAGTCTGTTTATAAAAGAGGGAGCAATTAAAACAAAACATTTTTTTTTAAAACAATAACAGAAAATGCATGGTATAGACGCCACAGATTGGAGTCGGCATCTGAAAGAGAAAAGCTGGGTTAATGTTTCATCAAACCAACAACTACTTGCATTTATACAGCGCTTTAATGTAGTAAAACATCCCAAGGTGCTTCACAGGAGCGATTATCAAACAAAATTTGACACCGAGCCCCATTAGGAGATATTAGGGACAGGTGACCAAAATCTTGGTCAAAGAGGTAGGTTGTAAGGAACGTCTTAGGTTTAGGGAGGGAATTCCAGAGCTCGGGGCCCAGGCAGCTGAAGGCACGGCCGCCAATGGTAGAGCGATTAAAATCAGGGATGGGAAAGAGGCCAGAATTGGAGGAGCGTGGACATCTCAGAGGGTTGTGGGGCTGGAGGAGGTTACTGAGATGGGGAGGGGCGAGGAGGCCATGAGGGCTTTGAAAAAAAGGATGAGAATTTTTTAATTGAGGTGTTGTCTGACCAGGAGCCAGTATAGGTCAGCGAGCACAGGGGGGTGATGGGTGAACGGGGCTTGGTGCGTGTTGGGACACGGGGCAGTGAGCACAGGGGGGTGATGGGTGAACGGGGCTTGGTGCGGGTTAGGGCACGGGGCAGTGAGCACAGGGGGTGATGGGTGAACGGGGCTTGGTGCGAGTTAGGACACGGGGCAGTGAGCACAGCGGGTGATGGGTGAACGGGGCTTGGTGCGTGTTAGGACACCGGGCAGTGAGCACAGGGGGTGATGGGTGAACGGGGCTTGGTGCGAGTTAGGACACGGGGCAGCAGAGTGTTGGATGAGCTGAAGTTTACGGAGGGTGGAATATGGGAGGCCGACCGGGAGAGCGTTGGAAGAGTCGAGTCTGGAGATAGTAAAGGCACAGGCCAGACACGCCTCGGCAGGAGAAGGCCCTGAAACAAAGAGGTTGAGAGAAAGCAGCGAGAGATCGAGAGTTTAAATACACTTTCACAAAGAGGCAGCTAATGGTTTAACCACCTGTAAATATAGAAAAAGACTTGCAACTCGTGCACGCCCGGTGTCACGGTGCCAACGGTCAGACCTTACCACAGAGCAATCTTAAAACAAAAAGAGAATTAAGCAATTATTTTGCAATGGGTTCTTCTGGCCTGCAGCATGAAATTTACAAGCAGTATGATTGCTCTCTGATTGACCCCAGGAGTTCACAGGTCACCACGATTGTCCGGATTTAAACCACTTCCCACAGTCTTGGTCAGACCCCCACCTGGAGTAACTGCGCTCAGTTCTGGGCCCCCCACCTCACGAAGGAGATATATTGGCCTTGGAGGGGGTTACAGCACAGGTTCACCCGAGTGATACTGGGTCCTAAAGGGTTAAACGATGAGGACAGACCGCGTTAACTTGGTTTGTATCCCCTCGAGTTTAGACGGTTGAGGGTGATCTAATTGAGGTGGGTTTTTTACGCGGCGAGTTGTTGTGATCTGGAACGCGCTGCCTGAAAGGGCGGTGGAAGCAGATTCAATAGTAACTTTCAAAAGGGAATTGGATAAATACTTGAAGGGGAAACATTTGCAGGACTACGGGGAAAGAGCAGGGGGAATGGGACTAATTGGAGAGCTCTTTCAAAGAGCCGGCACAGGCACAATGGGCCGAATGGCCTCCTCCTGTGCGGTACGATTCTGTGAAACATCCCGCGACACTATTAAAAGAAGAGAAAGGAGTATTCCTGGACAGCATTCCTCCCTCAACTTAATTCCGACAGAAAGCAGATTAACGGGTCATTGGTCTTATTGTCTGCGGGTTCTCACTGTGTGAACGCTGCTGCCTTAGCCGACATAATGCATTAGCGCTGCCCAATGTTCCCTTGGAATTTTCTTCCCCTACACGGGCTATTGAAATGTGCCGGGCAGCCGCGCATGCACCGTATCTCTTCCAGCGGCAGCGGCTGGAGCGCGGCCTGCGCGCGGGACCTCGTGGTCGGTGCGCGGCCCCCCGCACCTGAGGGGCAAACATTGGTCGCTGCCCCGTCCAGTACTCTGCGCCCTGCCAAGTGTTCAGAGATGCGAGAGGGCCTCGAGTAAACACAAGCCCTTCCTCTCTACCAGCGGGGCAGAGGACAGCAATCTCCAGTATTACGGAGAACATTTTGGGTCGAAGTCGAGCGAGCAGCGCAATGCAGCTGAAACACAGAACAATTAAAACAGGTGGGCGCACGAGGCAGGTCAGTCAGCACCTGTGGAGAGAGCAGACGAGAAGAAAGAAAGAAAGACTTGCATTTCTATAGCGCCTTTCACGACCACCGGACGTCCCAACGCGCTTTACAGCCAATGAAGTATTTTTGAAGTGTAGTGACTGCCGTAATGTAGGAAACGCGGCCGCCAATTTGCGCACAGCAAGCTCCCACAAACAGCAATGTGATAATGACCAGATCATCTGTTTTAGTGATGTTGATTGAGGGATAAATATTGGCCCCAGGACATCGGGGAGAACTCCCCTGCTCTGCTTCAAAATAGAGCCATGGGATCTTTTATAAGAACATAAGAAATAGGAGCAGGAGTCGGCCATTCGGCCCCTCGAGCCTGCTCCACCATTCAATAAGATCATGGCTGATCTTCGACCTCAACTCCACTTTCCTGCACTGTCCCCATATCCCTTGATTCCCTGAATATCCAAAAATCTATTGATCTCAGACTTGAATATACTCAACGACTGAGCCTCCACAGCCCTCTGGGGTAGAGAATTCCAAAGATTCACCACCCTCTGAGGGAAGAAATTTCTCCTCATCTCAGTCCTGAATGGCCGACCCCTTATTCTGAGACTGTGACCCCTGGTCCTAGACTCCCCAGCCAGGGGGAACATCCTCCCTGCATCTACCCTGTCGAGCCCTGTCAGAATTTTGTATGTTTCAGTGAGATCACCTCTCATTCTTCTAAACTCTAGTGAATATCGGCCTAGTCTACGTCCACCTGAGAGAGCAGACGGGGCCCCAGTTTAACGTCTCATCCGAAAGACGGCACCTCTGATAGTGCAGCACTCCCTCAGCACTGCACTGGGCGCGTCAGCCTGGATTTTTGTGCTCAAGTCCGAATGGCCTGTTTCTGTGCTATAAATACTGTGTAACTCCACTCACTTCAACAACTGTGGGCTCACAAACACCAGCACGTCGTGGCATAATTTAAAAATGGCGCCCCTGATGAGGATGTCTGGATAGGTTTTCATCATCGCCAGCACCAGCCAGCCCTCAGCCACCTTCGGGCCCGATTCCTCCTTGGCGGACTTGCTCTTTTTGCCTCTCCTGTTCCTTTCCTCCTAAATGATGGCGGGGGGGGGAACAAAAATAAAACGATTCAGAGCACGATCAAAGACACGGCGGCGTAACGAGATCTGCGCGTCCGGTGCTCCCCGTGGGCCGAGAAATTCGGGTTAGCGCCGGATAGCGGGGCCTCGCGGCCGGAACGAGAGTCTGAAGACCTCAGTCTGCAGGCTCGCTGGGAATTACAACTGCAGCTTTTATACATTCAATAATACTTCCGTAGCGTTGACAATAACACCTCATCGGAGGGCCCCCATTGGGTGGGTTTTTGCTGGACGTGTAGCGTTGCCAAGATAATTCGGGTTACACAGTGTTTACAGCTCAGAAACAGGCCAATCCGCCCAACAGGTCCACGCTGGTGTTCATGCTCCACACCAGCCTCCTCTCACCCCTTCACTACCACAGGGAGTGGTGAGAATGTGGAACTTGCTACCACAGGGAGTAGTTGAGGCAAATAGCATAGATGCACTTAAGGGGAAGCTCGATAAACACATGAGGGAGAAAGGAGTATTGTATGCAGTTTTGGTCGCCTTATCTGAGGAAGGCTGTTCTTGCCATGGAAGGAGTGCAGCGAAGATTCACCAGGCTGATACCTGGGATGGCAGGAATGACGTATGAGGAGAGATTGGGTCGATTGGGCTTGTACTCGCTAGAGTTTAGAAGAATGAGAGGGGATCTCATTGAAACTTATAAAATTCTAACAGGACTAGACAGACTAGATGCAGGAAGGATGTTCCCGATGGCCGGGGAGTCCAGAACCAGGGGTCACAGTCTAAGGATAAGGGGTAGGCCTTTTAGGACTGAGATGAGGAGGAATTTCTTCACCCAGAGAGTGGTGAACCTGTGGAATTCTCTACCACAGAAGGCAGTAGAAGCCAATTCATTAAATATATTCAAGAAGGAGTTAGATATATTTCTTAAGGCTAAAGGGATCAAGGGATATGGGGAGAAGGCAGGGACAGGGTACTGAGTTTGGATGATCAGCCATGATCTCATTGAATGGCGGAGCAGGCTCGAGGGGCCAAATGACCTACTCCTGCTCCTATCTTCTATGTTTCTATGTTTCTAACTCTTTAAGAAGAACCTTTTTTTTCATTGATTGGCCAATCAGAAGTGCAGAATGTAAAGAGCTGAAGGTTTGTTGGACGTGACCTGGTCAATCTTCGAGTTGTTTTTCTGCCTCGAGCTCTGGAAGGGATCCACGCGACTGGCTCCATTGAGTTGGAAAGGTTCCACCCCCTCTCACAACTTACTCCCCTCCTTCCCTCAAGTCGCTAACTCACGCTGAAGTGCAATTCCACAGAGTGTCAGCCGTGGCTCAGTGGGCAGCACTCTCTCGCCTCTGGTTCATATGGTCGTGGGTTCAATTCCCGCTCCAGAGACTTGAGCACAACAATCTAGGCTGACACTCCAGTGCAGTGCTGAGGGAGTGCTGCACTGTCGGAGATGCCGTCTTTCGGATGAGACGTTAAACCGAGGCCCCGTCTGCTCTCTCGTGTGGATGTAAAAGATCCCACGGCCACTATTTCGAAGAACAGCAGGGGGAGTTCTCCCCGGTGTGGGCCAATATTTACCCCTCAATCAATAAAAACAGATGATCTGGTTATTATCTTATTGCTGTTTGTGGGAGCTTGCTGTGCACAATTGGCTGCCGCGTTTCCTACATTACAACAGTGACTACACTTCAAAAAGTACTTCATTGGCTGTGAAGCAGTTTGGGACGTCCTGAGATTGTGAAAGGCGCTGTATAAATGCAAGACTTTCTTTTTCTTTATATGTCGACAGTCTCTCAAGTGAGTTCTGAGGCTATTTGACCACTGAAGGCATTACAAATGAGTCTGGCCTTCACGTACATGGACTATCCAGCAGGATAAGCTGGGATTGTTCTCTTTAGAGCAGAGAAAGTTAATGGGAGATTTAACAGTGGTGTTCAAAATCATGAAGGGTTTTGATCAAGTAAATACGGAGCAACTGTTTCCAGTGGCAGGAGGGTCGGTAACCAGCGGACACAGATTGAAGGTAATTGGCAAAAGAACCAGAGGTGGGTAAGAGCGGGGGGGAGTGGGACTAATTGGTAGCTCTTTCAAAGAGCAAGCACAGGCTCGATGGACAGAATGGCCTCCTTCTGTGCTGTAAGATTCTATGAGTCACTGGAGAGAGATCATCAGCTGGAACCCTGGCTGATCTTCACTTCTAACCCCAAAGAACCCGAGGACAAATGTAGTCATCACTCAAGATGCTCGACACCATCCAGGAGAAAGCAGCCCGCAGTGTGTACCATCTACAAGATGCACTGCAGCAACTCGCCAAGGCTTCTTCGACAGCACCTCCCAAGTCCGCGACCTCTTCCACCTAGAAGGATAAGGGCAGCAGGCGCGTGGGAACACCGCCACCTCCAAGTTCCCCTCCAAGTCACACACCATCCCGACCTGGAAATATATCGGCCGATCCTTCATCGTCGCTGGGTCAAACTCCTGGAACTCCCTCCCTAACAGCACTGTGGGAGCACCTTCACCACACGGACTGCAGCGGTTCAAGAAGGCGGCTCACTACCACCTTCTCAAGGGGCAATTAGGGATGGGCAATAAATGCCGGCCTTGCCAGCGACGCCCACATCCCGAGAATGAATTTAACAAAAAGTCACCAATTCCAGCTCTAAGTGAAAGCAATCAACTCAACCAAGATAGAACCCGAGAGATTCTGGTCCATGTGGCTTCGTGCCACACTAGGTACATGTGCCTTTACACACATAGAAACATAGAAACATAGAAGATAGGAGCAGGAGTCGGCCATTCGGCCCCCCGAGCCTGCTCCGCCATTCAATGAGATCATGGCTGATCATCCAAACTCAGTACCCGGTCCCTGCTTTCTCCCCGTATCCCTTGATCCCTTTAGCCTTAAGAAATATATCCAACTCCTTCTTGAATATATTTAATGTATTTTTACACTAGGTCAAAAAAGTTTCACAATGTATTGCACCACAGTACAGAAGGTGAAGTTTTGTACCCCACATACCATGACTAAGATGTCCTGACTGGCACTCTTACTGAAGCCGTTCATTTGTCCCCTCTCTTTGTGACTTGCCCTTTTCCGCTTTCCAGCCATTTTCCTTTGCGCCTCCCTCAGGCCTTGCATCATGTGCCGCTCCAACTGGGCGTGAATGTTTTGCGTTTTATCAACCTCGTTCAACTCCCACAGGTCCTTTGTCTCCAGGGGTTTTCTGTATCCCTTCATCATCATCCTGCCACAAGGTGTCAATAAATTAATCGCAGCCTACCGTAAAATTTATAGCATGATTAAAAAATCTTACGTCCGGGCACACTTCCTGTCTGCAAAACCTTACTTCCTGTTGGCACGTTTATGTCACACTTTTGTGTCAATTTTTTCCTATTATAAATTTGTATGTAAACCTGTCACGTTGTAATTACACCCTCCCACCAGTGGTGGCGCCACAGCTCCTCAGCTTTGTGACTCCACCCCGCGCTCCTCGTACTGCAGAGAAACTCCTGCGCTCCAAACCGACTCTGACCTTCTGCTTCCCAAATTTTGTTATTTAACAATAAATAATAATACAATATCAGAGTATATTATATACAAACTAGCTGGGGAGCACCGCGTTGCGAGGGCAATTTTGGGGCGCTTGGTCTCCCTGCCCCTGTGTGTCCCCCCTCTCCCTGTCATGTCCTCTCCCTGTCCTATCCCTCCCTCCCCTCCCCTCTCTCCCTCCCCTCCTCTCCCTCCCCTCCCCTCCCCTCCTCTCCCTCCCTCCCCTCCTCTCCCTCCCTCCCCTCCCCTGTCTCCCTCCCCCCACCCCCTCCCCTCCCCTCGCCCACCCCCACCCCTCCCCTCCCCCACTCCCCTCTGTCCCTCTCTCCGGCCCCTCCCCCTGCCTAGCGCCTGAGGTCCGGTGCCGTTGCGATAGCGGCCGTGCGGGGCCTAGCGCTTAAGATGCGGTCGGGTTCTGAGGCCGGGACGGACCGGAGCTGAGGTCCCCCGTGTATCGCGCGGCTGATGGACGGCCGCTGCGGGCGGGCGGGCGGCGCATGCGCGGTCAGTGCGGGCGGCGCACGCGCGGTCAGTGCAGGCGGCGCATGCGCGGTCAGTGCGGGCGGCGCGAGGCGGCCCGCGGGGAGCAGGCAAGGGCGGCTTGGCAGCCGTTAGCGAGCGGGAAACTTCGGGCGGCCCGCCCGCGCTCCGTCCGCGACACCGTGAAACCTGAGAGGGGGAAGTAGAGAGAGACAGAGAGGGAAGAGGAGAAGGAGAGAGAGGGAAGAGGAGAGAGGGAAGAGGAGAAGGAGAGAGAGAGAGGGGAGAAAGAGAGAGAGAGAGAGAGAGAAATTTTGAGCTTCAGGCCCCGAGTCCCCCCTGCGCGAGGGTGAGGAGGAGGGGGGGGGTTGCTAAACACAATATAAAACTCAAATAAATTGTTAATTAATTCCCTAACACATAATTCAAATATTTACCTTACTTCCCTAACACACTGAAAGTGTGGGGAAAAAATCGTGAAAAATCAAGATGGCGGTCACTCACCTCAGTTCAGAAGGATAAGGCCCGCCCACACACGCACCGATTGGTCGACCGGTCAGGTCACCGAAGCGTAGGATTGGTCAATCGTCGAGTCACTCGACACTCAACTGTAGGAAGGAACCCGCCGTCCAATTGGTCGACCTCGACGTCACACGGTCGCTAATGAGATGCTAATGAGCGGAAGGCTGAACGTTTTTCGGATACCGCGGGCGCGGTTTTTGTCCGGCCGAAACGTAAATACACCTATGACTGGTCCGGAATCGCAAGCTTTCTTTTGAGGCGACGCGCGCGTCGGTACGCTCTGTAACTTTCAAACGTATAGAGAACGGACAGACCGACATCGGGACAGACCGACAGAAGAGCCGCTTTATATATATATAGATAAGGACAGTCTGTAACAGGTTAAAAAATGCATATATACTTGAAAAGGAGAAATTTTCAAGACTATGGGGAAAGAGCAGGGGGAGTGGGACTAATTGGAGAGCTCTTTCAAAGGGCCGGCACAGGCACGATGGGCCGAATGGCCTCCTTCTGTGCTGCATCATTCTATGAAAATGGGGAGTTAATTACGTCTGCACACTGGTACAATGATTCGACACCCTCTAGCCTTGCTTCAACTGAAGACTACACTTGGTCTTGACTCCCCGGGTGATTGATCAGTCTTTTAATTTTTTTTTGTTTCTAACCCCCTCCCTTCATGTTCTGGAACTATCCTACAGGTGCCAGCTAGTAGTCACCTCACCAAAGTGGCTTGTTGGCTTTAATAATAGAATCATAGAATGGTTACAGCACAGAAGGAGGCCATTCGGCCCGTCGAGCCGGTGCCGGCTCTCTGCAAGAGCACTCCAGCTAGTCCCACTCCCCCGCCCTTTCCCCGTAGCCCTTGCAAATGTTTTCCTTCAGGCACTTTGGGCTCGAATTTCCAAGCCCCGTGGAGGCGGGTTTGGAGGCGGGAGTGGGGGGAAAATTGCAGAATCGGGGGGCACGAACCCTTTCCTCCCCCAACCCGCCTCTGTGCCAATGTCCCAGGAGGCGGGTACCCGACCTGTGCTGGGAGCCGCCTCCCCGAGGCGGGAAGGGGATTAGTGCCAATTAACTGCCTGTTAACAGGTAGTTAACAGGCAGTTTTTAGCCTAATCCCTATTTTTAGCTCTGAAGTGTGGGCTGCCCGACGGCTCCAAACCACGCCAAGTTAGCGAGGCGGACCGTCGGGCTGAAGGGCTTGGAGGGTTCGAGATGTCCGGTGTTCAGGTGAGTGATGGGTGCATGAGTGCAGAGGTAAGTGTGTTTGGTGTGTGTAAAGTGTTTAAAGAAGTTTTACTTACCTTTACTTACTAATGCAGGCTTCCTTCCTTCAGGTCTCGGGAGTCCCTCATCTCACCAGCACAGAAAGCAGAATGGCCGCAAGCTGTCAAAATCTAACTGAGTCTGTGGAGAAGGACTCAAGTTAGAAGTCAGATTGTCAGTGTTTGACAGTTTCACAGAGCTGTCAAACGCTGATATTTCATCTGTCAAAAGCTCTTGACAGAAGAAATGTCAATCCCTGACGTCACCTGTAACCGGGTGTCCCTTAATTGGCCCGCTGGGCGGGCTCAACAAGGTCAGTCAAGGGAAAATCGCGTGGGCTGGCCACAAATCGATGGAGGCGGGACTACAACCCAAAAAGTGGGAGTCCCGCCTCCATCACGTCCTCATTGACAAAATCCAGCCCATAGTTCACAGATGACACAAAAATTGATGGAGTGGTAAATAGCGAGGAGGGAAGCCTCAGGGATGGTTAGATGGGCAGAACAGTGGCAAATTGAATTTAACCCTGAAAAGTGTGAGGTGATGCATTTTGGGAGGACAAACAAGGCAAGGGAATACACAATGAATGGTAGGACCCTAGGAAGGACAGAGGATCAGAGGGACCTTGGTGTGCATGTACATAGATCCCTGAAGGCAGCAGTTCAGGTAGATAAGGTGGTTAAAAAGGCATATGGGATACTTGCCTTCATTAGCCGAGGCATAGAATACAAGAGCAGGGAGGTTATGATGGAGCTGTACAAAACGCTAGTTAGGCCACAGCTGGAGTACTGTGTGCAGTTCTGGTCGCCACACTATAGGAAGGATGTGATTGCTTTGGAGAGGATGCAGAGGAGATTCACCAGGATGTTACCTGGGCTAGAGCGCTTCAGCTATGAAGAGAGACTGGACAGGCTGGGGTTGTTTTCCTTAGAGCAGAGAAGAATGAGGGGGTACCTGATTGAGGTGTACAAAATTATGAGGGGCATAGATAGGGTAGATAGAAAGGAACTTTTCCCCTTAGTAGAGGGGTCAATAACCAGGAGGCATAGTTTCAAGGTAAGGGGCAGGAGGTTTAGAGGGGATTTGAGGAAAAACTTTTTCACCCAGAGGGTGGTTGGAATCTGGAACTCCTGCCTGAAAGGGTGGCAGAGGCAGGAACCCTCACAACATTCAAGAAGCATTTAGATGAGCACTTGAAACGCCATAGCATACAAGGCTACGGACCAAGTGCTGGGAAATGGGATTAGAATAAACAGGGCTTGTTGGCCGGCGCGGACACGATGGGCCGAAGGGCCTCTTTCTGTGCTGTATAACTCTATGACTCTATGATTCTTATCCAATTCTCTTTTGAAAGCCACGATTGAATCTGCCTCCACCACCCTTTCAGGCAGTGCATTCCAGACCCTAACCACTCGCTGAGTAAAAAAGTTTTTCCTCATGTCGCCTTTGGTTCTTTTGCCAGTCACCTTAAATCTGTGTCCTCTGGTTCTCGACCCTTCCACCGATGGGAACAGTTTCTCTCTATCTACTCTGTCTAGACCCCCTCATGAGTTTGAATCTGCTTCCACCACCCTTTAATCCCAGGTGCTTCAATTTTGCTAATATGATCCTCTCATATTCCTAAAAATTCTTTGAATGTAAAATTCGTCACGTTTCCCTTACCTGTTAAACCAGTGGAACGTTATTTGACTGAGAAAGGATGCAGATACTTGTGGATTCTAAGAAAAGAGAAGACAAGACAATTTGTATTTAAACTGTTCTTGAATTTAAAGGGATTTACTGCCACGCAGCGACCCAATACACTGAGGTGCCAAGCAGTGTTGGGACATGGCTCGGGTTGCCAACCCTCCGGGATTGCCCTGGAGTCTCCAGGAATTGAAGATTAATCTCCTGGACACTCGCTGCGAGCAACTCCGGGAGAGAAAAATCATGGGGACGTCAAAAAATCCTTTGACCACTTTTGTTTATTTGTTTATTTGAGTATTGTGTGCAGTTTTGGTCACCTTACCTGAGGAAGGATGTTCTTGCCATGGAGGGAGTGCAGCGAAGATTCACCAGGCTGATACCTGGGATGGCAGGAATGACGTATGAGGAGAGATTGTGTCGATTGGGCTTATACTCACTGGAGTTTGGAAGATTGAGAGGGGATCTCATCGAAACCTATAAAATTCTGTCAGGTCTGGACAGACTAGATGCAGGAAGGATGTTTCTGATGGCCGGGGAGTCCAGAACCAGGGGTCACAGTCTAAGGATAAGGGGTAAGCCATTTAGGACAGAAATGAGGAGGAATTTCTTCACCCAAAGAGTGGTGAACCTGTGGAATTCTCTGCCACAGAGGGCAGTGGAGGCCAATTCATTAAATATATTCAAGAAAGAGTTGGATATATTTCTTGAGGCTAAAGGGATCAAGGGATATGGGGAGAAGGCAGGGGCAGGGTACTGAATTTGGATGATCAGCCATGATCTCATTGAATGGCGGAGCAGGCTCGAATGGCCTACTCCTGCTCCTATCTTCTATGTTTCTATGTTACAAAAATATCGGACAATGGCCGCTTGACTGAATCTTCCAATCGGGTGATAAAGAGTCTGTTCACTTTCCGATTGGCCGTAGGATGGAGGGGCGCTATGAGGATGGGCCAATGGTAGGCGACCGATGGCGGGAAAGCGGGGGGGGGGGGGGGCAGGAGGTCATGTGATGAAACCTCCTAGAATACGTCCAATCAGAGTTTGCAACGCTAGTACAGCTGTGGCTCAGCGTGTAGCTGCCTCCGCAAGATCCTGCAAATCCATTGGCAGGATAGGCGCACCAACGTCAGTGTTCTCGCTCAGGCCAACATCCCCAGCATCGAAGCTTTGACCACGCTCGATCAGCTCCGATGGACGGATCACATCGTCCGCATGCCCGAAAACAAGCGCTCTACTCGGAGCTCCGGCACGGCAAGAGAGCCCCAGGTGGGCAGAGGAAACCCTTCAAGGACACCCTCAAAGCCTCCTTGAAAAAGTGTAACATCCCCACCAACACCTGGGAATCCCTGGTCCAAGACCGCACAAAGTGGAGGAGAAGCATCCAGGAAGGCGCCGAACACCTCGGGTCTCTTCGCCGGGAGCAAGCGGAAGCCAAGCGCAGGCAGCGCAAGGAGCACACGTCGACCCAAGCACCCCACCCACCCGCCCCTTCAACCACCGTCTGCCCCACCTGTGACAGAGACTGTAGGTCCCACATTGGACTCATCAGTCACCTGAGAACTCATTTTTAATGTGGAAGCAAGTCATCCTCGGTTCTGAGGGACTGCCTAAGAGAAAGTACAGCTGTGGCTCAGTGCGTAGCACACTCGCCTCTGAGTCAGAACAACAACAACAACTTGTATTTATATAGCGCCTTTAACGCAGTAAAATGTCCCAAGGCGCTTCACAGGAGTATTTTAAGACAAAAAATTTGACACTGAGCCACGTAAGGAGATATTAGGACAGGTGACCAAAAGCTTGGTCAAAGAGGGAGGTTTCAAGGAGCGTCTTAAAGGAGGAGAGAGAGGCAGAGAGGTTTAGGGAGGGAATTCCAGAGCTTAGGGCCCAGGCAGCTGAAGGCACGGCCACCAATGGTGGAGCGATGGAAATCGGCGATGCTTAAGAAGGCAGAATTAGAGGAGCGCAGAGATCTCGGGGGGGGGGGGGTGCGGTTGTGGGGCTTGAGGATGCTACAGAGACAGGGAGGGGCGAGGCCATGGAAGGATTTGAAAACAAGGATGAGAATTTTAAAATCGAGGTGTTGCTTAACCGGGAGCCAATGTAGGTCAGCGAGCACAGGGGTGATGGGTGAACGGGATTTGGTGCGTGTTAGGACACGGGCAGCCGAGTTTTGGATGACCTCAGGTTTATGTAGGGTAGAACATGGGAGGCCGGCCAGGAGTGCGTTGGAATAGTCGAGTCTGGAGGTAACAAAGGCATGGATGTGGGTTTCAGCAGCGGATGAGCTGAAGCAGGGGCGGAGACGGGCGATGTTACGGAGTTGGAAATAGGCGGTCTTTGTTGTGCTGCGGATATGTGGTCGGAAGCTCACATCCATCAAATCCAGGCTGACACTCCCAGTGCAGTACTGAGGTGCCGACTTTCGGACGCGACGTTAAAATCAAGGTGGACGTAAAAGATCCCATGGCACTATTTGAAGAAGAGCAGGGGAGTTCTCCCTGGTGTCCTGGGGCCAATATTTATCCCTCAACCAAAATCGATAAAACAAATTATCCGGTCATTATCACATTGCTGTTTGTGGGAGCTTGCTGTGCGCAAATTGGCTGCCACGTTTCCCACATTACAACAGTGACTGCACTTCAAAAAGTACTTAATTGGCTGTGAAGCGCTTTGGGCCGTCCTGAGATCGCGAAAGGCGCTATAGAAATGCAAGTCTTGCAAAGATTCTATGATATTCCACCCATCCATCTTCACCAAAATGTGGCTCTGGATCCAGTAAATTGTAAAAAAAAACAAATAACCTTCTCCGCAGCAGCTTTTCCTTCTGAAGAGACGTCGGAAATGCAGGAGAAGACGAATGAGATGCATTCAAGACCGTAGGAGATGCAATACAACGAGAACCGCGGCAAATCAGGAGGACTGCCCTGTGGAGGGGTGAGACAGGGCAAAACACAATCAGTAGGGTAACACCATTGCTGAGCATCTACAGCAACATAAGAAAACTACTAGGCACTCGGTCTAAGCGTTAAACAAAGCTTTAATCAACTGTTTTACAACATGGAGGTCTAGTTGTGTCCTTCACTAGTTCCTGTTAAGAATGTCCTGCGCAAGCTGGGCCCGTGCCCGAGTATTTATACTCTCCCTGGACAGCGCCACCCGCAGGCCGCTCAGTTGATTCATGTCAACCAGTATTTATAATCATAGAAACACACAGCACAGGAGGAGGCCATTCGGCCCGTTGTGCCTGTGCCGGCTCTTTGAAAGAGCTCTCCAATTACTCCCACACCCCCACTCTTTCCCCACAGCCCTGCAAATGTTTCCCAATTAAGTATTTATCCAATTCCCTTTTGAAAGTTACTACTGAATCTGCTTCCACCGCCCTTTCAGGCAGCGCATTCCAGATCACAACAACTAGCTGCGTGGAATTTTTTCCTCAGCTCCCCTCTGGTTCTTTTGCTTATCATCTTAAATCTGTGTCCTCTGGTTACCGACCCTCCTGCCACTGGAAACAGTTTCTCCGTATTTACTCTATCAAAATTCTTCATGATTTTGAACAGCTCTATTAAATCTCCTCTTAACCTTCTCTGCTTGTTTTCGTTCTTTCTTTCTCTGAGCCGAGGGTTGTGAAGGCCAATTTTGACGTCCCAATTGCTTCTAAGATTATCTAACTCAGAGGGGATGAATTTCTAAACTATTCCAGCAGCCACTGAGGGATGGCACAGCATCTTCCTCCTACACGGTAAATAACGGGGTGGATTTATTTTTGTGCTGGGAACGGAAAATGGGCGATGACAGATCGCCCGCCCGTGAGATGCCCATTGACTTCTGTGGAAAGGGCGATCGGGTGGGAGGGGGTTATAACAGGCTGCCAATCCACACACCCCAGTCCCGCCGAAAGTTAATAGCCCCCCTGACATGAATCGGTCATTCATGAAAGAAACACTTATGAAATAATACTGAGCAGCCTGCGGGTGGCGCTGTCCAGGGAGAGTATAAATATTCGGGCACGGGCCCAGCTTGCGCAGGAGATTCTTAACAGGAACCAGTGAAGGACACAACTAGACCTCCATGTTGTAAAACAGTTGATTAAAGCTTTAATGCTTAGACCAAGTGCCTAGTAGTTTTCTTACGTCACCACCCCCCCCCACCAACAGTAGCCAAGATAACACCAGGAGTTCCCACCTGTTGAATGGTCAGTCTGATTAGTGTCTGCAGCATAAAGACGCCACACAGGACGGTCAGCAGCCAGAAGAGGAAGAGGTAAGCGGAGTTCTTGTCATCGGCCCGTCTTCTGCTCTCGTGGGTCAGCAGCATCAGCAACTACAAAAAACAGAGCAAGCAGGCAGTGAGCGGAGAGCATCAGGTCGCAGCGATGTCAGTACAAGCGATCTCCCGTGGCCCCTTCGCTCAAGTCAGTCACAGGAAACAGTGTGGCTTTCCATAGAATCGTACAGCACAGAGGGAGGCGGCCAGTCGGCCCATCGTGCTCGTGCCTGCTCTTTGTTAGAGCTCTCCAATTAGTCCTACTTCCCTCGCACCCCCCGCCCCTACTCCTTCCCCGTAGCCCTGCAAATTTTTCCTTTTCAAGTATTTATCCAATTCACTTCTGAAAGTTACTATTGAATCTGCTTCCACCGCCCTTTCAGGCAGCGCATTCCAGATCACAACAACTCGCTGCATAAAAAATATTTCTCCTCATCTCCCCTCTGGTTCTTTTGCCAATTATCGTAAATCTGTGTCCTCTGGTTACCGACCCTCCTGCCACTGGAAACAGTTTCTCCCTCTCTACTCGATTAAAACCCTTCATGATTTTGAACCCTCGATTAAATCTCCCGTTAACCTTCTCTGCTCTAAGGAGAACAAGCCCAGCTTCTCCAGTCCCTCCACGTAACCGAAGACCCTCATCCCTGGTAGCATTCTGGTAAATCTCCTCTGCACCCTCTCCAAGGACCATTAGCTGTGTGTGTTGTAACAGCACAAAATGGCAGGCAGGCCTGGACGACCCACACCACAGTGTCAGTCGTGGCTCAGTGGGTCGCACTCTCGCCTCTGGGTCAGAAGGTTGTGGGTTCAAGTCCCACTCCTGAGACTTGTGCACATTATCCAGGCTGACACGCCCAGTGCAGTGCTGAGGGATCTTGATGGTGAGATCCTGCTCTTTAAAGGAGATGCCGATAGTGACGCCCTCTTAAGAAGGGTCCTAATGATTGTTGTGATGAGACACTTCCTTTTGATGACTCAGTTTAAGCTTCTTACCCAAGTTGCTGCATAAATTGAGGGGTTGGCGTAGAGAACCACAGGGTTCAGTTTATCGGGAGTGGGGTCCCTATAGTTCCCGAAGTCTTCCATCACTGTGATAACCAACCCAGCCACAGAGGTCAGGAACAGCAGACAAGCAAGGACCTATTGGGAGGGGAAAAGAACAAGATTACTAAGTATTACTCATTCAGTAGCTTCCCCATTCTCCGGTGTTGAATACTGCAGAACCCAGGTTCCAAAGTAACTTTCCTCCCAATTTTACTTCATGTCCTGACGTTACGGTACCAACTCTTGCCCGTATGTGGTTTCACCGGCAATTGGAGCCTTGTGGTGCCTCGCGAAGTGACCATTCTTTGAGTGTTTGATGGGACAGTGTAGAGGGAGCTTTACTCTGTATCTAACCCGTGCTGTACCTGCCCTGGGACTGTTTGATGGGACAGTGTAGAGGGAGCTTTACTCTGTATCTAACCCGTGCTGTGCCTGCCCTGGGAGTGTTTGATGGGACAGTGTAGAGGGAGCTTTACTCTGTATCTAACCCGTGCTGTACCTGACCTGGGAGCGTTTGATGGGACAGTGTAGAGGGAGCTTTACTCTGTATCTAACCCGTGCTGTACCTGCCCTGGGAGTGTTTGATGGGACAGTGTAGAGGGAGCTTTACTCTGTATCTAACCCGTGCTGTGCCTGCCCTGGGAGTGTTTGATGGGACAGTGTAGAGGGAGCTTTACTCTGTATCTAACCCATGCTGTACCTGCCCTGGGAGTGTTTGATGGGACAGTGTAGAGGGAGCTTTACTCTGTATCTAACCCATGCTGTACCTGCCCTGGGAGTGTTTGATGGGACAGTGTAGAGGGAGCTTTACTCTGTATCTAACCCGTGCTGTGCCTGCCCTGGGAGTGTTTGATGGGACAGTGTAGAGGGAGCTTTACTCTGTATCTAACCCGTGCTGTACCTGACCTGGGAGCGTTTGATGGGACAGTGTAGAGGGAGCTTTACTCTGTATCTAACCCGTGCTGTACCTGCCCTGGGAGTGTTTGATGGGACAGTGTAGAGGGAGCTTTACTCTGTATCTAACCCGTGCTGTGCCTGCCCTGGGAGTATTTGATGGGACAGTGTAGAGGGAGCTTTACTCTGTATCTAACCCGTGCTGTACCTGCCCTGGGAGCGTTTGATGGGACAGTGTAGAGGGAGCTTTACTCTGTATCTAACCCGTGCTGTACCTGCCCTGGGAGCGTTTGATGGGACAGTGTAGAGGGAGCTTTACTCTGTATCTAACCCGTGCTGTACCTGCCCTGGGAGCGTTTGATGCGACAGTGTAGAGGGAGCTTTACTCTGTATCTAACCCGTGCTGTACCTGCCCTGCGAGTGTTTGATGGGACAGTGTAGAGGGAGCTTTACTCTGTATCTAACCCGTGCTGTACCTGCCTTGGGAGTGTTTGATGGGACACTGCAGAGGGAGCTTTACTCTGTATCCAACCCGTGCTGTACCTGCCCTGGGAGTGTTTGATGGGACAGTGTAGAGGGAGCTTTACTCTGTATCTAACCCGTGCTGTACGTGCCCTGGGTGTGTTTGATGGGACAGTGTAGAGGGAGCTTTACTCTGTATCTAACCCCTGCTGTGCCTGCCCGGGGAGTGTTTGATGGGACAGTGTAGAGGGAGCTTTACTCTGTATCTAACCCGTGCTGTACCTGCCCTGGGAATGTTTGATGGGACAGTGTAGAGGGAGCTTTACTCTGTATCTAACCCGTGCTGTACCTGACCTGGGAGTGTTTGATGAGACAGTGTAGAGGGAGCTTTACTCTGTATCTAACCCGTGCTGTACCTGCCCTGGGAGTGTGTGATGGGACAGTGTAGAGGGAGCTTTACTCTGTATCGAACCCGTGCTGTACCTGCCCTGGGAGTGTTTGATGGGACAGTGTAGAGGGAGCTTTACTCTGTATCTAACCCGTGCTGTACCTGCCCTGGGAGTGTTTGATGGGACAGTGTAGAGGGAGCTTTACTCTGTATCTAACCCGTGCTGTACCTGCCCTGGGAGCGTTTGATGGGACAGTGTAGAGGGAGCTTTACTCTGTATCTAACCCGTGCTGTGCCTGCCCTGCGAGTGTTTGATGGGACAGTGTAGAGGGAGCTTTACTCTGTATCTAACCCGTGCTGCACCTGCCCTGGGAGTGTTTGATGGGACAGTGTAGAGGGAGCTTTACTCTGGATCTAACCCGTGCTGTACCTGCCCTGGGAGTGTTTGATGGGACAGTGTAGAGGGAGCTTTACTCTGTATCTAACCCGTGCTGTACCTGCCCTGGGAGTGTTTGATGGGACAGTGTAGAGGGAGCTTTACTCTGTATCTAACCCGTGCTGTCCCTGCCCTGAGAGTGTTTGATGGGACAGTGTAGAGGGAGCTTTACTCTGTATCTAACCCCGTGCTGTACCTGCCCTGGGAGTGTTTGATGGGACAGTGTAGAGGGAGTTTTACTCTGTATCTAACCCGTGCTGTACCTGCCCTGGGAGTGTTTGATGGGACAGTGTAGAGGGAGCTTTACTCTGTATCTAACCCGTGCTGTACCTGTCCTGGGTGTGTTTGATGGGACAGTGTAGAGGGAGCTTTACTCTGTATCTAACCCCTGCTGTGCCTGCCCTGGGAGTGTTTGATGGGACAGTGTAGAGGGAGCTTTACTCTGTATCTAACCCGTGCTGTACCTGCCCTGGGAGTGTTTGATGGGACAGTGTAGAGGGAGCTTTACTCTGTATCTAACCCGTGCTGTACCTGACCTGGGAGTGTTTGATGAGACAGTGTAGAGGGAGCTTTACTCTGTATCTAACCTGTGCTGTACCTGCCCTGGGAGTGTTTGATGGGACAGTGTAGAGGGAGCTTTACTCTGTATCTAACCCCTGCTGCGCCTGCCCGGGGAGTGTTTGATGGGACAGTGTAGAGGGAGCTTTACTCTGTATCTAACCCGTGCTGTACCTGCCCTGGGAGTGTTTGATGGGACAGTGTAGAGGGAGCTTTACTCTGTATCTAACCCGTGCTGTACCTGCCCTGGGAGTGTTTGATGGGACAGTGTAGAGGGAGCTTTACTCTGTATCTAACCCGTGCTGTACCTGCCCTGGGAGTGTTTGATGGGACAGTGTAGAGGGAGCTTTACTCTGTATCTAACCCGTGCTGTACCTGTCCTGGGTGTGTTTGATGGGACAGTGTAGAGGGAGCTTTACTCTGTATCTAACCCCTGCTGTGCCTGCCCTGGGAGTGTTTGATGGGACAGTGTAGAGGGAGCTTTACTCTGTATCTAACCCGTGCTGTACCTGCCCTGGGAGTGTTTGATGGGACAGTGTAGAGGGAGCTTTACTCTGTATCTAACCCGTGCTGTACCTGCCCTGGGAGTGTTTGATGGGACAGTGTAGAGGGAGCTTTACTCTGTATCTAACCCGTGCTGTACCTGCCCTGGGAGTGTTTGATGGGACAGTGTAGCGGGAGCTTTACTCTGTATCGAACCTACACTGCGCCCCCTCCAAGCTCAAAAGATCTTTCCTGAGAGTTCGGTGCTGAAAACTGAATGTAGTACTCCATTTTATATTATTGAATTAGATCTTTACCACTGCTCCGATTTTCTCAGACAGCGGGTGGTGGTAATGGAGGAGAGTTGCACCAGAGTCACTGGGAGGGAGGGAGGTGTGGGCTGGTGCTGGGGTTGGGGATCCCCCTTCAGTACCGGGCTGGGGGGAGGTGGTCTGCACTCCACCTTTTTCCACCACATTCCCGGGCCATGGGAACCCTCTCCTCTTTGCCAGATCTGCCATGCTTCCCTCCCCCTCTGCTATTCTGCTATCCCCATTTACCTCTCCTCTAGACCCATCTTTTGTTTCTTTACTTGTCCCGTTACCACCTCCTTTTGCCTCGCACCAACCTCCCTTTTGTCATTTAATCTCTGCTGCCTTATACAGGTTATAGTTTGAAATTGTTGAACTCTATGTCGAGTCCAGAAGTCTGTAAAGTGCCTAATTGAAAGATGAGGTGCTGATCCTCGAGCTTACGTTGGAACAGTGTAAGAGGCCGAGGACCGAGAGGTCAGAGTGGGAGTGGAGCGGAGAATTAAAGTGACAGGCGACCGGAAGCTCGGGGTCACCCTTACGGAATGAAAGGAGGTGTTTCGCAAAGCAGTCACCCAATCTGCTTTTGGTCTCCCCAATTTATAGGAGATGTGCGGGTTAGGTTGATTGGCTATGATAAATTGACCCTTAGTGTTAGGGGGATTAAATACGCGGGGATAGGGTGGGATATGTGTTGGTGTAGGGGTTACGGGGATCGGGTGGGATATGTGTCGGTGCAGGCTCGATGGGCCGAAATGGCCTCTATCTGCACTGTGGGGTTTCTGTGATTTCTGTGTGATTCTGAGACCGCATCGTGAGCAGCGAATACAGTATACTAAATTGCAAGAAGTACAAGTAATTTTCTTAGTACTGTTTGTGTCACAAGATTATTTACATAATCCTGAAAAAGCAAACGAATTGGTTACAGCTACAACCAACACCTTTACCGTAACAGAGGCAGAGACTGAAAGAACTGGATACCTGCTTTACTCGGTAGAGTTTTGAATAGCTGGCTCCTCTTTGTCTTGACCTGAATAAAGGCAGGAGCTGCCATGGTGCACAGATCCACAGAAATCCCAGAGGAATCCAGACGAGGACAGTCTGCTCCAAGCACACGGGGAAGTCCGGGTCCGGGCGGTCCAGGTAAGAAGCATTCTGAACAGGAAGAGAAGACACATCGCCATCAGCCTCAGAATCACAACACCCTGTCTTACAGTAACAACAACTTACAATCGGGTTACATCGAGTCTACAGCTCAGAAACAGGCCATTCGGCCCAACAGGTCCATGCCGGTGTTTATGCTCCACACGAGCCTCCTCCCGCCCTACTTCATCTCACCCCATCAACATATCCTTCTATCCCTTTCTCCCTCATGTGTTTATCTTGCTGCCCCTTAAATGCATCTATACTGTTCACCTCAACCACTCCCTGTGGTAGCGAGTTCCACATTCTCACCACTCTCTGGGTAAAGAAGTTTTTCTTGAATTCTCTATTGGATTTATTAGTGACTATCTTATATTTATGGCCTCTCATTTTGGTTTCTCCACAAGTGAAAACATTATCTCATTGTCTACCCTATCAAACCCTTTCATTAATTAAAGATTTCTATCAGGTCACCCCTCAGTCTACTTTCTAAAGAAAAGAGCCCCCGCCTGTTCAGTCTTTCCTGATAGGTAGAATCTCTCAGTTCCAGTATCATCCTTATACATTTTTTTGCACCTTCTCCAGTGCCTCTATATTCTTTCTATAATATGGAGACCAGAATCGTGCACAGTACTCCAAGTGTGGTCTAGACAAGGTTCGATACTTGAGGATTTGAGAATTACAAGGACAGGTTGCATAAACTTGCTTTGTATTCCCTTGAGTTTAGAAGGTTGAGGGGTGATCTGATCATAACATGATCGAGTTCAAAGTAGCATTTGAAAGGGAGAAACGCGAAACAGCTACTAAGATTCTAGATTTAGGTCAGGCCGACAGAGACTGTCCAAAGTAAACTGGGCAAATCTGTGAATGGGTAAAACGACAGAAGATCAGTGGGAGATGTTCACAAGAGAATTTAATGTGATACAGAACCAGTTTATACCCCTGAGGGGCAAGAGCGCTACTTGTCAAAAAAAAAACCAGCCATGGACAACTAAAGAAGTGAGGGACAGCATAAAACTAAAGGAAAGGGCATACCAAAATGTAAAAGAAAGCACAGATCCTGGCGAATGGGAAAGATACAAAGAACAGCAAAGGGTCACAAAACAGATAGTAAAGGCACGATCTTGCCAGCCCAGGGGAGGCGGGTATGGAGGCGGAACTACCGGGAAAATGGCAGAATTTGGGGGCGGGTGTCCATCCCGCCCCCAACCCGCCTCCGTGCCATCTTGCCAGGAGGCGGGTAGCCGTCCCGCGCCGGGTCCCGTCTCCTTGGAGGCGGGAAGGGGATTACAGCCACTTAAGTTAACAGGCAGATAAGAGGATTATCCCCATTTTGCCCACACAAGTGTGGGCTTCCCGAAGGCTCTGAACCCCGCCAGGGTCACCGAGGCGAGCAGTGGGTCTGCGGGGGTCGGAGGGGTGCAAAGGTGTGCTGTGAAGGTAAGTGATGGGTGCAAGTGTGGAGAGGTGAGTATGTGAGGTAAGTGGAAAGCGTTGGAAAAAGTTTACTTACCTTTGTTTCTTCCTGCAGGCTTCAAAAGTTGGGTATGCGGAGAGTCTCGCACCTCCGCGGCAGAGATGACAGATGGCTGCTGCATTCTCCAATGCAACAACCATCTAATTTCTCCTAAAGAGGTTTGATCAGTCTTGAATTCAAGAACTCATCAAACTGCAGAGAATGTCAGTGTTTGACAGCTTCACAGAGCTGTCAAACGATGACAATTCATCTGTCAATACATTTTGACAGATGAAACGTCACACGCTGACATTCTCTGTAACCGGCTTTCTCTTAATTGGCCTGCTGAGCCCGCTGGGCGGGCTTAACAAGGTCAATCAAGGGAAAATAGCGTGGGTTGGCCACAACTCGATGGGGGCGGGACATCGACCTGACAAGCAGCAGACCCGCCTCCAACGCGCCCCCCATTGACAAAATCGCCCCCTAAGAGCTTCAAAAAGGGAGTATGAAAGGAAACTTGCAAGGGGTATCAAAATCAACACAAAGAATTTTTACAATTATATTCGGAAAAAGAGGGTAGTCAGGAGCAATGTTGGCCCCTTAAACACTGAAAGTGGTGATATTGTCAATGACGATGGGGAAATGGCCGACCTGTTGAATAATTACTTTGCGTCAGTATTTACAGTAGAAGAGGACAGCATGCCGGAAATCCCCAAAAAACTAATGTTGAATCGGGGACAGGGACTCAATAAAATTAACGTAGGTAAAATAACAGTAATAAAGAAAATAATGGCACTCAAGAGTGACAAATCCCCAGGGCCAGATGGTTTCCATCCCAGGGTTTTAAAGGAAGTCGGTGAGCACATTGTAGATGCCCGAACTATAATATTCCAAAGTTCTCTTGATTCAGGAACCGTTCCTTTAGATTGGAAAAATGCGCATGTCACTCCGCTTTTTAAGAACGGCGAGAGAGGGAAACCAGGTAATTATAGAACAGTTAGCCTAACCTCTGTGGTTGGGAAATTGCTGGAGTCTATAATTAAGGATAGGGTGACTGAACACCTCGAAAATTTCCAGTTGATCAGAGAGAGCCAGCATGGATTTGTGAAAGGTAGGTCATACCTGACAAACCTGACTGAATTTTTTGAGGAGGTGACTAAAGTAGTGGACAGGGGAATGTCTATGGATGTTATTTATATGGACTTCCAGAAGGCATTTGATAAAGTCCCACAAAAGAGACTGTTATCTAAGGTAGAAGCCCACGGAGTTGAGGGCAAATTATTGACCTGGTTTGGAAATTGGCTGAGTGGCAGGAAACAGAGAGTGGGGATAATGGGCAGGTACTTAAATTGGCAGGATGTGACTAGTGGTGTCCTGCAGGGATCGGTGTTGGGGCCTCAACTATTCACAATATTTATTAACGACTTAGATGATGGCATAGAAAGTCATGTATCCAAATTTGCCGATGACACAAAGATAGATGACATTGTAGGCGGTGTAGATGAAAGCATAAAATTACAGAGGGATATCAACAGATTAAGTGAATGGGCAAAACTGTGGCAAATGGATTTCAATGTAGGCAAATGTGAGGTCATCCACTTTGGATCTAAAAAGGTTCGAACAGGGGACTCTCTAAATGGTGAAAGGCTAAAAACAGTGGAGGTCCAAAGAGACTTGGGGGGCCCAGGTACAGAGTTCATTAAAATGTCATGAACAGGTACAGAAAATAATCAAAAAGGCTAATGGAACGCTGGCCTTTATATCTAGAGGACTAGAATACAAGGGGGTAGAAGTTATGCTGCAGCTGTACAAAACCCTGGTTAGACCACACCTGGAGTACTGGGAGCAGTTCTGGGCACCACACCTTAGGAAGGATATATTGGCCTTGGAGGGAGTGCAGCGTAGGTTTACCAGAATGATACCCGGACTCCAAGGGTTAAGCTACGAGGAGAGATTACACAAATTAGGGTTGTATTCCCTAGAATTTAGAAGGTTAAGGGGTGATCTGATCGTAGTTTTCAGGATATTAAAGGGAACAGATAGGGTAGATAGAGAGAAACTCCAAGTTCCCCTCCAAGTCACACACCATCCTGACTTAGAAATATATCGGCCGATCCTTCATCGTCGCTGGGTCAAAATCCTGGAACTCCCTCCCTAACAGCACTGTGGGAGCACCTTCACTACACGGACTGCAGCGGTTCAAGGCGGCTCATCACCACCTTCTCAAGGGCAATTAGGGATGGGCAATAAATGCTGGCCTTGCCAGCGACGCCCACATCCCATAAACAAATTTTAAAAAATTATTTCCGCTGGTTGGGGATTCTAGGACTGGGGGACACAGTCTAAAAATTAGAACCAGACCTTTCAGGAGTGAAATTAGGAAACACTTCACAGAATCACAGAAACCCCACAGTGCAGATAGAGGCCATTTCGGCCCATCGAGCCTGCCCGACACATATCCCACCCGATCCCCGTAACCCCTACACCAACACATATCCCACCCTATCCCTGTAACCCCACGTATTTAATCCCCCTAACACTAAGGGTCAATTTATCATAGCCAATCAACCTAACCCGCACATCTTTGGACTGTGGGAGGAAACCGGAGCACCCGGAGAAAACCCACGCAAACACGGGGAGAATGTGCAAACTCCACACAGACAGTCGCCCCAGGCCGGATTCGAACCCGGGTCTCTGGCGCTGTGAGGCAACAGTGCTAACCACTATGCCACCGTGCTGCTTCTACACACAAAGGGTGGAACAGGAGACTTTTTTTAACCGGCACGGACGGGACCAACGTGGTGCTGGTTCATCAAAAATTCCGGATAACCGAACGCTATAGTAAAAGATAGGGAGAGCTGACAGCTCCGTATAAAGCAACAAACCCTGTTGCTTAGCAACAACTGTAGAACAATGAACACAAGTTTCAAGCGTCTCTGTAGCTTAGCAACAGCTGCAGCCACACCCTTGCACAGCACAGATGGAAGAAGGCAAATAAATATGAAGTAAAACCTACTCCTGAATTTTGCCGGTTAACCGAGATTTCCGGTTATTTAGGTGCCGGTAAATCGAAAGTTTCCTGTAGATGCTTGGAACTTTCTTCTGCAAATGGCAATAGATGCTGGATCAATTGTTAATTTTAAATCCGGGATTGATAGATTTTTGTTAACCAAAGGTATTAAGGGATATGGTGCAAAGGCAGGTATATGGAGTTAGGTCGCAGATCAGTCCTGATCTCATTGAATGACGGAACAGGCTCGTGGGGCTGAATGGCCTCCTCCTCTTCCTGTGTTCCTATGATCGAGGTGTTTAAAAAAGGGTTCGATAGGGTAGATAATGGAGAAACTAGTTCCTCTGGTGAGGGAATCAAGAACAAGGGGGGGCATAATCTTAAAATTAGAGCCAGGCCATTTAGGAGGGAAATCAGGAAGCACTTCTTCACACAAGGGGTAGTGGAAATCTGGAACTCTGTCCCCCCAAAAGGCTGTGGATGCTGGGACAATTAGAGCTGAGATTGATTGATTTTTGTTAGGTAAGAGGTAGCAAGGGATATGGAGCAAAGGTGGTTCAATGGAATTGAGGTGCAGATCGCCATGATCTCATTGAATGGCGGAGCAGGCTCGAGGGGCCGAATGGCCTACTCCTGCTCCTATCTTCTATGTTTCTATGAATTCCCCTAGTGAACCGTCTCTGAACTGCCTCTAATGCAAGTATATCCTTCCTTAAATAAGGAGACCAAAACTGTACGCAGTACTCCAGGTGTGGTCTCACCAATACCCTGTACAGTTGTAGCAGGACTTCCCTGCTTTTATACTCCAACCCCTTTGAAATAAAGGCCAACATTCCATTTGCCTTTTTGATTACTTGCTGCACCTGCATGTTAACTTTTTGTGTTTAATGCACAAGGACCCCCAATGTCCCTCTGAACTGTAGCATTTTGTAATCTCTATTTAAATAATCATTCGCTTTTTTATTTTTCCTGCCAAAGTGTATAACCTCGCACTTTCCCACATTATACTCCCATCTGCCAAATGTTCGCCCACTCACTTAGCCCGTCTATATCCCTTTGCAGGTTCTTTGAGTCCTCTGCACAACTTGCTTTCCCACCCATCTTTGTATCATCTGCAAACTTGGCTACATTACTCTCGGTCCCTTCATCATCCAAGTCATTAATCACTAAGGCTACTCCTCCCCCTCTGCCATTTTCCCTATCTTTCCTGTAGACCTTATAACCTGGTATATTTAGTTCTCAGTCCTGACCATCTTGCAGCCATGTCTCAGTAATGGCTACCATGTCCTACCCTCCAAGTTGATTTCCCGCCTGCAGTTCATTCAATTTATTCCTTATACTCCGTGCAATTGTATATAAAGTATATATTTTGGCCACACACCCTGGCTTGTCCTTCAGCTCTGATATTTTTCTCACTTGTTTCTTATTGCTCTCACCTGGTTTACATCTTTACATCTTTTAGTTTTTCCTTTACCTGTAGTGCCTAAAGCACAATTTCTGACTGTTACTCCACTGCCATCCCTTTCGATTGTTTTTGAACTACTATTTGTACTACAATTTCCACCTGAGCCCTTCCGCCCCCCTCCCCCCCACTTACTAGTTTAAAATCCTTGTGACCGCCCTATTTATCCTTTCCGCTAGGACCCTGGTCCCAGCGGTACAGTTCCTTCCTGTCCCAATACTGGTGCCAGTGCCCCATGAAATGGAATCCCTCTTTCCAACACCACTCCTTCAGCCACGCGTTCACTTCCCCAATCAGCTTATCCCTACTCCAATTTGCATGTGGCTCGGGTAATAATCCAGAGATTATAGCCCTTGAAGTCCTGTTCTTTAATTTAGCTCCTAGATCCTGTACTCCCCAAACAGGACCTCTTGCCTACTCTTCCCTATGTTGTTGGTCCCAACATGAACCACAACGACTGGATCCTCCCCCTCCCTCTCCATAGAAACATAGAAGATAGGAGCGGGAGTAGGCCATTCGGCCCCTCGAGCCTGTTCCGCCATTCAATGCGATCATGGCTGATCATCCAAATTCAGTACCCGGTCCCTGCCTTCTCCCCATATCCCTTGATCCCATTAGCCTTAAGAAATATATCTAACTCCTTCTTGAATATATTTAATGAATTGCCCTCCACTGCCTTCTGTGGTAGAGAAATCCACAGGTTCACCACTCTCTGGGTGAAGTAATTCCTCCTCATCTCTGTCCTAAATGGCTTACCCCTTATCCTTAGACTGTGACCCCTGGTTCTGGACTCCCCGGCCATCGGGAATATCCTTCCTGCATCTAGTCTGTCTAGTCCTGTTAGAATTTTATAAGTTTCAATGAGATCCCCTCTCATTCTTCTAAACTCCAGCGAGTATAAGCCCAATCGACCCAATCTCTCCTCATATGTCATTTCTGCCATCCCAGGTATCAGTCTGGTGAATTTTCACTGCACTCCCTCCATGGCAAGAACATCCTTCCTCAGATAAGGTGACCAAAACTGCACACAATACTCAAGATGTGGTCTCACCAAGGCCCTGTACAACCGCAGCAAGACATCCTTGTTCCTGTACTCGAACCCTCTCGCTACGAAGGCCAACATACCATTTGCCTTCTTAACCGCCTGCTGCACCTGCATGCTTACCTTCAGCGACTGGTGCACAAGGACACCCAGGTCTCGTTGCATTGCCCCTTCTCCCAATCTTATGCCATTCAGATAATAATCTGCCTTCCTGTTTTTGCCACCAAAGTGGATAACGTTGCATTTATCCACATTATACTGCATCTGCCATGCTTCTGCCCAATCACCCAACCTGTCCAAATCATACTGGAGTTTCTCGGCATCCTCCTCACAGCACACACGCCCACCCAGCTTTGTGTCGTCTGCAAACTTGGAGATATTACATCTAGTTTCCTCGTCTAGATCCAGTATCCTTTCAAGCCAGTTCGAGATGTCCCTCACCCTGGCACCAGGTAGGCAACATACCATGTGGGACTCTCGATCCTGCTTACAAAGGATGCTCTCTGTCCCCTTAATTATAGAATCCCTTACAAATACCACATTACGCTTTCTCTTCTCCTCCTCCTCCCCCCTTAGGACAGCCTCCTGCTCCAAAGTGTCATGGTCCGCATTCTGTCTGTCCTTCCGACAGTCTTTATCCTTATCCTCACAGGTAGCAAGTACATTGTACCTGTTGGATAGGATCAGTTTCTGTGGATGCTCGTCCTCTTTCTTACCTGGGTTCCTCCTTACTCTGCACACTATCGGTCACACCAACCCCATTCTGACCCTGCACCTCTCTACAAGCTGTGACTGAGGTCTGGAACAAACTGTCCAGATACTCCTCCCCCTCCCTTATGTGTCGCAGTGTCTCCAACTCGCTAACTCTGAGCCGGAGAGATTCGAGATGGAGACATCCACTGCAGATGTATTCACTTGCGACAGTCTCACTGTTCACAAATTCCCACATACTGCTGTCCTGACACACAACCTGCTCTGCCATATCTTAGACTAACCTTTTATTTATTTAATTAGTTAAAATCTTTATTCAACGACTATTTATAGATATATTAATTAGATTATCTAGTTAAGTGTTTAATTTAATAAAATGCATTATAGTTTCCCACTGGCACAGTGTCAGCTGTGGCTTAGTGGGTAGCACACTTGCCTCTGGGTCAGGAGGTTGTGGGTTCCAGTCCCACTCCAGGGACTTGAGCACAAAAATCCAGGCTGACACTCCAGTGCAGTGCTGAGGGAGTGCTGCACTGTCGGAGGTGCCGTCTTTCGGATGAGACGTTAAACCGAGGCCCCGTCTGCTCTCTCAGGTGAATGTAAAAGATCCCACGGCACTATTTCGAAGAAGAGCAGGGGGAGTTCTCCCCAGTGTCCTGGGCCAATATTTATCCCTCAACCAACATCACTAAAACAGATGATCTGGTCATTATCACATTGTTGTTTGTGGGAGCTTGCTGTGCGCAAATTGGCTGCCGCATTTCCCGCATTACAACAGTGACTACACTTCAAAGAACTTCACTGGCTGTAAAGCGCTTTGAGACGTCCGGTGGTCGTGAAAGGCGCTATAGAAATACAAGACTTTCTTTTTTTCTTTCTCTTAATTTAAACCACTGCCTAGAAAGAAACACTTAGGGCTGGATTTTGCCAGAGTGGGTGGGCTGGGGCGTGTCAGGTGGGATTTGTGTCAGGACCCCGACTCCGAAGTGAAGTGTTGAAAAAGTGCGATTTTCCCCTGATTAGGCAATTGATTTCCTGCGTGTGGGAACCCCTGGCCCAATGAGTCTTTTCATACAGAAAGTCGCCTCCGATGACGTCATCAATGCTGCTGGATTTACGGCCTGCAAGCAGCCTTGCTTCTTCTGGAGACTGGAAACGCTTTGGACATTGTATGAAGGACTTCATTTACCCACCATGTCCACCAGCAAGCAAAAGTGTGCACCTCGATTTGATGAGCCCTCCCTCCAAGCTCTGGTGCAGGGAGCAAGATCCTCAGGGAGAAAAAAGCTACCACAACAGACTAAAGCTGTGTGGCTGCAAGTGGCCCAGGCGGTCAGCTCCATATCAATGAGCCGCAGAACCTGGCTGCAATGCAGGAAGAGGTTTCAAGACCTTCTCCGCACAGGAAAAGTGAGTATGACTTTCCCATCACCCTCAATCTGATCCCCATCGCCTCTCCTCAGCAACACTCTGCTTTGCCAACCTATTCCTCCAAATCCCACTTGACACTTACATCCCTGCACCCTTACCCATTCCCTCTCTCTCTATGGTTACATTCACTTAACTATTCGACCATGCAGCCCTCACACTCTCTATCACTGTGATGCAATGACAACAACTTACAACACACAGGGAGGGCCCTTTGTCTCCTTCTAAACATCTATGCTATGGATTTTCTACACTCACTCCTTCATTCTCACTCAAACTCCACTTGTGTCCCTCATTGCAGGAAAAGAGAGCCCACAATAAGAGGGAAAGAGCGAGGACAGGAGGAGGGTCACCCTCAGTAGCCCAGCTCACCGCCTGGGAGGAAGCGGCCCTGGAAATCGCCGGGATCGAGGAGGATTCCAAGTGGGGGACGGACAGGCGGGCGCATCACAGCAAGCTGGTGACAGAATAGTTTGGCCTCTCTCTCATTGACATTGCATGAGTCACTGATAATGAATCTGATGCTCTAACAGATTGACTTATGATCATCTGCACTATTCAATGTGCATGTAACCTTGACCTCACATCTCTGACTCTTTCCTTTACTCCCCCGCAGGACCATCGACAGCCCCCGTCCCCACTGTCCAGGAGGAACAGCCTGAGCTTCCAGACTCCTCAGAGGAAGCTGCAACCTCAGAGGGCGCAGCTTCAGCAGAATTCAGCGCACCCAGCACCAGCGCAGACACTCACACCTCGGTGGGACCTTCGCGAGATAGAATAGTGTTGGCACCTGGTGTATCACAGCTCACAAGTGAGCATCAGCAGATGGTGGAGACAGTGGAGAATCCTCGTCGGAGGGCGCAGGACTCTGCCAGCTTGGCTCAGCTGCATGTCGACCCTGTGTCTCCGGGTCCATCCACAAGGAGAGCTGTGCTGGAACTCCAGGAACAGGTGCAGGAGTCTCTGGCAGGCTTTGTCTCCAGGGTCGCTGCGAGTGTGGAGCGAATGGAGGAGTCCATCGCGAACATGAGCAGAGCCTTTGTGGAGGCATTGGCGCATAAACGCATCACCGCAGAAAGGATGGCAACCTCCGTGGAAAGGATGGCTACAGTAGAGGAGAGGATGGCTACGGCCATGGAGGAGCTTAGTCACCAGGGTCTTGAAAACATGGTAATTGTTCAGACTAGAATGACATCTCTTGAGGAGCGATGGTCAGCTATTGATCAGAGAAACCAGACCTTCATGGAAGTCCTCTGGAGTAGGACTTCCAGTGCAGAAATGGGTATTCATGGCCTCCCTGAAGTGCAGCAAGGTGCTGTCAAGCCACTTGCTAGCTCTGAAGTGGGGCTGACCCATGAGAGGGAGGTTGGTGGCAGACCTCAAGGAAGTGGGGGCTCCTCTCCAAGCGCTTACACGACCATGCCAGTGCAAAGCCCTCAGTCAGAGCCCCACCAGAGTCCTCACCCAACTGAGATCGGCGTTTCAACCCCTGCACAGCCGCAGGAGCAGCAGACTGTTGACGAGCCCTCACAGGCTCGCAACCCCAGAGGACGCCCGCCAAAGGCGTCGAGACAGGAGCAGCAGGAAAGTTAGCAAGGGGCCTCCACATCTGCTGAAGCCACAGGGGAAGCACTACATAGGAGCACATGTAAGAGGAAGATAATGCACAAGTAGTCACAAGGGTAGTCCCTTGGGTGCTGTGATGTATTGTATTTGGACCAGCCATCATTGTCATGGTATCATAAACAGATTTGATGGCAAACTGTTGAAGTTGTGGCCTGTGTCATTTCGCAAATGGGACTTTCACATTGAGGGCTTAGGGCGACTTGCAATTGTCAGTCTGGTGGTCAGACTGATAGGAATCCACAGGTTCTTGTCCATTGTCGATGATCTGGTAAGAAGGTGCGAGGCAAAAGTGTTTGATTGTGCAGGCTAAGCAAATCTGGCCAACATGAGTGCGTGCCTTGCATCCCGGGCTGCAATGTGGTCGCGCTCTGGCGCCTTCTGGCCTGTGCAGTTTCTGGGTGAGCAGTAGCTTGGCGCTCCTGCTGTTGCTCCTGCAGTTGGTGCTGCTGTTGGTCAGGGTTCTGCTGCTACCACGGCTGGTCTTCGTCCGAATCTGACGTCCAGGAGAAAAGGAAATAAATGGTTCCCGTGCTTCTGCTATATACCTCAGTTGAGGAAGCGCTCAGTCAAGGTGGGGAGAGGGGTTTCCCAGGAGGTCACACTGGAGATGGGTGTCAGGCTCCAAACTTCCACAACAATGAGTTGGCCTGCTAAAAGTTCCCCCAGACCTGAGACAACAAAGTTCTGCCACCTGCAAATGATGATTGCTGAAAACTCCTTTTTAATGGTGGAGCTGCAGCTGTTAGTAAGCAATCCACTTGTGAGGCCGCCAGGATTCACTGGCGTGTTCCAGGGGAGATGTGCAGGATGGGGGAAAAGTCTAACAATCAGAAAAACCTCTCAGAATGGGATAATAGAGGCAATTAAGTGGTTGTTAAGGGCATTAGTGGCCTATCCCGCCTCTTGGAGGCGGAATGGAAACGGGGTCAGAAAACACGCTTGTGGGAAAATTGCTCGGAGGCGGGATCGGGCCTGCCCGCCATTTTCTGCGATTTTACCACCTCACACGCCTCCAAACCCGCCTCCTTGTGCTTGGCAAAATCGAGCTCTAATACTCACCAACCAATCACCTACCTGATGTCCTGTGACGTCACTCCTTGGTTTTTTGTTGTTGTTTTAGAACTCCCTCCTCCGGTGCCGACTCCGCTCCGGTCCACGCTGCCTCTCCTCCCGCTCTATTTATGGTCTGCCACCTCCTCCGGTGCCGACACCTTGCAGGTCATTATCACATTGCTGTTTGTGGGAGCTTGCTGTGCACAAATTGGCTGCCACATTTCCCACATTACAACAGTGACTACACTTCGAAAAAGTACTTCATTGGCTGTAAAGCGCTTTGAGACGTTCAGTGGTCGTGAAAGGCGCTATAGAAATGCAAGTCTTTCTTTCTTTCAGGTGCTTTTCAGCAGGAGAGGAAGGAGTGTCCAAAGGCGGCCATTAGAGATTCACCCTCGCGCCCCTCCCAGCCTCCTGGTCAACTGCAGCACAGGCCGAGGATCGGGAACAGAGGCCTCACACCGTCCCGTGACTGCAGTTAGTAAAAGAAAGAAAGACTTGCATTTCTACGGTGCTTTTAAGGCTAAAGGGATCAATGGATATGGAGAGAAGGCAGGGACAAGGTACTGAATTTGGATGATCAGCCATGATCGCATTAAATGGCGGAACAGGCTCGAAGGGCCGAATGGCCTACTCCTGCTCCTATCTTCTATGTTTCTTTCACAACCTCAGGATAGCCCAAAGCACTTGACAACCAATGAAGTACTTTTGAAGTGCAGTCACTGTTGTGATGTGGGAAACGCGGCAGCCAATTTGCGCACAGCAAGCTCCCACAAACAGCAATGTGATAATGACCAGATAATCTGTTTTTTTAGTGGTGTTGGTTGTCGGATAAATGTTGGCCCCAGGACACCGAGGAGAACTCCCCCTGGCTCTTCTTCGAAATAGTAGCCGTGGGATCTTTTACGTCCACCCGCGAGGGCAGACGGGGGCCTCGGTTTTAACGTCTCATCCGAAAGACGGCACCTCCGACAGTGCAGCACTCCCTCAGTACGGCAAGGAGAAAACCATTTTGAAAAATGAAGGGTTCAGAGAGGGTGCAGCGCAGATTCACTCGGGCGCTGCCCGGAATGAGGAGATCCGAACACAAAGAAAGACACGGAAAATTGGGGCTTTTCTTTTGTTCAGGCAACGCAGATATGTCAGAAGTGTTTAAAATGCTGAAAGGATGGGACAGGGTAGAGAGAAGCAGACTGTTTCTGGTAGGGGTCTAAAACGAGGGGCCATAGACTATGTCCCCTGTAATTTTTTTTTGGGCGGGCGGGGGGGGTGGCCGCGTGGTCACTTTAACAGGCTGCGCGGTCCATTCAAAATACCGCGCACGCTCGGTTTTTCTGTTTAAAAGCCGGCTGCGCGGGACCCCCGGAGCGCTGCGCGGCCGAAAGGAAACCTCGGCCGTAGATACAAGATTAAACGCCAGAGGTTTAGAAGAGCGGGAAGGAGAAACTTCTTTACACAGAGAGCGAGAGAGTTGTGAGGCTGTGGGATTCACTTCCAGGGTCAGAAACGACGTCAACATTCAAGATTAGATTGGAAGGGGGGGATGAAGGAAAAAGAGGATTAAGGGATTTGGGAACAGGGAAGTAAATATGATTGGAACTATTTGCTCACATGGAGGAGCGAGACCAACAGGGACTGGATGGGTCAAATGGCCTGTTTCCATGTTGCAATCTCTATTCAGAGAGGCTAACAATACAAAAATATGTAACCTGGCTTTATATTCCTAATAAAGATAAAGGAATAGTAAGAAAATATGAAAATATTCATTGGGGAAATGGCATTTAGTATACAAGCCCACTTTTCCCCCTGCCCCTGCACACTCTACACTGGTGGATCCTACTCCTTCTATCTCACCTCCCGGGGCAGGGGGCAGGATCGATGAAGGAGTTCATTAAATGCTCTGCGCAGTCCAGTGAAGGAAATACCTTGATTCCCCCAACGTTGTCAAGCAGACACATGAAATGAAGGGTGAGAGACGGCCATTCGGCCCGTCAATGCTCCACCTGTCCATTTGGTGGTGTGACCTTGTGCACCCCCTCCCCCTCTGCTCAACAGCCGGTAACTCCTGGGGGAGGGGAAAGGCTCTGGGAAATTGCTCCCCGCCTCCCTAAAGCGACCAGGCAAGTTTCCAGGAAACCATGCGATGGATCGCTGGACGTACTTCATGCACCCCCTGTAGGTTGGTACAAATATCGGACTGTGCAGGGTAGGAAGGAAAGCAGCGCCGAACATTCATCCTTTCTCATCCCTGCCCTGAAGTCACACAGCTGAAGTCTCAGCCCTGGCGCAGTGGGTCGCACCCTCGTCTTTCAGTCAGAAGGTCATGGGTTCGAGCCCCATTCTCAGAGACTTGAGCACAAAATCCAGGCTGATACTCCCAGTGCAGTACCGAGGGAGCGCTGCACTGTCGGAGGTGCCGTCTTGCGGATGAGATGTTAAACTGAGGTCCTATCTGCTCTCTCAGGTGGATGTAAGAGATCCCATGGCACTATTTCGCAGAAGAGCAAGGGAGTTCTCCCCAGTGTCCTGGGGACAATATTCATCCCTCAACCAACATCACCGAAAAAAAGCAGATTATCTGGTCATTTATCACATTGCTGTTTGTGGGAGCTTGCTGTGCGCAAATTGGCTGCCGCGTTTCCTACATTATAACAGTGACTATACTTCAAAAGGTACTTCATTGGCTGTGAAGCGCTTTGGGACGTCCTGTGGTGGGTGAAAGATTCGATAGAAATGCAAGTTCGACACATAGAAGATAGGAGCAGGAGTAGGCCATTCGGCCCCTCGGGCCTGCTCCGCCATTCAATGCGATCATGGCTGATCATCCAAATTCAGTACCCGGTCCCTGCTTTCTCCCCATACCCATTGAAAAGGAGAGCGATTTCAGCTTTTATGACCAAGTTGTTGAGTTTAACTAAATGCGGCAGGGCTCATCTGGGATTGGAACCCAGGACCTCTCGCATTTACCCACGAAATTCCCTAAACGAGTATCATACCCCTCGACCAACGAGCTGCCGATAAATGGCTACTGCATTGGCCAGGAATCAAACCCAGGTCTCCCATGTGGCAGGCAAGAATTCTACCCCTGAACCACCAATGCTCTTTTTTTAATATATCTATCGCTGTGCTCCTCAGCCTTATCGCCAACCAGACGCTTAAAGACAGGATTCGACATGCTAATGCAGTGCCACTCACCCAAAATGTGGAGCCGCAGTACTCGTCCAGCGCCGACGACATGCCTCGCTCTCTCTCACGCCACAGTGCGCTGGGAATGGCTATTTCACAGTGCGGCGGCAGTGCAATAAAATGACTCAGCGCGAAAGACAAGAGCAACCTAAACGGTGACTCGGCAAAAAATAACTGAACGGGGGACGGGACGGGACGGTGAAGGAGACAACAATAAACTTCCAGAATAAGTAGCGCTGGACTCTGTCTGAACACCGGTCCCCAGGTCGAGTCTGAAACCACCTCCGTTAATATTTAACTCTCACCTCTTCATTTTATAAGAGTTATTTAACTTTTTTTTTTAAATGAGGAGGGGGTTCAGTTGGGAGGGACCGACAGAACGATCGCGTTTCAGTTTGGTTGCCAATGACGCAAATTGATTTATTTTATATTGAAGTGGGCTGTCGGTGATTTTTGTGGGTCCGTATCATCTCAGATTTAATTTTTTTTAGTTTAATGCCTATTCCAGCACTGACTAAAACAGCAATCTGAGGTTAATTATTAGAAGATGTTTCTTCTGGAGGCAGTCCCTCTGTTGTAATCTGCCCTGATATGTACTTTTCATCTGGACTTTCAAACAGTGTTAATCAGAGTTGCAACATTTGACTGTATAAGAGGAAAATGACAAGGTAAACATGCTGCCTTTTAACCCAATTCAGAGCTTATCTTTCTAACAGATTAGCTTTCCGAATGAGGTGAAGTTTAAGATCTATTTGCCTTTCATGGGGGTCTATATGGGGTGAGATGAAGAGGGCTGGGAGGAGGCTCGTGTGGAGCATAAACACCAGCATGGACCAAATGGCCTGTTTCATGTGCATTTCTACAGCGCCTTTCACGACCACCGGACGTCTCAAAGCGCTTTACAGCCAATAAAGTATTGTTTGAAGTGGAGTCGCTGTTGTAATGTGGGCAACATGACAGCCAATTTGCGCACAGCAAGCTCCCACAAACAGCAATGTGATAATGGCCAGATAATCTGTTTTAGTGATGTTGTTTGAGGGATCAATATTGGCCCCAGGACACCGGGGAGAGCCCCCCGCTCTTCTCCAAAATAGTGGCCATGGGCTCTTTTACATCCACTTGATCAGGCAGACGGGGCCTCGGTTTAACAGCTCATCTGAAAAACAGCACCTCCGACAGTGCAGCACTCCCTCAGCAGTGCACTGGAGTGTCGAGCCTAGCTTTATGTGCTCAAGTCCCTAGCGTGGGGTATGAACCCACAACCTTCTGACTCTGAGGCAAGAGTGCTGCCCACTGAGCCACAGCTGATGTGCTGTAAATACTGTATGACGTTATACCCTAGAAGGGCAAGGGCAGCAGGCGCACGGGAACACCACCACCTCCAAGTTCCCCTCCAAGTCTCTCACCATCCTGACTTGGAAATATATCGGCCGATCCTTCATTGTCGCTGGGTCAAAATCCTGGAACTCCCTCCCTAACAGCACTGTGGGAGCGCCTTCACCACACGGACTGCAGCGGTTCAAGAAGGCGGCCCATCACCACCTTCTTAAGGGGCAACTAGGGATGGGCAATAAACGCTGGCCTTGCCAGCGACGCCCACATCCCTAGAATGAATTTAAAAAACATATTGCTAAGCAAGGCATTACCTGATAATTTGGCTGGTCTAATGTGGGCAAAAGAGGACTATCAGCAATGTGCTCAAAGCAAGTACAATGGAAAGAGATTGTAACTTTGTAGACATGAAGGACACCTTAACATGAACGTTTATCCCCCAACCCATTGGCTTTATCAGCTCCTTGTGCCACTACAGATATATTGCTGAAAAACCCTTTATAAAACTACCTGAAAATATTGTTCAGCTTGTAATCACCCAGACGATTCAAATTTTTATTACAATTAAATCTAAAAGAATTTAAGATTTATTTTCATTCATTCACGGGATGTGGGCGTCACTGGCAAAGCCAGCATTTATTGCCCATGGGAAGGTAGTGGTGGTGAGCCGCCTTCCTGAACCACCGCCGACCGTGCGGTGTGTTTTCTCCCCCCGAGCTGTTTGTTACAACCGAGTGGTTTGCTGGGCCATTTCAGGGGGCAGTTAAGAGTTAACCACATCGCCATGGGTCTGGAGTCAGATAAGGACATTAGTGAACCATAATCCGGTAGTTTCATGGTCACCATTACTGATTAATTCTAGATTTTAATTAATGAATTTAAATTCCCCAGCTGCTGTGGTGGAATTTGAACTTGTGTCTCAGCATCATCAGTCCAGGCCTCTGGAATTACTAATCCACTAACAGAATCACTATGCTACCGTTCCGTTATATTAAGGTAATTGGCAAAAAATCCAGCAGGGAGATGAGGAGAATTTTTTTTTACGCAGCGAGTTGTTGTGATCTGGAACGCGCTGCCTGAAAGGGCGGTGGAAGCAGGTTCAATAGTAACTTTCGAAAGGGGAATTGGATAAATACTTGAAGGGGAAACATTTGCAGGGCTACGGGGAAAGAGCAGGGGGGAGTGGGACTAATTGGAGAGCTCTTTCAAAGAGCCGGCACAGGCACGATGGGCCGAATGGCCTCCTTCTATGCTGTAAGATGCTACAATTCTAAATGGCTCAACAAGACCTATTCAATGCAATTTACAAGCATCTCCTAACAGCATTGTGCACAACACAGGACAGGCAGAGGTTTGGGACCAGGTTACGTGGCTGTCACCTCGGACTCTAAACAGTGTAACCGGCAGGCAGGCTAAAGGGAGGAAGGCTGATACCTGGGATGGCAGGAATGACGTATGAGGAGAGATTGTGTCGATTGGGCTTATACTCGCTGGAATTTAGAAGATTGAGAGGGGATCTCATCGAAACCTATAAAATTCTGTCAGGCCTGGACAGACTAGATGCAGGAAGGATGTTCCCGATGGCGGGGGGAGTCCAGAACCAGGGGTCATAGTCTAAGGATAAGGGGTAAGCCATTTAGGACTGAGATGAGGAGGAATTTCTTCACCCAGAGAGTGGTGAACCTGTGGAATTCTCTGCCACAGAGGGCGGTGGAGGCCAGTTCATTAAATATATTCAAGAAGGAGTTGGATATATTTCTTAAGGCTAAAGGGATCAAGGGATATGGGGAGAAGGCAGGGACAGGGTACTGAATTTGGATGATCAGCCATGATTGCATTGAATGGCGGAGCGGGCTCGAGGGGCCGAATGGCCTACTCCTGCTCCTATCCTCTATGTTTCTATGTTAAGCAAAAATAGTGAGATAAACTGTACAGGAAAAAAACCAACCGGAACATGAATATTTATTGTACATGCACATTTTGTTTGGGGGTAAGGTACTGACTTGGATAGAGAACTGGTTGGCAGACAGGAAACAAAGGCCTAGAAATTGGGTTGTGGGCTCGCCAGGGCTGTAGCGCCAGAAATTTTGCGCCAGCGTTAATGCGGCAGCGCCCGACGAAAATTCGGTTGCGCCGGCCCCAGACGGTGGCGGGCGCTAAAGGAGGGTTTTAGCGCCTGAAAACGGGCGCTGAATTGGGTTTCCCGGCGCTAATCCCCCGCTGCGGCACCCGATGCGGTGCGGCAGGCTGGGGAACTGCAGGCCTCCTCCTTCTGTTAAGGAGGAGCTGCCTGCAGCCGACAACTGTCCGGCGGATTCCCCCGACATCTGAGCCCGGCACCTCGGGGAAGTGCCGGGCTCGCAGCACACACTCATCAGGGCCGCGGGGGGGGTGATGCAGGAGTCCGGGAAGGGAGGTGCGGGCAGGCGGCCGCCGGGAACGCGGCCGGCCGCCGCTCCACCTTTATGCGCCGGCACAAAGGCGTGTAAGAACACTTTTCACATTCGTTAGTTGCGCCTGCCACGGGCGAGGCGGGCGCAACTGAATTTGGGCTTGGGGCCGGGTTACCACGGCAACCGGGACGCTGCGCACACCGATGACGTCATCGGTGCCGGCGCAGCGCTACCGGCTAACGCCGATGGTAAGGCCCAAGTCAATTTGCAAAACGGCTATAAGTCCGGCGCAAGGCCCTCTAGCGCCAATAATTGGGCGCTAAGCCCACTCAATTTCTAGGCCAAAGAGTTGGAATAAACGGGTCTTTTTCCGAGTGGCAGGCAGTGACTAGTGGGGTACCGCAGAGATCGGTGCTAGGACCCCAGTTATTCACAATATATATTAATGATCTAGACAAGGGAACTAGATGTAATATCTCCAAGTTTGCAGACGACACAAAGCTGGGTGGGCGTGTGTGCTGTGAGGAGGATGCAGAGAAACTCCAGTATGATTTGGACAGGTTGGGTGATTGGGCAGAAGCATGGCAGATGCAATATAATGTGGATAAATGTGAGGTTATCCACTTTGGTGGCAAAAACAGGAAGGCAGATTATCTGAATGGCAATAGATTGGGAAAAGGGGAAGTGCAACGAGACCTGGGTGTCCTTGTGCACCAGTCGCTGAAGGTAAGCATGCAGGTGCAGCAGGCGGTTAAGGTAAATGGTATGTTGGCCTTCGTAGCGAGAGGATTCGAGTACAGGAGCAAGGATGTCTTGCTGCAGTTGTACAGGGCCTTGGTGAGACCACACCTTGAGTATTGTGTGAAGTTTTGGTCGCCTTATCTGAGGAAGGATGTCCTTGCCATGGAGGGAGTGCAGCGAAGATTCACCAGACTGATACCTTTGATGGCAGGAATGACGTATGAAGAGAGATTGGGTCGATTGGGCTTGTATTCGCTAGAGTTTAGAAGAATGAGAGGGGATCTCATTGAAACTTATAAAATTCTAACAGGACTAGACAGACTAGATGCAGGAAGGATGTTCCCAATGGCGGGGGAGTCCAGAACCAGGGGTCACAGTCTAAGGATAAGGGGTAAGCCATTTAGGACTGAGATGAGGAGGAATTTCTTCACCCAGAGAGTGGTGAACCTGTGGAATTCTCTGCCACAGAAGGCAGTTGAGGACAATTCATTGAATATATTCAAGAAGGAGTTGGATATATTTCTTAAGGCTAAAGGGATCAAGGGATATGGAGAGAAGGCAGGGACAGGGTACTGAATTTGGATGATCAGCCATGATCTCATTAAATGGCAGAACAGGCTCGAGGGGCCGAATGGCCTACTCCTGCTCCTATCTTCTATGTTTCCTGCATTTCACTGTGTCCGAACTTCAGCCTATGGACCATACGCAACACCTGGGCCCTGGCAATCTCCAGCAAACCGGTTCTGAAACTCAGCACTCACTGGTTTGCCCTATTTTGAATTTGGTGAGGGCCGAGAGGTTTGGGAAGAGCTTCGTTCTCATTAATGGGCAGATCCTAACTCAGAACGCCACGCTCTGTGCTCTGAAATATTCGCAAATCAACGTGGCTCCGAGTCCCCATGGAACGCCCACAATAAAAAGTTGGGATATCTCTACTGTAAGAGATCAAAGCTAGTTGGAATTCCCTCCCTAAACCTCTCCGCCTCTCTCTCTCCTCCTTTAAGACGCTCCTTAAAACCTACCCCTTTCACCAAGCTTTTGGTCACCTGTCCTGATATCTCCTTATGTGGCTCGGTGTCAAATTTTTGTTTGATAATCGCTCCTGTGAAGCGCCTTGGGACATTTTACTACATTAAAGGCGCTTGATCGGGTGGATGCGGTGAGGATGTTTCCACTGATGGGTGAGACTAGAACTAGGGGGCATAGTCTAAGAATAAGGGGCTGCCCTTTCAAAACTGAGATGAGGAGACACTTCTTCACTCGGAGGGTAGTAAATCTATGGAATTTGCTACCCCAGAGAGCTGTGGAAGCTGCAACATTAAATAAATTTTAAATGGAGATAGACAGTTTCCTAGCAGATAAGGGAATTAGGGGTTACGGGGAGAGGGCAGGGAAGTGGACGTGAGTCTAGATTCGGATCAGCCATGATCCTATTGAATGGCGGATCAGGCCCGAGGGGCCGTATGGCCTACTCCTGCTCCTACTTCTTATGTTCTTATGTATAAATACAAGTTGTTGTTGGGAGTTCAGCCGTGGGGCTAGCACACCATTAATTGTTGTTTGGAGTTCGGCCGTGGGGCTAGCACACCATTAGTTGTTGTTGGGAGTTCAGCAGTGGGGCTAGCCCACTATTAGTTGTTGTTGGGAGTTCAGCAGTGAGGCTAGCACACCATTAATTGTTGTTTGGAGTTCGGCCGTGGGGCTAGCACACCATTAGTTGTTGTTGGGAGTTCAGCGGTGGGGCTAGCCCACTATTAGTTGTTGTTGGGAGTTCAGCAGTGGGGCTAGCACACCATTAATTGTTGTTTGGAGTTCGGCCGTGGGGCTAGCACACCATTAATTGTTGTTTGGAGTTCGGCCGTGGGGCTAGCACACCATGTTGTTGTTGGGAGTTCAGCAGTGGGGCTAGCACACCATTAGTTGTTGTTGGGAGTTCGGCCGTGGGACTAGCACACCATTAGTGCAGCAGTGAAGATGGAACCTCCTCTCTTGTTCCTCCGAAGCTGCAAATTTGTGTTCCTGCTCTCCTCCTCCTCACACTCTCACGGCCCTGAAGCCCAGACTCAGCACAGTCACCAACTCAACTTCATTCTTTCCTTCCTCATGAAATCTATCGGGTCGGAAAGCCCCCAAAGCTGGGTTTCTCTGGTGGCTTAATCAGCAACTGGACCAAATGCGGCGATGGTCATTGGTGCTGGCCGGGAAATGTGCGATTTCTGGTCTGTGCTGAGGGGCAACAAAGAAGGTAATAATTTCTAAGCTGAGGGATAAATAAGACAACGCCTGCTCCCGGTAGCTGGGAAGGTCAGACGTGGATTGGTTGGGGTGGGGGGGGTCAAGCTTTGGTTGCGATATCTCCTACAGTTGCGTATCTGGCCAATATTTACCGTCTAGGGGGCAGGGGTTATGAGTGGCCACCTGCGCGTGGTACCAGAGTGTTACCGGCACCAGCGGCTCTCCCAATGGTGAAGGCAGCAAAGTAAGCGTTGGAGAGCATGCAGGTCCCAGACTCAGTTCTCAGTCTCTGCTGCGTTTGGTGATCTCAGCCTGGGTTTGGCAATAAGAGAATTTCAATTGGACCCAGTGCCACAGGCAAGGAGAGACTAAAAACAGAGTTCATGCCAGAAGTGTCGAGGAGGGGGAAGGGATTGCGTTCCGTCTAAGTTGCTTCCTTGCCCGTCAGTAGGAGATAGCCGAGTCTGGAAATTCGACTCAGTCGATGACACAAAACGGGCGGTATCGGATTGTCTGCCTGTTATACACGGCGCCTGATATTGACTGCAATGGAACCGAGTATCATGTGCTGCGTATAACGGGCGGCCAATCTGATACCGCCCGTTTGCACCACCGCCCGGGTCAAATTTCTAGACCCTGAGGTTTTAAGGGGGGTTTTCCTGCACAGCTCGATGCTCCTCAGCGTAGACCTACGCAGCTGAAGTCCGCAACAAGACCCATCAGCAAGTATCTTCACAAGGTGCAATTTCAGTTGGCATCCATTCCAGTCACCAACCCGTAGATGTCCAAACTAGGCAACTAAAGTACAGCCCAACCACAGGAACACATCCATTGGCACTCCATTATCCTCAGTCACCACGGCCATTAATATTCATCACACAGTCTTACCACATCACCTACTGTTTTATGTGAGCATGGGTAGGGGGGAAATCAAGTGGCTCAGGGGGTTTTAGCACACTGCCCTTTCAATGCTCGGGCCTAAATTCAAATCGAATCTAGACGGGTGAGGTAAAAGTCTCCTCTGACGATAGCAAAATACTGCGGATGTTGGAAATCCGAAATAACAACAGAAAATGCTGGAAAAACTCAGGTCAGGCAACATCCGTGGACAGAAATTTGAGTTGACGTTTCGGGTCAGCTCGCTGCGAGAGTTTTGTATGAAATGAGCTTCGATTGCACCCAGGCAGTTCCAGGTGGACGTGAGGGCCCGCAGCACAAACCTGCCCTCAATTTGGCACAGTCTGACACAATCCCACTTGGACAGGCCATCAGGATAGCTGGCGTGGAAAAAAGCAAAAGCACGTGCTGGTAGAAGTAGGAGCCATTCTTCTCAGAGTGGGGCATCTAACCCCATGCTGTACCTACCCTGGGAGTGTTTGATAGGACAGTGTAGACGGAGCTTTACTCTGTATCTAACCTGTGCTGTACCTGCCCTGGGAGTGTTTGATGGGACAGTGTAGACGGAGCTTTACTCTGTATCTAACCTGTGCTGTACCTGCCCTGGGAGTGTTTGATGGGACAGTGTAGAGGGAGCTTTACTCTGTATCTAACCTGTGCTGTACCTGCCCTGGGAGTGTTTGATGGGACAGTGTAGAGGGAGCTTTACTCTGTATCTAACCCGTGCTGTACCTGCCCTGGGAGTGTTTGATGGGACAGTGTAGAGGGAGCTTTACTCTGTATCTAACCCGTGCTGCACCTGCCCTGGGAGTGTTTGATGGGACAGTGCAGAGGGAGCTTTACTCTGTGTCTAACCCATGCTGTACCTGCCCTGGGAGTGTTTGATGGGACAGTGTAGAGGGAGCTTTACTCTGTATCTAACCCGTGCTGTACCTGCCCTGGGAGTGTTTGATGGGGCAGTGTAGAGGGAGCTTTACTCTGTATCTAACCCGTGCTGTATATACTTGCTGTAGAGGGAGTGCAACGAAGGTTCACCAGACTGATTCCTGGGATGGGGTGATTGTCCTATGAGGAGAGATTGAGTAGACTAGGCCTATATTCCCTAGAGTTTAGAAGAATGAGATGTGATCTCATTGAAACATACAAAATTCTTACAGGGCTTGACAGGGTAGATGCAGGGAGGATGTTTCCCCTGGCTGCAGAGTCTAGAACTTAGGGGTCACAGTCTCAGAATAAGGGGTCGGCCATTTAGGACTGAGATGAGGAGAAATTTCTTCACTCAGAGGGTTGTGAATCTTTGAGATCGATAGATTTTTGAGAATTAAGGGATATGGAGATAGTGCAGGAAAGTGGAGTTGAGGTAGAAGATCAGCCATGATGCGGAGCAGGCTCGAGGGACCAAATGGCCTACTCCTGCTCCTATTTCTTATGTTCTTATCTAGGTTCCCCCCTGCCCTAGCCCTGAACTCACATCTTTCTCCAGTTTCTCTTTGATCTCCCCTCATGATCTCTCCAAACTCATCTTGTCCGTGAGACCCACTTCCTGCTCCCTTAACCCTATTCCCACCAAACTGCTGACCACCCAACTTCCTTTTCTGGCTCCCATGTTAGTTGACATTGTTAATGGTTCTCTCTCCTCAGGTACTGTCCCCCTCTCCCTCAAATCTGCCGTCATCCCCCCCTCCTCAAAAAATCCTTGACTCCTCCATCCTTGTAAACTACCACCCCATCTCCAACCTCCCTTTCCTCTCCAAAATCCTTGAACGTGTTGTCGCCTCCCAAATCCGAGCCCATCTTACCCGCAACTCCATGTTTGAATCCCTCCAATCAGGTTTCCTCCCTTGCCACAGTACCGAAACGGCTCTCATCAAAGTCACAAATGACATCCTTTGTGACTGTGACAAAGGTAAACTATCCCTCCTCGTCCTTCTTTACTTGTCTGCAGCCTTTGACACAGTTAACCACTCCATCCTTCTCCAACGCCTCTCCACCGGCGTCCAGCTGGGTGGGACTGCACTCGCCTGGTTCCATTCTGATCTATCTAATAGTAACCAGAGAATCACCTGCAACAGCTTCTCTTCCCGCTCCCGCATCGTTACCTCTGGTGTCCCCCAAGGATCTATCCTTGGCCCCTCCTATTTCTCATCTACATGTTGCCCCTCGGCGACATCATCCGAAAACACAGCGTCAGTTTCCACATGTACGCTGATGACACCCAGCTCTACCTCACCACCACTTCTCTCGACCCCTCCACGGTCTCTAAATTGTCAGACTGCTGGTCCGACATCCAGTTCTGGATGAGCAGAAATTTTCTCCAAATATTGGGAAGACCAAAGCCATTGTTTTTGGTCCCTAGCCACTGACTCCATCCCTCTCCCTAACATGTCTGAGGCTGAACCACACTGTTCGCAACCTTGGTGTCATATTTGACCCTGAAATGAGCTTCCGACCACATATTCACGACATATTTGCACCTATTTCCACCTCCGTAACATCGCCCGTCTCCGCCCTTGCCTTGGCTCATCCACTGCTAAAACCGTTTTCCATGCCTTTGGTACCTCTAGACTTGACTATTCCAACGCACTCCTGGCTGGCCTCCCACATTCTACACTACGTAAACTTGAGGTCATCCAAAACTTGGCTGCCCGTGTCCTAACTCGCACCAAGTTCCGTTCACCCATCACCCCCTGTGCTCACTGACCCACATTGGCTCCTGGTTAAGCAACACCTCGATTTCAAAATTCTCATCCTTGTTTTCAAATCCCTCCATGGCCTCGCCCCTCCCTATCTCTGTAAGCTCCTTCAACCCCCCGAGATATCTGCGCTCCTCTAATTCTGTTCTTTTGAGCATCCCTGGTTATAATCGCTCCACCATTGGTGGCCGTGCCTTCTGTTGCCTGGGCCCTAAGCTCTGGAATTCCCTGCCTAAACCTGTCCGCCTCGCTACCTCTCTTTCCTCCTTTAAGACACTCCTTAAAACCTACCTCTTTGACCAAGCTTTTGGTCACCTGCCCTAATTTATCCTTATGTGGTTCAGTGTCAAATATTTTGTCTTATAATACTCCTGTGAAGCGTCTTGGGGACATTTTACTACGTTAAAGGTGCTATATAAATACAAGTTGTTGTTGTTATCTTATATTTATGGCCCCCAGTATTGGACTCTCCCACAAGTGGCAACATCTTCGTTTTTACCTGGTTTCGTTTGGATGCTAAGATTATGATCTCTAGTCCGACATTCCTCTCCTGACAGGGAGTAGTTATTCCCTGTTCACTTCTGTCAGTCCCATCCATTATTGTAAACGCCTCAACATCAGATTGACATCCCCACCTCCAAAGAATGCAACCCCAAGTTTATCCTGTCGTGCAGCTCAGAAGTCACAGAAGTCACAGAAACCCCACAGTGCAGATAGAGGCCATTTCGGCCCATCGAGCCTGCACCGACACATATCCCACCCGATCCCCGTAACCCCTACACCAACACATATCCCACCCTATCCCCGTAACCCCACGTATTTAATGCCCCTGACACTAAGGGTCAATTTATCATAGCCAATCAACCTAACCTGCACATCTTTGGACTGTGGGAGGAAACCGGAGCACCCGGAGGAAACCCACGCAAACACGGGGAGAATGTGCAAACTCCACACAGACAGTCGCCCGAGGCCGGATTCGAACCCGGGCCCCTGGCGCTGTGAGGCAACAGTGCTAACCACTATGCCACTGTGCTGCCCAATTCATTCGCTTCATTCAGAGTGACCCGCTTCATTCAGAGTGAATCGATGCTGGACTTTCTCCAAGGCCAGTATATCCTTCCTAAAGTGGGCCAACCCAAACTGAACACAATAGGGTCTAAGCTTGGGCCTAAAACAGGCGCGATAATAACCAATTTAGCCGGGCCGAGGCCCCCACCCAGTCTGTATGGTCATTCGGGCCACTGCTAAATTGGTCAGGGCCTTTATTTTTAGCCGGCCCCGGTGACCGCCTGAAATGCGCGCAGGAGCCGTGTGTCAATATTGGAACAAGGCTCCTGCTCTCATTTCTGTTGAGTCTGTGTGTCCCAGTTATGCTTAGGATCAATTACTGGACACAGACAACAAGAATAACTTTTAACAGGTCTTTACTATTCGGAGGTCAGGGCTGAACTGCCCAGCAAATCTCTACACAACACTTATATACCGGTGTGGTCACCACCGGTATTACAGTATACAGCAGCCAAGAGAAAGTAGTACATCTCTTAAGGTAGTTCTCTTAAGGTGGAACAGGTTACATACACCACAATCCTCCCTTTTTAGCTTAACAGTTATATCCCCATTTAACATAACATAATAACATATATATATATATACAACTTCATGCAAAACAGTTCAAAGATTCAGTCTCTGAGGAGGCCTCCTGATTTGAGTTGGATAACGCCTTTCAGGGGTCTCTGATTCTCGTTGCTGGGGTGACTCATCTAGTTGGTCTCTTATGGATTGGACATCATCATCAAGTACATTCACTTCTGAGGTAGATGCTTCAGGTTCACTAACTTCTTCTACGGTTGTCTCTGCCGTAACCATGGGTTCGACCCTTGTTCTCGATTCTACCAGTTGGTCAGCATGACGCCGTATTACATTTTCACCAATATCTACCGTGTACATCAGGGGTCCTTGTCTGGCCCGAATTGTTCCAGATTGCCATTTCTCATTTTTATAGTCCCAGGCTAACACTGGTTGTCCTATTTCGAAACTCCGAGTGGTCTTGTTATTTATATGCTGGAACTGTTTGTTTTCAACTTCCCTCCGCACATTTGGTTTTAACAAGTCCAACCTGGACCGCAACCTCCTGTTATAGAACATCATGGCAGGACTTCGGTTTGTCACTGCATGAGTGGCATTTCGATATGCCAGTAGGAATTTGTCCACCTTGTGTTGTAGTGGAATCTGATCTTCGCTCATGGCCTTTATTGCTTTTTTGAACGTTTGTACAAATCTCTCGGCCAACCCGTTTGTAGCCGGATGATATGGGGCAGAGGTATAATGTTTCACCCCATTCTTCTTCATGAATTTCTGGAATTCTTCTGACACGAACTGCGGTCCGTTGTCTGAACATATTTGTTCTGGCAATCCATTTCTTGCAAATATCGTTCTTAGCACCACGATCGTCTTTTCCGAGGTAGTGGTAGTCATCTTAATCACTTCTGGCCATTTAGAATGTGCGTCCACCGCAATTAAAAACATGGAGTCCATGAATGGACCAGCAAAGTCAATATGTACACGTTGCCATGGGGTTGAAGGCCATTCCCATGGATGCAGCGGTGCAATCGGAGGTGCATTTTGCACTTTTTGGCACCCTGAGCAGCTTTTCGTCAGATCCTCTATCTGTTGGTCGATACCCGGCCACCACACATAAGCCCTAGCAAGGCTTTTCATCTTGACTCCCCCCAGATGACCTTCATGCAGTTCCTTTAGAACTCTCTCTCTTAACTTAGGAGGAATAATCACCCTTGTTCCATACATCAATGTTCCTTGACAGACGGACAGCTGTTCTCGTCTTGCTGAGAATGCCGGTAACAGTGGATCACCATGTGCTGGCCATCCCTTCACTGTCACTTCGTAGACCCGGGACAGTGTCGGGTCGTTCCTGGTTTCTCTTTCAATACTTGCATCGGTGACTGGTAAACATTCGATGATGGTCGAGTGAAATAACTCAACAGGGTCAACCGTCGGTGCCTCCTCCTCTGTAGGTAGTGGCAGGCGCGACAGCCCATCAGCATTACCATGCTGCTTTGTACCTTTGAATTCAATCTGATATTGATGTGCCCCTAGGAAAAGGGACCATCTCTGGAGTCTCTGTGCTGTCATCACCGAAACACCCTTCTTAGGGTTAAAAATGGATACCAACGGCTGGTGGTCTGTCAGAAGCGTAAACTTTTGGCCCTGCAGGTAATGATTAAACTTCTTTACTCCCCACACAAGGCTGAGAGCCTCCCTATCTATCTGAGCATAGTTGCGCTCCGCAGAGGTCAATGATCTGGATGCGAACGCGACTGGCCTCTCCAGGCCATTTGGCAACTTGTGTGAGAGTATTGCCCCAATACCATATGGAGAAGCATCACAAGCCAAACGAATAGGCAGCGTTGGGTTGAAGTGAGCCAACACTTCCTCTGAGGTGATCAATGCCTTGCTTTTGCGAAAGGCCCTCTTACAGTCCTCGCTCCACTTCCATGGTACTCCCTTCTGCAAAAGAGCGTTCAGCGGGTGCAGCACCGTGGATAAATTTGGCAGAAACTTATGGTAATAGTTAATCAACCCTAGGAACGACCTCAACTGGGATACATTATCCGGAGTGGGAGCCTTCACAACAGCTTCGATCTTGTCAGGAGACTTATGAAGCCCCTCCTGGTCAGTGACATGACCACAGTACGAGATCCGCTTCTGAAAGAACTCACATTTCTGGCGATTAACTCGAAGTCCATATTCTTTCAATCTGGTGAGCACCAGTTCCAAATTTGCAAGGTGTTCCTCGTCATCATCTCCTGTAATCAGAATATCGTCCAGGTAACGTTGTGTGCCTGGAATTCCCTGTAATACCTGCTCCATGGCCCTCTGCCAAATTGCTGGAGCCGATGCCACTCCAAAAACCAGTCTATTATACCGGTACAAGCCTCTATGCGTGTTGATCGTGAGATACTGGCGTGACTCTTCCTCAACTTCCATCTGTAAGTACGCCTGCGCCAGGTCTATCTTGGTGAAGTGTTTCCCGCCAGACAACGAAGCGAAGATATCCTCAATCCGCGGAAGCGGATACTGCACCGTGTGAAGCACCGGATTAACAGTGATCTTGAAATCTCCACAGATGCGAACCTTCCCCGGTTCCCCCGGCTTGTTGCTCGATGAACGCTTCATGACGGGAACAATGGGCGTGGCCCACTCACTCCAGTCTACCTTAGACAGTACTCCTGAACGTTCTAGCCCTTCCAGCTCAGCTTCCACAGCATGTCGTATCGCATAAGGTACCGGTCTGGCTTTGAAAAATTTTGGGTTTGCATGTTCTTCAACCTTGATGTTTGCCGTAATTCCTCTCAATGTTCCCAGTCCCTGTTGGAACACCTCTTTAGCATCGTCCAATATTCTGGACAATCGTTTAGGTTTGACATCTTTTTTACCGGAATCTACCGTTAGTGCTTTTAAGGAATGCCAGTCCATATTTATTTTCCTAATCCACTCCCGTCCCAGTAGTGGTGGACCTCCCTCAGGTAGCACATATAAGTCCATTCCTCGGCTTTCTTTGCCCTTGTGGACCACCTTTACCTCTATCTTCCCGATGGGGTATACTCTTTGCCCCGTGTATGTTTTCAATACAATCTCCGTATCCCGTAGGGGAATATGTGGGAATAACCTTTTGTAATCTTGCTTATTCATGACCGTCAATGCCGATCCAGTGTCCAATTCCATCTTCACTTGGACTCCTGCTATCTGAAGTGTGACCCAAATTATTTGGAGGTCTGCTTCCTTACCAACATTGTGTACTCTTAGACTACCCAGTTCATTACTGCTGGAGTCTGAATCTGACTTCTGTTCGTTCGAACTGTTCTCTGTCACCTTGTGTACCTTTCTGTACTTTTCCTGCGGTGACTTTTGTTGCTGGTCTTCTTTCCTGACCGGCATACTTTAGCTATGTGACCAAGCCTGCCACATTTTCTGCATTCCTGATTTTTGAACCAGCACTGGTTCTGATCGTGCGTTGTCTTTCCACAACGATAACATTTTACTGTACCCAAGACCATTTGATTGGTGCTGAGTTCCGGTGACCGTAGCTGCATTTCCGCCGTGCCTCTCGCTGCGGCTTCTTGCGATGCTGCAATAGTGACAGCTTTATCAAGCGTAAGATCATTCTCCTCAAGCAGTGGCTTTTGTGTTCATTCTTTTAACAATCCACACACAAATTTATCTCTCAGCGCATCTGCTAGTCCTGTTCCAAACTGACAGTACTTTGATAGCTTACGCAGTTCAATTAAAAATTCAGCGTTGCTTTCGTCTTTCAGCTGCGTTCTTCTGTAAAATTTAAATTGTTCCGCAATCATCAGCAGCGTGGGGTTTAAATGATTTTTCAGGACAGTAACAATATTCGCGAAAGTCTGATCCGCCGGTTTATTTGGTGATAGAAGGTGCTTCAATAGCCCGTATGTCTTCGCACCCATTGAGCTTAATAAGGTTAGTGCTTTCTCATCATCTGGTACCTTATTTGCTTTACAATAAACTTCCATGCGTTCTACATACGTGGTCCAATCTTCGATATCGCTATCAAAGGTATTAATGTTCCCATGTTTAGGCATCCTTGCAAGTTTTTAAATTTTTCTTTTTCTCAAAATGGCGGCTTCCCGCGCTTGTCTTCTTCCCCTGCCTACTAAAATGGCGGCTTCCCGCGCTTGGCAGTCTTTCCCGCGCTCGTCTTCTTCCCCCGCCGACTACAATGGCAGATTCCCGCGTTTGCCTTCTTCCCCCGCTGGCTGCAATGGCGATTGCCGTGCTGCTGCCGTTCTCGCCTCCCCAGCGGTTCTCAATTCCCCGACGCTGCTTTGCCTCGCAGCCCCGCTTGCAGCCCGGTCCTTTACACCGGCTGCGTTTGAGTTCTCCGCGGCTCTCGTGCCTTAAGCTGCCCCAGTCGCTGCGCCTCTCGGCCTCGATTGCAGCCTGGCCCTTTTTACCGGCCGTGGTCGAGTTCTCCGCCCTTATTCCTCCGTTTTCCCTCCCCTACTCCACAGCCAACGCGGCCGACTTTCTGTTCGTGTCGCTGATCGGCTTACCCACCACCGTGGTAGAAGGGATGATCACTGCCTGTCGCTGATGGAGGGCTTCGTGGTCAGAATTTTTCTTTTTAACCCGGGTTCTCGATGCCTCCCGTGTGATGGTGCTCAGCAGGATGATGAGGGCGGATGCCTCTTCTCGACGCCCGTTCTGAGGACGAAGCTGCCTTGGATGTAAAACTGCCGCAGGGTAAGATCGGACTCATCGCCACTGTTGAGTCTGTGTGTCCCAGTTATGCTTAGGATCAATTACTGGACACAGACAACAAGAATAACTTTTAACAGGTCTTTACTATTTGGAGGTCAGGGCTGAACTGCCCAGCAAATCTCTACACAACACTTATATACCGGTGTGGTCACCACCGGTATTACAGTATACAGCAGCCAAGAGAAAGTAGTACATCTCTTAAGGTAGTTCTCTTAAGGTGGAACAGGTTACATACCAATCTGGGCCTGAAATTGTGGTGTAAGAAATTGGTTTGCCCCAGTCAGAGATTGCGATCTTTAAAGGGACCACGGGGAGGCAGATCAGAAAAAAAGAACCAAGATCTTGGCAAATGTTTAAACATAGAAGATAGGAGCAGGAGTAGGCCATTCGGCCCCTCAAGCCTGTTCCAGCATTTAATGAGATCATGGCTGATCATCCAAATTCAGTACCCTGTCCCTGCTTTCTCCCCATATCCCTTGATCCCTTTAGCCTTAAGAAATATATCCAACTCCTTCTTGAATATATTTAATGTATTGGCCTCTACTGCCTTCTGTGGTAGAGAATTCCACAGGTTCACCACTCTCTGGGTGAAGAAATTCCTCCTCATCTCTGTCCTAAATGGCTTACCCCTTATCCTTAGACTGTGACCCCTGGTTCTGGACTCCCCCGCCATCGGGAACATCCTTCCTGCATCTAGTCTGTCTAGTCCTGTCAGAATTTTATAAGTTTCAATGAGATCCCCTCTCATTCTTCTAAACTCCAGCGAGTACAAGCCCAATCGACCCAATCTCTCCTCATACGTCATTCCTGCCATCCCAGGTATCAGTCTGGTGAATCTTCGCTGCACTCTCTCCATGACGAGAACATCCTTCCTCAGATAAGGCGACCAAAACTGCACACAATACTCAAGGTGTGGTCTCACCGAGGCCCTGTACAACTGCAGCAAGACATCCAGCAAAATACAAGTTTTGTATTTTTGTGGAGTGGGGAGGAGCAGGAGTGCCTCCTCCCGGTTTCACAAAAAACCGCGGGGCGCTGCTAGGCCACCCCCCCATCCAGATCGCACCCACCTCCATCCCATCCCAGACTTACCTCGGGGCGGGATTATATTGATAAGGACCCGACTGCCAAGCAGCCTCGGAGACTGATTGGTGCCCAAAGCTCCCCGAGTTATTCCGATGAGGCCAGAGGGCGCGTTTAGTTCGGTCTTCTCCATTCCGACGCTGCCAGGTCAAGCCCCAATATTCCCAGTGAGACAAGACCACCATTCTGCACCACGCCAGTAGTACTTGTGATGAAGCCCATAGACCTACTAGCCTTTTTGACCATGTTTTGCACTGTGAGGTACAACATATTGGTAGGAAGAACGAGGAGAGGCAATGTGAACCAAATGATACAATTTTACAGCGGGTGCAGGAAGAGAGAGACGTGGGGGTGTGCATACACAAATCATTGATGGTGGCGGGACAAGTTGAGAAGGCTGTTAAAATAGCATACGGGATCCTTGGCTTTATTAATAGAGACATAGAGTAACAAAGCAAGGAGGTTATTGCTAAACCTGGGTTAGGCCTCAGCTGGAGTATTGTGCTCAATTCTGGGCACCACACTTTAGGAAGGATGTCAAGAACTTAGAGACGGTGCAGATTTACTAGAATGGTACCAGGGATGAAGCACCGCCCCCCCCCGCACACACCGAGACCGACCCCGCCCCCACCGAGACTGAACCCCCCCACCGAGACTGAACACCCCCCCGAGACTGAATCCCCCCCCCCCAAGACTGAATCCCCCCGAGACTGAACCCCCCCCGCGAACTGAACCCCCCCACCGAGACTGAACATCCCCCCCGAGACTGAACCCCCCCACCGAGACTGAACATCCCCCCCGAGACTGAACCCCCCCACCGAGACTGAACATCCCCCCCGAGACTGAACTCCCCCGAGACTGAATCCCCCCCGAGACTGAACCCCCCACGAGACTGAACACCCCCCCCGAGACTGAACCCCCCTCCCCCGAGACTGAACCCCCCCCCAGACTGAACCCCCCTCCGAGACTGAACCCCCCCGAGACTGAACCCCCCCACGAGACTGAACCCCCCCTCCCCCGAGACTGAACCCCCCTAAGACTGAACCCCCCCCCCGAGACTGAATCCCCCCGAGACTGAAGCCCCCCACGAGACTGAACCCCCCCCAGACCCCCCAGACTGAACCCCCCCACGAGACTGAACCCTCCCCCGAGACTGAACCCCCCCCCCAAGACTGAACCCCCCCCGAGACTGAACCCCCCCCGAGACTGAACCCGCCCCCCCGAGACTGAATCCCCACCCGAGACTGAACCCCCCTCCCCCGAGACTGAATCCCCCCCGAGACAAAACCCCCCTCCCCCGAGACTGAACACCCCCCCGCCGAGACTGAATCCCCCCCCCCGAGACTGAACCCCCCCGAGACTGAATCCCCCCCCCGAGACTGAACCCCCCCGAGACTGAATCCCCCCCCGAGACTGAACCCCCCCGCCCCCAAGACTGAACCCCCCCGAGACTGAATCCCCACCCCGAGACTGAACCCCCCCGAGACTGAATCCCCCCTCCCCCGAGACTGAACCCCCCGAGACTGAATCCCCACCCCGAGACTGAACCCCCCCGAGACTGAACCCCCCTCCCCCGAGACTGAATCCCCCCCCCCCGAGACTGAATCCCCACCCCGAGACTGAACCCCCCCCGAGACTGAATCCCCCCGAGACTGAACCCCCCTCCCCCGAGACTGAACCCCCCGAGACTGAATCCCCCCCGAGACTGAACCCCCCTCCCCCGAGACTGAATCCCCCCCCCCGAGACTGAATCCCCACCCCGAGACTGAACCCCCCCGAGACTGAATCCCCCCCGAGACTGAACCCCCCCGAGACTGAATCCCCCCCGAGACTGAACCCCCCTCCCCCGAGACTGAATCCCCCCCGAGACTGAATCCCCACCCCGAGACTGAACCCCCCCCCGAGACTGAATCCCCCCCGAGACTGAGACTGACCCCCCGAGACCGAGACTGACCCCCCGAGACTGAGACTGACCCCCCCCGAGACCGAGACTGACCCCCCCGAGACCGAGACTGACCCCCCGAGACCGAGACTGACCCCCCCGAGACTGAATCCCCCCCCCGAGACTGACCCCCCCCGAGACTGACCCCCCGAGACCGAGACTGACCCCCCGAGACCGAGACTGACCCCCCGAGACCGAGACTGACCCCCCGAGACCGAGATTGACCCCCCGAGACCGAGACTGACCCCCCCCGAGACCGAGACTGACCCCCCGAGACCGAGACTGACCCCCCCGAGACCGAGACTGACCCCCCGAGACCGAGACTGACCCCCCCGAGACCGAGACTGACCCCCCCGAGACCGAGACTGACCCCCCCGAGACTTAGACTGACACCCCCCCCCGAGACTGACCCCCCTAGACCGAGACAAACCCCCCCGAGACTTAGACTGACCCCCCCCCGAGACTGACCCCCCTAGACCGAGACAGACCCCCCCGAGACCGAGACTGACCCCCCCCCCCGAGACCGAGACTGACCCCCCCGAGACTGACCCCCCCCGAGACCGAGACTGACCCCCCCGAGACCGAGACTGACCCCCCCCCCCGAGACCGAGACTGACCCCCCCGAGACTTAGACTGACCCCCCCGAGACCGAGACTGACCCCCCCGAGACCAAGACTGACCCCCCGAGACCGAGACTGACCACCCCCGAGACTTAGACTGACCCCCCCGAGACCGAGACTGACAGCCCCCCGAGACCGAGACTGACCCCCCGAGACCGAGACTGACCCCCCGAGACCGAGACTGACCCCCACCGAGACCGAGACTGACCCCCCCGAGACTTAGACTGACCCCCCCCGAGACCGAGACTGACAGCCCCCCGAGACCGAGACTGACCCCCCGAGACCGAGACTGACCCCCCGAGACCGAGACTGACCCCCACCGAGACCGAGACTGACCCCCCCCCCCGAGACCGAGACTGACCCCCCGAGACCGAGACTGACCCCCCCGAGACCGAGACTGACCCCCCCCCGAGACCGAGACCGACCCCCCGAGACCGAGACTGACCCCCCGAGACCGAAACTGACCCCCCGAGACCGAGACAGACCCCCCGAGACCGAGACTGACCCCCCCCCGAGACCGAGACTGACCCCCCGAGACTGAGACTGAACCCCCCCGAGACTGAGACTGACCCCCCCCCCGAGACTGAGACTGACCCCCCGAGACCGAGACTGACCCCCCGAGACCGAGACAGACCCCCCCGAGACCGAGACTGACCCCCCTGAGACCGAGACTGACCCCCCCGAGACCGAGACTGACCCCCCCCGAGACCGAGACTGACCCCCCCCCGAGACCGAGACTGACCCCCCCCCGAGACCGAGACTGACCCCCCCCCAAGACCGAGACTGACCCCCCCCCCCCGAGACCGAGACTGACCCCCCCGAGACCGAGACTGACCCCCCGAGACCGAGACTGACCCCCCGAGACCGAGACTGACCCCCCCCGAGACCGAGACTGACCCCCCCGAGACCGAGACTGACCCCCCGAGACTGACCCCCCTGAGACTGAGACTGACCCCCCCCCGGGACTGACCCCCCCCCCCGAGATTGACCCCCCCCCGAGACCGAGACTGACCCCCCCCCGAGACCGAGACTGACCCCCCCCGAGACCGAGACTGACCCCCCGAGATCGAGACTGACCCCCCGAGACCGAGACTGACCCCCCCGAGACTGAGACTGACCCCCCCCGAGACTGAGACTGACCCCCCCCGAGACTGAGACTGACCCCCCCCCGAGACTGAGACTGACCCCCCCGAGACCGAGACTGACCCCCCGAGACTGAGACTGACCCCCCCGAGACCGAGACTGACCCCCCCGAGACCGAGACTGACCCCCCCGAGACCGAGACTGACCCCCCGAGACCAAGACTGACCCCCCCCCGAGACTGACCCCCGAGACCGAGACTGACCCACCCCGAGACTGAGACTGACCCCCCCGAGACTGAGACTGACCACCCCCCGAGACCGAGACTGACCCCCCCGAGACCGAGACTGACCCCCCGAGACCGAGACTGACCCCCCGAGACCGAGACTGACCCCCCCGAGACCGAGACTAACCCCCCCGAGACTTAGACTGACCCCCCCCGAGACCGAGACTGACCCCCCCCGAGACCGAGACTGACCCCCCTAGACCGAGACAGACCCCCCCGAGACCGAGACTGAACCCCCCCCCCGAGACCGAGACTGACCCCCCGAGACCGAGACTGACCCCCCCGAGACTGACCCCCCCCCCCGAGACCGAGACTGACCCCCCCGAGACCGAGACTGACCCCCCCCCGAGACCGAGACTGACCCCCCCGAGACTTAGACTGACCCCCCCGAGACCGAGACCGACTCCCCCGAGACCGAGACTGACCCCCCCCCCGAGACTTAGACTGACCCCCCCGAGACTTAGACTGACCCCCCCCGAGACCGAGACTGACAGCCCCCCGAGACCGAGGCTGACCCCCGAGACCGAGACTGACCCCCCGAGACCGAGACTGACCCCCACTGAGACCGAGACTGAACCCCCCCCGAGACCGAGACTGACCCCCCCGAGACCGAGACTGACCCCCCCGAGACCGAGACTGACCCCCCCGAGACCGAGACTGACCCCCCGAGACCGAGACAGACCCCCCGAGACCGAGACTGACCCCCCCCGAGACCGAGACTGACCCCCCGAGACTGAGACTGACCCCCCCCCCCGAGACTGAGACTGACCACCCCCCCGGGACTGACCCCCCCCCGAGACTGAGACTGACCCCCCGAGACCGAGACAGACCCCCCCGAGACCGAGACTGACCCCCCTGAGACCGAGACTGACCCCCCCGAGACCGAGACTGACCCCCCCGAGACCGAGACTGACCCCCCCGAGACCGAGACTGACCCCCCCGAGACCGAGACTGACCCCCCCCCGAGACCGAGACTGACCCCCCCCCCCGAGACCGAGACAGACCCCCCCGAGACCGAGACTGACCCCCCCGAGACCGAGACTGACCCCCCGAGACCGAGACTGACCCCCCGAGACCGAGACTGACCCGCCGAGACCGAGACAGACCCCCCCCGAGACCGAGACTGACCCCCCCGAGACCGAGACTGACCCCCCCGAGACCGAGACTGACCCCCCGGGACCGAGACTGACCCCCCCGAGACTGAGACTGACCCCCCCGAGACCGAGACTGACCCCCCGAGACTGACCCCCCCGAGACTGAGACTGACCCCCCCCCGGGACTGACCCCCCCCCCCCCGAGACCGAGACTGACCCCCCGAGACCGAGACTGACCCCCCCGAGACCGAGACTGACCCCCCCGAGACCGAGACTGACCCCCCCGAGACCGAGACTGACCCCCCCGAGACTGACAATGACCCCCCGAGACCGAGACTGACCCCCCCCCCGAGACCGAGACTGACCCCCCCGAGACCGAGACTGACCCCCCCGAGACGGACCCCCCCCCCCGAGACTGACCCCCCCGAAACCGAGACTGACCCCCCCCGAGACCGAGACTGACCCCCCCGAGACTGAGACTGACCCCCCCCCGAGACCGAGACTGACCCCCCCGAGACCGAGACTGACCCCCCCGAGACTGAGACTGACCCCCCCGAGACTGAATCCCCCCCGAGACCGAGACTGACCCCCCGAGACCGACCCCCCCCGAGACCGAGACTGACCCCCCCCCCCGAGACTGAGACTGACCCCCCCCTGAGACTGACCCAACCCGAGACTGAGACTGACCCCCCCCCCCCGAGACTGAGACTGACCCCCCCCTGAGACTGACCCAACCCGAGACTGAGACTGACCCCCCCCCCCGAGACTGAGACCACCCCGTGAGATTGATTCCCCCCCCCCAAGGTGCCCCCGGGGGTGTCTGGGGTATTTCAGTATCTGGGGCCTTGTTGCCAGGAGTATCGGAAGGGAATATTGTGTTTGGAGCAGCCTTTGGACAGCCTGGATGGGGGCAGTAGCATTGTGTGGATAAGCTAGGGTAACCTCTACAGGAGGGGATATAAAGAGCATGGGACATTTGAATGAGGGTAGGAAGATATCTGGGACAGGCCAGAGCAGCCTGGGGGATGGGTATGATTGGAGAGAGATCAGTCAATTCAATTCAATTCAAATCGCTTTATTGGCATGACAAGTTACCTCTTATGTTGCCAAAGCATCAGAAAACATTCATGTTTGTTCACAAAAATACAGATCTATCCATACAGTGTATAAACAGATATATCCCTGAGTGTATAAATATATACTTTCATATAATTTATATATTCTCTTCTTATATTTATTGGTTGTCCCTCTGTTTATGGCAAGCTGTAACATAGTGTGCCGCTAGTGTTATGCAATTTCTCTCTTCCCCTAGTAGGTATGGGAGTTTTTGGTCGTCATTCAAATTTCTGAATTCCGGGCATATTTTTGTGAATTTTGGGTAGAAATTCTCCCTTATGCCCTGATATTTTCTACAAGCTGTGAGGAAGTGCATCTCTGTCTCCACCACTCCCTGACTGCAGTGAGAGCATATCCTGTCCTCTCTTGGTAGCCGGTCTGTCTGTGTCTCCCTTTTTCGATCGCCAGGTTATGTTCACTAAGTCTGTACATTGTCAAAGTTTTTCTCAGTTTGCTATCCTTTACCATGGTC